>NW_024070197.1:49802453-49933495 GCF_014754425.2 Oryx dammah
ACTGGGCTGTACTGGGCATACTCTCTGTACTGGGCTCATTCTCTGTACTTGGCTGGACTGGGCTCACTCTCTGTACTGGGTTCATTCTCTGCACTGGGCTGTACTGGACTCACTCTGTACCGGGTTCACTCTCTGTACTTGGCTCACTCTCTGTACTGGGTTCATTCTCTGTACTGGGTTCATTCTCTGTACTCAGTTCATTCTCTGTACTGGGCTGGACTGGGCTCACTCTCTGGACTGGGCTGTACTGGACTCACTGTATTGGGCCGCACAGCTGCCAGTGTGCAGAGGAGTTCAACCTGCCTGCCCTGATTTAATTATCCCTCATGGGGGACGTAAGCTTGTTTCTGGTCCCATCCCCATAGCAGTTTGCCTAAACAGGTGTGTGTGTCTCTGTGGGGTCACCTCCTAAAAACATAAGCCCTGCCAAACCTCATCATATTTACATCTCAAACACACACTTCCTGGTTATCTCCAAAGCAGGTGTAACCAATGCACAAACTTTGCCAGAGGTCTCTTTCCCCACCTCAGAGGGGCTTGATCCTTAAAGCTCAAACTGAGGTCGCTCACTATCGATCAATAGAACATGCGGTTTAGCGAGAAGAAAAACGACCCCACACCCAGAGCAACACAACTCGTCAGGCAATGTCACTCAGACTGTAAATACAGAATGCCATTATTTTTATCTGTTATATAAAATCTGTTCGTGCGCACATCACATGATATTGTAGTACAACGACAGGTTTCATGCCTGTGTGCTCAGACTTGTCTCTTCCTTCATTTCTGCATAGCCCTCACCCTACGCTGTCAGTATGCCAGGTCCCCGCACCTTGGGGGTCGAGGGTCAGAGCAGGTAGGAGGGGGTAAAACGCAACCACAAGGGTGTCACCTCACACTGTCACTCTCAACCCGAGGGTCGGTCCTGCCTGAGGAACCTCCACGCGGCCTGTCGGGGCTTCCAGCAGATCCTGACCGTCCAAGGAAGGAAAGGAAACGGCACTGGTGTAGGGCCCTGGGGGTGACTGGGTTCACTGCTCCGCTTCCAGCGGCCGGCGCGGACCCCAGCTGGAGCGCCGCCGCGCCTTTCCCCCACCGCCCCCTGCCAGTGCTGCGCCGCTCCCCGTCCGGTCCCGCCCAGCACTCCACCCCCACATCCGAGCCCCGCCCCTCGTACCCCACCCCTACTCCCAACCCTACGCTGCAGGGCCCCTCCACTTCCGCCCGGAGGAGCCTCCGTAGGTCTGCGCACTGCGTTCGCTCTGTTGGCCCCCGCAACCACCACCCAGAAGACCCCTAGGACCCTCTGGCTGGGCACCTTCCACTCCTCCCTGGATTGGCCGGACACGTGGGAGGTGCCAGGGCAGGGCTTCCCAGGGAGGTTCTGGGGGTGGCGGTGTGGTGTGACCGCTGGCCTCCTCACCAGTCCCCAGGTCGGCGGCATGAGCTCTGGGGCCGCCCAGAGGCTGCAGACACTCCAGCGACACGTGGGCTTCCGGGAGGTAGGGGGACAGACCTGGTCCGGAGCCCCTGACCTCTCCTCCACCTGGGGCTAAGTTCTGAGGTGGCCCGCAGATCAGGGAACAGAGCTGGATTCAGAGAGAAGCCCCTGAGGCCACCCAGGCCCTGACGAGGTTGAAGGTGGCCAGGGTGCTCTGGGTGTAGAGACCCCTTCGGTGCTGGGAGGAAGGGGAGGGGTCAGCATTGTGTATGGCAATATGTTACCCAATTCCACTCCCACCCCCAGCACCCTGCTCACCCAACCCCACCCAGGGCAGTTTGGGACTTTGATCAGGGGGCTGTTTACTCCAAGGCACTGCCTCCTACCAAGGGGTGTGGACACAAGGTCTGCCCCACAAGCACATCCCTGCCCCTCTCATGGCCTAGGGCAGAGGCATGGAGCCAGGCAGCAGCCCGCTGACCACACACGTGCTGGACACTGCCTCAGGGCTCCCGGCCCAAGGCCTCTACCTCCGTCTGTCCAGGCTCGAGGACTGTGGCCAGCAGTGGACTGAGCTGAAGAAAAGGTAGGAGGGTGGTCTGGGGCAGGGCTCAATCCAGAACACCCCCCACCTCACCCATCCCCCCTGCAAGGGGCCCTGCACCGGGGCAAAGGATGTGGGCACGGCTGGCAAGTGGCAGGGCTGACCTGGCCAGACGGTCTCCCTGCAGACTCTCAGAGCCTCTGTTTCAACAGGCTGAGTAGTCCTGGTCATGCTACAGCCTTGCTTGTAGAGCTCACACCCTGAGTGCCCACTGTGCTGGGACAGGGCTCTGTCTCTCCTTGCCCACCAGCCAGTTGAGGCCTGAGGAGGGATCGGAGAGGCCTGGTCGTCACTCTGACTGGCGGTGACCTGTGCTGGGCAGCTCTTGAGCACTGGACATTTGTTAGGTTCTCACTGTACCCTGTGTACAGACCCTGCAGGAAACCCTCCCACACATGAGGAGATGGAAGGTGAGGCAGGAGGCCCCTGCCCCTGGTGGACCTCAAAGGCTTGGGGCCTGAGGCTATGGAGCCCTTCATGAAAGGGGGTCCAGGTCAAATCTGAGCCACGCAGAGCCACTCCCAACCCCTAAACTGCGCTGGTAAGCGCTGCTGATGCTGATCACAGCACGGACACTTGAGAGCATGGCCTCTTGGTGAGCAGAGGCCCTCAGAGCCTCCGGCACTGCAGCTGGAAACACGCGGATGGCAGCCTGGACACAGTCACTCACCCAGAAAGCGCAATGTAGTGAACAGCAAGTACTTGGTTTTTACACTTCCCTGGTGGTGATAGCAGTGAAGAATCCAGCTGCCAACGCAGACTTCAGAGACATGGGTTCAATCCCTGGGTTGGGAGGATCCCCTGGAGGAGGGTATGGCTACCCACTCCAGTATTCTTGCCTGTGAAATCCCATGGACAGAGGAGCCTGATGGGCTACAGTCCAGGGGTCACAGAGAGTTGGTTACGACTGAAGTGACTTAGCCCACATGCACACGTTATGAAACAGTACAGCTAGTACAACCTATTTTTTTTTAATTTGTAAATAAGCACTCTTACGCCTGGAGAAAATGTGAAGTCTTTGTGCCAGACATGAGGTGGGGGGGAAGGGAAGGTTCTTTCCCTTCTCTTCTCTGGGGTTCCCTAAGGACAGTGAGGGGACATAGCCCTGGTCCTGGACGCTGCCCTGCTGCAGAGCCACCCAGGCCCTGCTCACCTAGGTCCGAGTCAGGCCACTGGCCACATGGACCCAGGAGACCCAGGCAGGGACCCCTCTGCAGCAACCCCCCTCTCCCCAGTTGCACAGATCGTGATGGCCGCTGCCCTGGGCTCCTACCTCCAGGCCAGATGAAGGCGGGCACCTACAAGCTGTCCTTTGACACCGAGGGCTACTGGCAGAAGAGGGGCCAGGAAAGCTTCTACCCATACGTGGAGGTGAGGGCCAGACGGGTGGAGGCCTGAGATGCACTGTGACCCGCAGGCTGGTCCTGCCCCCCATCCCAGTAAGCACCTGCTCTGAGCTCCTGGCCTTGACCACACCATGCCCGTGCCGCGCCACCCCACAGTCAGGCTGACTCAGCCTGGGCGGACAGAGGTTCACCCGAGCCCTTCCAGTCTCTGTCCCCTTCAGCTGACCTGTTCAGGGTGGTTCTAACCCTTGGGAACCTTCAGGCCCAGGGGCCCCTCAGCCTGAGTGCTTCCCCTGGGCAGACCCCAGCCCCACCCACAGTCTTGTCTCTGCTGGGCCAGGCTGCGTGCACTCCCAGTGCCCCCTCTCCCCGCAGGTCGTTTTCACCATCAGAAATGAGACCCACAAGTTCCACGTGCCACTGCTGCTGAGCCCGTGGTCTTACACCACATACCGAGGGAGCTAGCGGCTGACCGGCAGCCAGCCTGTGGGCACGGACATGGCACCACGGCAGACCAGGCCGCCCCCAAGCAGCGGGCGGGCAAGTTCCTGATGGGCACGAGGGTCACACTTTCCCTGGGACATTCTGGCCCCATGTCACGGGCAGGTGTCACTCAGGCTTCAATAAAGTTGCTGCTGACATCTGCGAGGTGGCTTCAGTCATGAGGCAAGCTTGGTGGGAGCTGCCCTGGGAGGATGAGGGGCGAGCGTGCGCACGGGGAGCTCTGGGGACCCTGGGGGCACCTCTCCACACAGCCACACAAGAGGACACGCAGCACATGTGGAAACCTTCATTCTCTGACAACACGTGTCTACAGAACAAATACCTGCTATCTTTGCTGTGGGGGGACCTCACCCAGGCTGGGGCTACGTTGGGGTGCCCACAAGTCCCGCAGGGCCTTGTCCCAGCGTCTGCCCGATCACAGCGGTCTCCAGGGGCTTGAAACCCACGTTGTCCAGAGGAACTCCGAAGGCCAGGAGCTTTGCCTCATATGTGCGCAGCAAGTCATTGTGGGCCTGCAGGGACACAGCGGTGGTGTTGGGGGGCGGGGAGGGGTAGCCGGGGTGACCCTTGCTCAGGCCACCCAGCCCCGTGGAGGACACGCCTTTTCCAGGTGCTGACTGTGCCAGGCCCAGGCCCAGGCCCACACACATTTATTTAAGTTTAAAGACAGATTTAACTAGCTCTACTTGGGACTTCCTGAGTCAGCAACAGCCAACAGAAGGGCGCTCCAAGGAGCTGCACAAGATGGAGGCTCAATGGGCATGGAGGGGCGGGGTTCGGCCACCCTCCAACAACGGTGCCTTCCCTGAGGGAGGCGGGGGTCTTTAGCAGGTCACCTCCCTAGTGCTGACCAGAAAGCCCCAGGCTGATGGGTCAGAATCTCCACTCCTGGAGAGGCCGAGGTGGCCGTCAGTTCAGGCAGAAGCCCTGGTCGGGCTCACACAAGTGACTCCACTGGGGCGTCCTGTTGCTTTCTAACAGCCCTCATTTGATCAGGCTGTCAGCCTGAGAGACGTGGTCTCAGCCACCACCACCTGTGGCCTCTCAGCCTGTGCTGACCCTGTTCTGTCATTCCCCCCTCTTAATGTCCCAGTCTTAAGGAGAGCATTTGCTCAGCAGTTAGCGGTGCAAACAGGCATGTAAAGCTTTTCAGAGCACATGACTCTCCAGGGGATGATTAAAGTAAGCAGAACAAACCCCGGTGATTGGCCTCCATAAGACCAAACTCACCCAAGAAAGGCCCTGTGGGAGGAGCCACTCTTTCAAGCCAAGAGGACTGAAGTCACTGAGGCTCCACCCACGGAAGTACGGTTCCAAGTAAGTGGGTGGTGATGGTCATGCACAGACACCTCCCAGCTCAGCTGGAAGATAACCAGGGGCTTCCCTACTGAGAGAACAAGCGTGGCCCAAGTCTAAGAACTTCATCATGTGCTACCCGACTACTTCATGTGCGGGACCTCCAGTAACGTCCCTGATTCACGGCTGGGGAGGTTGAAGAGGGGGTGCACTCAGAGTTCCTGGTTCCCGCAGGCTCTCACTCAGGCTCACCATCCCTGCCTTCCTAGGAACCACACTCCCCGCCATGTCTGTTGGCATCTATTCCCTTTCCCCTTCCCAGAAAAGCCAAGGTCTGGGCAATGGTGCTGGCAGGACCAATGTAGGCAGGATCTCTGTCCCCCCTACTTTTTCTCAAAGAGCACGTTTCACAAGGTGGTGGTAAGGATGTGAAGAGCGGAGCATGTTACATGCTGAGAGCCTAGCTTGACTCAGGACGAAAGCTCAAAGGGACACCTTGTCCTCAGCATTATCACAAGATGCTGGGAGCTGAGACGGAAGGGCGAGTAAGGACTGGGCTCCAGGGTATGGGCCCCGGCCCTCCTCCTCCTCTGGGGCTCAGCCCTCCCGACAATTAGATGTGGATTATGGAAGTTCTCCCAAGAGCCACATGCACCCAGTGCATGGCCCTAATTTTCTGCGAGTATGCATCAGGGTTGCCGAGCACCTGGGGAGGGCCCGATGGGCAGGGAAGGCCAGGGCATTTGGTCACCAAGAAGCCCAGCGCCCATGATGGCAATTCCTTCACCCAGGGCTCCAAGACCCAGGGCTCGTGTCTGAGTCACACTTGGGGGGTGTCTGCTCTCTGCAGGCAGCACTGCATCTGTGTCCCCACGGGCCAAGCCCTCACAGAGCTGTGGGCTCAGCCGGGGCGCTGGGGACACTCAGTGCCGGACACAGATGGTACCAGGGTCAGGGCACTGTGCGGGAAGCCTCCATGAGTGGTTGAGAAAGGCCGGAGCCCTAACTGCCCCCGCATGGAGGACGTGGACGTTAACCTGAGGGAGCAAACAGAACCCCCTGGCAACCGCCCCAGAGGCCAGGCTAGCACCTCAGTGCCAGAGCAAGGGCTGCACGACACAAGGCAGGCTGTGCACTGGGAGGCGCCAGCAGAGGCTCGGCCACACACAGGCCCAGTGACCTGGGCGGGCACCGATGGCCTCAGACTGGGTCAGCACCCTGATCTGGGGAGTCAGCGTTAAGACGGGGGGCTCCTGGGTGAGGGGGGCTGGGGGGCCCTCCACACCTTGCACACCCGGGCCAGCTCGTACTGCAGATCCTTGATGGCGCTGTTCTTCGATTCCAGAACGTCCTGGGGAGAGGAAGGCATCAGGGAACCACAGCCTGGCCCCACCTCAGGGACATCCACACAGGGAGGGACTGCCACGGGAAGGCCTGAGTGAGACCCCAGTGTGTGTCCACCCCCCAGACCCGGAGGGGACCTAACCTTGGGCCTAGCAGCCTCAGGTCACCCAGCTGACCAGGACCCCAGAGCCAGGCCACGCCACCCTGGCAACACCAAAGACTCCTGTCCCCATCACCTGCTCTTTCTGTGACACATCCTAGGTCAGGGAGCAGAGGGTCGAGGCCCAGCTCTGGGCGGGGTCCCTGCCAGGTGCGGTCAGGCCCTCTGGCCCTTGGGCACCGAGGCCTCGTCTGTCCTTTCCCAGCAATGCCCGGTGCCCAGGACAGCCTGCCCCAGGGGAACACCACAGACAACTGCGGATGCTTACGGGAACAGACGCTCAGCCTGTGCTCAGGCGTGCCTCCCAGGGAAACCTTCCCACCACCCGCTGCACAAGCCACCGCAGGCCTGCCTCTCGCCCACGTGGTCTCTTCCAGCATAGCTTAGTGTCCAGGCAGATGGCGGCTGTGGCCTCGGCTAAGAGACCAAGCTGGAGCGGGCAGTGGACTCGGGCTAGGAGGGTTAAAAGGCCAAAGAGGGGCTGGGGAGACCTTGAAGACACTGGAGCTGGGAGTCCATGGCACTCACGGACCTGGGCACTCTGGCCAGGAAACTGCGACCGGCCCTCCCCGAGGCTGACTGAGGGTCTGCCCTGGAGGGATGGAGCCCCAAGCACAGCCCTCGAGGCCTACCTCCAGCTTTCGGGACACGAGGGTCAGGGCCGCGGGGTCCAGGTTGGAGGCCGCTAGCACCTCATTGAACTGCACCTCCTTCTTCTCCACGGCAGCAACCAGCGCCTGCACCTTGCGCTCCAGGATGAGGTTCCTGAAACCTGCCTTCTGCTGCACCTCCAGGATGGCCGTGGTGAACTTCTGGTACAGGTCGTCCCGCTCCTGCTGCACCTGCGGGGCGCAGGTACCTTGCTGGCAGGACGGCCCTCCCGTCTGCCTAGGGCCACGCCCCCACCTTCCCCAGCGTCTGGCCACGGGCAGGCTGGTCTGTGCCCAAGCCCCACTCTCTGCAACCAAATTAAAGGAGTACAGTGTCCACACAATGGGAGGCAGGAGAAAACACCTCTGGGAGGTGTGGCAGGAAGCCATGGGGACCCCCAGGATGAGCTGCAGAGAGACCCTCCCACCAAGAAGCCAGAGCCAGCCCTGCCCTGGGTCTGGGCAGCAGGCTCAGGACCGCACCCCACCCCCAATCATCCCCACAGGCGATCAGGGCCTCAGACTTAGCAATGCTGGGATTGGGGGGCCTTGAGGCGGTCCCCTCCATCTGCCCCAGATCCTACAGCCAGCTGCCTGCCCACCAAGGAAAACGTGCTTCCGCGTCTTCTTTGAACTGTGCACCATTTAGAAGTCAAGACTTAGCAGGGGTGTAACAGGAAAAAGTGACCCTCCTAAACCCCACTTCCCAGAGGCCACCATCTGAGCACTGGCTGGGACTCCTTCCAGAATGTTCTCCACGCCCGTAAAGAACACACAGCACTGCTAGGTGCGACGAGCACTGCGCTGCAAACCTGTGGCCCCGTCCTTCTGGCCACACTGCCACACCTCACATCTGCTTCCGTCCACTCCCAGGCCCTCTGCTCTTTAAAACCTGATGACCCTGGCTTTCCAGGACACTGCCTCTCTCACATACTGTGTAGACATGCAAACGGAGGACAAGGGGCAGAGAGTGCAGACCTACATGGCCTGAGCCTGCCTGGGCCGCCTCATCCCGATTCATGCCCACTTTGACCAGCGGGAGCAACATCTCCCTGTTGGCCTGCAGGACCCTCGAAGGACCCTTGGGGGTGACTCCAGATCCAGCTGCTTGTGGAATGTTCCCGAGGAACTGGGTCCTTTCCACCGTCACAGTCTGCAAGAGTGTTTCAATGGGAAAGGTGCTAACAGCTGACACACGAGGTGCTTGCCCTCAGCCAGACCCCGGGAACCAAGCACACGGCGGGGCCGTCTGCAGAGAAGCACGTTCAGTGAGACACACGCACCCAGTCCCATCAGTGAGGACCTGGGGTGGGGGACGGCCCCCTGGGAAACCACGGATGAGGCCACAACTCTGAACAGCCCTCAGGCAGACCATCCACATTCTCAACACTAGCCGTCTGACCCAGCAATTCCCCTGCTAGGAATCACCATTCCAAAAAAGGGTCACACACCACACAAAGATGTACCTAACAGGGTGCCTATAGCAGCAAGGACTGACAAGGGATTTTCACCAGGGGACACAGGCTACTCTGGAAAGAAACGTGGGCTGGGAGGAATAGGCAGGCGCGTGTCAGGTGCCCCCACTTCTGGGAAGCAAGGTCCTACACCAGCACACTCAAGAGTTTGGAAGAACTCGGGGTGCTCTCGCCATGTGTGTGGACCAGCTTGCAGCCCCAAGGCCTTGCATTTTCACCCACAGGCTTCCTATGACACACACATAAAGGGTTAGGACTCGGAGACACACACAGGGATGAAAGATGGGCCAGACCACCGCTGCTTCAGAGGCCAGCCCAAGGGGAGAGCAGTGGGGAACTGCTAAGACATCAACCTCGTCCACTGAGAGCCCCGCAGAATGGGGAGGGGCCAGAGCAGGGGACCCAGCCCCCGAGATGTGCCAGGAGCCCTCAGACATGCCGGGAGCCCCCAGATGCACCGGGAGACCCTCAGATGCACCAGGAGACCCTCAGACACCCCAGGAGCCCCCAGACATGCTGGGAGCCCCCCAGACGGCCCAGGAGGTCCCCAGACATCCCGGAGTCCACCTTGACAAATTGCCAGCCCCCCAGATGTGCTGGGATTCCCCCAGACACCCCAGGAGGCCCTCAGACATCCTAGAGCCTCCCAGATGCCCCAGGAGGGCCCCAGACATCCTGGAGCCCCCCAGATGCCCCAGAGCCCCCCCCAGACATGCCAGGAGCCGCCCAGATAACCTGGAGCCCACCTTGATGAATCGCTGTTCCAGCACCTCGTGCTCCCACCTCAGGCTCTTCAGCTCCTTCTCAGTGACTTTTAGACGGGCTTTTGTGCACTGGAGAGAAGAAGGGTCAGAAAGCACCCCCAGTTCAGGCACCCACAAGATGCGGCTCAGGAGGGATGAGCAGCTGAGGTGATCATCAGAGCGAATGGCTCCCGGACACAGTGGACCGAGCCCCACCACGGCAGCCAGGGGCCAGCTGGCTCCCAGAACAGGTGCCAACCCCACGCGCCCCCAGGAGGTCACCAGGCAGGCAGCAGAGGGGTTCAGCACCTCCCCTGGTGCCCCGAGGGCCGACTCCGCTCTGGGACTCGGGAGACACCTGCCCGACCTTCCTGCCCCTTCACACCAGGGAGGGCTGGGAATGCAGCGGAAACCCACCACCAGGATCTGCTTGTCCCTCTCATAGCCCCCGAGCTTCTTCTGCAGGTCATTCATCTCCTCCCGAGCCTTCTGCAGGGGGTCCGCCAGGCGCCGGTTCTGCACGGCCACCTCCGTCATCTCCTTCTCCAGGTGCTCCTCCTTCTTCCGCATGTCCTCCATCTGCTCCTGGGGGGCCGGGGGAGGAGCGGGAGGGGGGTGTTGGTGGCAGGACTGGGGGCTGTGGCCTGCACGGGGGCTGCGAGCTCTCCTGCCCAGAGAGGATGGTCCTGGGGCATGTGTTCCGTGTGTAAACACGGAGAATAGTTTCTGAATTCTCTAGTAACGCAGCCTGCGTGCAAACAGAGCTTCTGCTGTGCTCACTGCCAGCACTTAGGTGCGATGACACCCCTGGTGCATATGGGTCTATGACTTCCCCGCCACGTGAGGGGACTCACAATCTGTGCGTTTCAATCAGGGGCCGCTGAAGGCCAGATGTGTCTATGAGCAGGGGTGTGGGCCCAAGGTGGCAGGCAGCCCCAGCGGCACCTTGAGGGAGTTGATGAGAGCCAGGTTGTTGAGGGTGATGTCGTTGTAGTAGTTCTTGATGTCGGTGAAGGCCTCCTCGTGTCGCTGCATCAGCGTGGTGATCTGGCCGTTCTTCCTCTCCTCCACCTCGTGGATCTCTGTCTTCCTGCGCAGGTCGAGCTCGTCCCGAAGCATCTTCATCTTCTTGTCGTACTTGGCCTCGATTTCTGAAAGGCAGCAGCACCCAGAGCAGCTGAGCAGAACCCCTGGTGCTATGGTGACGAGAACAGATGGCGGCTGTGCCCAAGGCGGGAGACCTCCCAGGGGATGGAGGCTGCCGACAGCGGGTCAGGGCGGGGCGCTTCTCCTGCTGCGTGGCACCAGCACACACCCTCCTCTGCCTGTCGCAGGCACCGCTGATCAGTCCCTGCCTCAGGGATCCCAACAGCCAAGAGTCACCCAGTACCAGGGGACACGGACCATGGCCATCCAGCCAGACTGTGGCTGAGGTCGGCGCCTCTGCAGGACAGGAGGGACAGCATGCCACCCCCTAGCTGGACAAGCTACTCCAGGAGTCACTGTGTGCCAGGGCGGGGGGGTGAGGGGGTCCTCCCAGCCTCCCACTTCCCACAGACACCAGCCTTAGAAATGACCATGTCCTCTCACTCCGCATGTCTGGGCTGTTTTAACTGGAGGGCAGTTCCTTCCTGACAGGAGGGGCTCTCGGGCCGCCTTACACAGCGGAGCGCGGGAAGCACTGACCTCGCACCTGCCTCTCAAAGTCGTTGCGCATCTTGGTGATCTCCTCGGTGTGTTTCTGCAGAGGCGGAAGCAAGCTGTCACTGGAGGCCAGTCGGGACAGGACAGACACCGGCCCTGTGGCAGGGCCCCCTCCTCACTAGCACCGACAGCCTGTGCGGCTGCTGCTCTGGCTGGACCCTCACCCCCGAGCTCAGGACCAGCCCAGAGGAATGAGGGTCTGGGAAATTCCACATTTCATAATGGACTGGGGAAGATGCTGATGACACTCACACCCTGGCTGTGCCCACAGGCTGGGCAGCAGGACCAGACCCACCCAGAGCTGTAGGCGCCCCGTGTGGTACTGACCTGCTTTGGCTTAGAATACCAGGACAAACTACTCTGACAGCTATAAAGTTTGAATAAAAGGCTTAAATTATACTTTATTTTCATGCCAAGAGGCACTCTGAGCATGTAACTATTCCTCACTGTGCCTTGGGTAAGCAGAGACTACACTCGGTGGAAGCCAGCCCATGCTGTGCTTCTGTCAAAACAGCCAGGCCCCTCGAGGAACCACATCTTCAGCACCCTCAAGCTTCAAGGAAAACTGCAATATGTTCCCAGATTCAGTTGAGGCTGGGCTGCGTCCAGACATATAGCAAACGTATTGACAAAAGTCTTTCAACTCACAGCCAGGAGAACCTTTGAAAGCCAAAGTTGGACACATCCTCCCTTTGCCCAGGCCCTCCAGAGGTCCCCAACTCAGGTGCGGCAGGGTGGTCAAAGCCCCAGTCCTGTCCGCAGCCTCCTCATTCCTTGCAGCCTTCATGCTGGTCCATCCCAACCTTTCTCACGGCCTGGTCTCCCCTAGCCTGGCTCAGCCCTGCCTTCCCTCACTTTGGCTTGGGTGTCACCTTCTCAACGAGTTCACAGAACCTGTAGAGAAACGCAACCACCTCACTTCCCACATCTCCTGGAACACTCAGGCCCGCGGACCTGTGATGCGTGTTTGGCAGTTTACTTTGTTTTCTGTCTCGGGGAGGCCTGTCCTCTCCTGACCGTCAGCCACACACGGGCAGGCATTCTGTCAGCCCCACCCTCTGAGCACCCACAATCAGAGCCAGGCCTGGTGTGCTACAGGCACTTATGAAGAAATTCCAACCTCCACCCAGAGCCCCTCAGCCTCCCTCTGAAAGGATCAAAGAGTCTCCAAGGCCAGTGAGGTGCTTTTCAGCATGCTCACAGGACCAAGGCTGCAGCAGCTGAAGGGCTGGCGGGCGGCTCACTCCAGGGGCCCGGGGTCGGCAGCACGTGGAGAGCGGCCCAGGCTGGATCTCCCTGTAGGGAAGTCAACCAGTCGCTCAAGTTTGAGACAGAACTCTGCACCTGGCCCCAGAGGGATTTGTTTGGCTGATGCAATTGTTGTTGCTGAACATTTCAGTTAATTGCCCACCGGCAGGCTTCTTATACAGAACCATGAATTCCCAGGTATGGCTAAGTCCCGACACGTTCACAGCTGCCCTGGCACCTACCAGCCGCAGGTTCTTCACCATCACCTCGTTGGCCAGCTCCTGCTCCTTCAGCTCCACCTTCAGCGCCCGCATGTCCCGGCGCAGCGTCCCCTCCTGTGCACGGTGCTCCTTCTGTGCCAGCTTCATGACCACGGTGCCCTCTGCCTTCATCTCCGTCAGGCTGCTCTGATGCTCGTACAGCAGGTGCTTCACCTTCTGCTTGTAGACCTGGGGGTGAGGGAGTGCTGCTGCTCACCTGCTCTGTCCACTCACCTGCACACACATATGCTCGCCTGTGCACACAGGCTCGCCTGCACACACAGGCTTGCTTGCGCACACATGCCCATCTGCGCACCTCTACACGACTTCTCACCTGCACACATAGGTTCACATGCTCAGCTGGACATACCTGCTTTGTTATTAAAAAATACCTTCAAGTTCCCAATGTCAAAGGACACAAAAGGCGTGACCACCCAAAGTAAGACATGACCATGCCCCTGGACCTCAGGCCAGCTCCTCTGTAGCGCGGCGACTCCCATGGGATTGGGCCAGCCCCCTCACCTTAATCTCCACCTGGTGCCTCTCCTCAGCCTCCTCCATCTCCCGGTCCTTGTTCCGCAGCTCGGCCTTCTTCTCCTCCAGCTGCCTCCGTGTGATCTCCCAGAAAGTGTGGATCTTGTCGCGCTCTAGCTGGAAGTAGTTGCGCTCCTCTCGCTCGCGGTCCAGCTCCTCCCGGATGCGGCCGATGTGCTCCTCCACCTGGTGGGCAGAGCGGGGTGAGGCAGCCAGAGGGCCCACCCGTGGCCAGGGGAGGGTGGGCAGAGAAAGGGCAGCAAGGAGGTGGGGCACGCTACTCTCATCTCAAAGTAAACCATGAGTGAAAACTGAGAACCTAACACAGAGTGCCGGGAAGGGTCAGGCACAGGCGACATCAGTAGACAGCAGAAATCTCTTGTATTTGGCCAACAGTCATAACATGATTATATCCTTTTATTCATCCTTGGGAATTTACACTAAAGAAATTTCTCAAAAGAACACAGCAGTGTTCCACTTAAAGGTATTAGCAACACTGTTAGCACAAGAGCAGACAACTAAAATTGACACATGATCCAAGCTGCTTCTAAAGAGCATGGTTGAGAAACAAGAATATATCAGCCAGAAGGTCATATGGGCCTATGATACAAAGATATGACAATGATGCAAATATTTTCATACAAATGATATAAAATGTAAAAACCTTTCACCTTTAAGGATACATGTCAAGCAAAAAATAGCAGACAAAACCAGTAGATCTGAAACAGTCAAGAGGGTTTGATCCAGAGCCAAATGCAAATATGCAAATAGGTAAAAGAAAAAGAAAAAAGGACAGATTTCCAGTTTCTTGAGACTCTCACTTGCAAGAATTAGTTATCCTTTGAGCATAGCCTCAGGCCCAGGCTGTAAAGTTTCCCTCTTTTGATAACCATGTTCCCTACAAGGAAACCAGATGTCTTACTTCAAGAGAGGGCCAAGACAACAACTCAGCAAGGAAGGGCAGCCAGGAGACTGCAAGGACTAGGGCTGGGATGGGGCTTGGCTCCCCAGGAAAAGTCCTGACCCGCGGCCCTGCTGCCTTCGTGTTACTCAAATGAATCATCTAAACCAGGCTCCTCCTGACTCTGGCTCATGCTGGATGTTCCTTCACTCGATATTTAGACTTCTTATACATATCTGGATTTCTCACTTGTCTTCAAATATGAGAAAACAGTTCTGGAGCCCAACGCCCACAGGGTAATCCTGCAGCAACTTGGCAACAGTTCAGTCGCTCAGTCGTGTCCTATTCTTTGTGACCCCATGAATCGCAGCACGCCAGGCCTCCCTGTCCATCACCATCTCCCGGAGTTTACCCAAATTCATGTCCATCAAGTCGGTGATGCCATCCAACCATCTCATCCTCTGTTGTCCCCTTCTCCTCCTGCCCTCAGTCTTTCCCAGCATCAGGGTCTTTTCCAATGAGTCAGTTCTTCACATCAGGTGGCCAAAGTATTGGAGTTTCAGCTTCAACATCAGTCCGTCCAATGAACACCCAGGACTGATCTCCTTTAGGATGGACCGATTGGATCTCCCTGCAGTCCAAGGGACTCTCAAGAGTCTTCTCCAACACCACAGTTCAAAAGCATCAATTCTTCGGCCCTCAGCTTTCTTTACAATCCAACTCTCACATCCATACATGACTACTGGAAAAACCATAGCCTGACTAGATGGACCTTTGTTGGCAAAGTAACATCTCTGCTTTTTAATATGCTGTCTAGGTTGGTCATAACTTTTCTTCCAAGAAGTAAGCGTCTTTAATTTCATGGCTGCAGTCACCATCTGCAGTGATTTTGGAGCCCAGAAAAATAAAGTCAGCCCCTGTTTCCACTGTTTCCCCATCTATTTGCCATGAAGTGATGGGACTGGATGCCATGATCTTCGTTTTCTGAATGTTGAGCTTTAAGCCAACTTTTTCACTCTCTTTCACTTTCACCAAGAGCCTCTTTAGTTCTTCTTCACTTTCTGCCATAAGGCTGGTGTCATCTGCATATCTGAGATTATTGATATTTCTCCCAGCAATCTTGATTCCAGCTTGTGCTTCCTCCAGCCCAGCATTTCTCACGATGTACTCTGCATAGAAGTTAAATAAGCAGGGTGACAATATACAGCCTTGACGTACTCCTTTTCCTATTTGGAACCAGTCTGTTGTTCCATGTCCAGTTCTAACTGTTGCTTCCTGACCTGCATACAGATTTCTCAAGAGGCAGGTTAGGTGGTCTGGTATTCCCATCTCTTTCAGAATTTTCCACAGTTTATTGTGATCCACACAGTCAAAGGCTTTGGCATAGTCAAGAAAGCAGAAATAGATGTTTTTCTGGAACTCTCTTGCTTTTTCCATGATCCAGCGGATGTTGGCAATTTGATCTCTGGTTCCTCTGCCTTTTCTAAATCCAGCTTGAACATCTGGAAGTTCATGGTTCACATATTTCTGAAGCCTGGCATGGAGAATTTTGAGCATTACTTTGCTAGCGTGTGAGATGAGTGCAATTGTGCGGTAGTTTGAGCATTCTTTGGCATTGCCTTTCTTTGGGATTAGAATGAAAACTGACTTTACCAGTCCCGTGGCCACTGCTGAGTTTTCCAAATTTGCTGGCATATTGAGTGCAGCACTTTCACAGCATCATCTTTTAGAATTTGAAATAGCTCAACTGGAATTCCATCACCTCGACTAGTTTTGTTTGTAATGATGCTTTCTAAGGCCCACTTGACTTCACATTCCAGGATGTCTGGCTCTAGGTGAGTGACCACATCATCGTGATTTTCTGGGTCATGAAGATCTTTTTTGTACAGTTCTTCTGTGTATTCTTGCCACCTCTTCTTAATATCTTCTGGTTCTGTTAGGTCCATACTATTTCTGTCCTTTCTTGTGCCCATCTTTGCATGAAATGTTCTCTTGGTATCTCTAATTTTCTTGAAGAGATCTCTAGTCTTTCCCATTCTATTATTCTCCTCTATTTCTTTGCACTGATCACTGAGGAAGACTTTCTTATCTCTCCTTTCTACTCTTTGGAACTCTGCATTCAAATGGGTATATCTTTCCTTTTCTCCTTTGCTTTTCGCTTCTCTTCTTTTCACAACTATATGTAAAGCCTCCTCACACAGTCATTTTGCTTTTTTGCATTTCTTTCTCTTGGGGATGGTCTTGCTCCGTGTCTCCTGCACAATATCACGAACCTCCGTCCATAGTTCATCAGGCACTCTGTCTATCAGATCTAGTCCCTTAAATCTATTTCTCACTTCCACTGTATAGTCATAAGGGATTTGATTTAGGTCATACCTGAATGGTCTAGTGGTTTTGCCTACTTTAAGTCTGAATTTGGCAATAATCCAAGTCTATGCCCTGACCAGTAATGCTGAAGAAGCTGAAGTTGAATGGTTCTATGAAGATCTACAAGACCATTTAGAACTAACACCCAAAAAAGATGTCCTTTTCATTATAGGGGACTGGAATGCAAAACTAGGAAGTCAAGAAACACCTGGAGTACCAGGCAAATTTGGCCTTGGAGTACAGAATGAAGCAGGGCAAAGGCTAATAGAGTTTTGCCGAAAGAACGCACTGGTCATAGCAAACACCCTCTTCCAACAACACAAGAGAAGACTCTACACATGGACATCACCAGATGGCCATCACCGAAATCAGAGTGATTATATTATTTGCAGCCAAAGATGGAGAAGCTCTATACAGTCAGCAAAAACAACACCGGGAGCTGACTGTGGCTCAGATCATGAACTCCTTATTGCCAAATTCAGATCTGACCACAGCTGCCCTGAATCTCTCATCTTACTCCAAGCTCTGCAGACTGACCCCTGCTGTGTCACAGGACAGGAAGTAAACCTGTAGGCAGGAAACAGTCCGATTGTTGGGGCGACACAGCAGGTAAGCCAACCTCCATGAGGCAGCCCCAGTGACCCCCTCAAAGCACAGCCTGACCTCATTACCCTCTAAAGACACTGCTGATGGCTTCCCTGTGTGAGAAAGAGAGCCTGTTCACCACTTTCAAGGGCCTCTGCCCAGCTCTTCATCTTCAGGTCTTATGCCTTGTTGAATCTCCCTTGATTTCTTTTATCTTAAAACCATCAAAAGTAAGTAAGGGTCATGAACACTTCCAGACCACATCTGTTCTCATGGGTTGTGCAAGTTATAGGTTTTGGGAGCCTTTCAATTGAAACTGTAATTAATCAAATCATGTTCCCTAGCTCTTAATGTCATCGAAATGAACAAGCAGCCTAAAATAACTCACAGTGTTTAATGGTAAATCAAATAAATGAGAAGGCTGTAAGTGTATATACTATGATTAACATCTCTGTAAACAGTAGGGGCCTAAAAAGGGTAAGAATGAAAGAAAACTTAAAATAGCTTTATATCAGAAAAACATTTCCTTCCAAGTTCCTCCTGCCCTAGAGGAAAGTTTACCCATCACACGTGCTGCATTGTTTCACATGTCCTGGTGTGGACAGATGGCAGGAGCCAGACTGAGGGGAGGCAGACAAGGAGCTGGGGTGCTGCAGTCTAAAAGAACTTCCTAGGACCAGCATGAGGCAGCAAACCCATCCCACCTGCCCCGGCAAGGGGCCGCGGCCCAGCCAGCCCGCTCACCTGCTCCTTGCTCATGTCCTCCGGAGCCAGCCCATCAACAATCGGAGTGCCTTTGCCTTTGCCTTTCTTCCCTTTCTTTTTGGGTGCCTTGGATTGAAGAATACATGGTCGGGTTAGGGTTCACTTCTGGCTGGTTCATTCCCTTCCAGGGCCATTCGGGAGAGGAATTTCTGCCTGGAACCTCCATCTGACTGCCCACTGTCTCAGGCTTCCACCAGGGCCGCCTCACTCTGCCCTAAGGTTTCCCATCCTTAACCACAGGCACATTCTGTTGACACCTTTGGAACAGCAAGAAGTCTCCCTTCTCAGAAGAGAATTTTGCTTTCCCTCAGAAAGGAAGAGGGAGAACATGTTCCTTGAATACAGCAGAGACTTCCTTGGTGTGGAGCAAAAGCTACTCGGCCTCACAAAGGAGTATCCCCAGCAGCACAGACTATAGTGCTTGGCAAGTGCCAGAAAGAAACCTGCAATATATCGCTCCATGGGTGCAAGGTGGGTGCCTCAGAGACCCGGGGTGAAGACTGCTGGCACAGACTGGCACTCACACACTGTGGGCTCGGTCGGTGGGGTGACGCCTGCTTTTAACCACTTCTCCACGGTGCCAGAGGGGACCTTCCGCCCCACTCCGTCTCCAGGGGCCACTCAACAGAAAGAAAACTAACGCCTTATCCTCTACCCTCACTTCTCACAAGTTTCTGTGGCTCATGCTTTTGTCTATATGTAGGCACACATTTGCACGTCTCTGTAACATTTTTATTACCAAAAAAGTTTATGAGGAAATGTTAGAAAGCACAAAGTAACAAAAAAAAAAAAAAAAGAAAAATCATGCATATTTCCCTCAAGTTAGTGAAAGTAGATGTATTTTGGTGGTCTTTTCCCAGCTGACTTGCAAAAGACAGAACCGCTGAAATCTTCACTCCTAAAACACTGCCCTCTTTCTAACCCTCTACTCCAAGAAGTCCAACCCATCAGAAGAGCCCCGGGGCTTACTCAGCATCTGGGAGTAAGGCAGTGGTTGGGGCCTCTAGAACCCCTGGGGCCCCCACACACAGAGGGGTCCCCGCACTGATGGCCACCGTGCCACACCTGCCTGGAAACTGGGTGACCTACAGCCCATACAGCACAGAGGGGAGTGCGCAGCTGAGAGCCCTACCACAGAGGGGTGGGGATTGAGAACTCCAGAGGCAGCAAGCTCCGCTCTGCTCAGTTCCCACCTGACTCCTCTCAGGTTTGCCCAAGCTCTGCCCTGGGGACTTTACGTGCGCTGGAACCGCTGTCAGGACCCTCTGGCCACCATGGTATACCCCAGGTTCCCGATCCCAGAGGCTGGAGGACCTCTGTTTCTCAAGGATCTGATCAATGAGCCTTCCATTCCAGGTAGGGAAGCCACTCGACCCAGGTTTTCCGGTCCGGACGCGTGCACACCGGGCCCTAGGTCTGGGGGCGGGAGAGACGGTGCTCTCTGACCACCACCCGGGTGTGCACAGGATTCTGGAGAGACCAAGTCTCTCAGCTCCACGGGGGAGCCGCGTCTGCGACGACACCCCGCCCCCCACCCCCCAGAGCACCAAGCCCGCAGCTCCAAGACCCCAAAGCTCCGGATCTCCCGCCCCAGGGCCCCGGCGCGGACGCTACGAGACCGCCTCACCATGGTTGTGGTTTCCCGCCTGCCTGGACCAACAAACCAAAGCGCCCGGCCTTCCCAGGATGCGCCGTCTCCAGGCAACGACTGCAAGATCCCGCGCGAAGTCTCGAGAACCATCGCGATACCCCGCCGGCAGGGCCGGTGCCTCGCAACGGCGGGAGTCCTTAGCAACTAACCAGGCGGAGTCTGTAGATTTGGGCCGAAGCTGGACATTATCCACAAGCTACCTCTCCAAGATACCTGGGAACGCATTCCTTTCGGGACAGGTCTTGTTTACTGGGGGTCTTCCCCACTAAAACTTAAGCTCCACGGAGGCTGGAGGAACGGTTTCCGTCCACTTGTTACGTACTCTACGTGGGTACAAGACCTACAGTGCATGAACTCCAAGAGTGAGCGAGGGGAGGCGGCCACACCACTACTTTACCCAAATTAGATTGAAATTCTCGCGGAACCTCTGCCCTTGGGCCTCACCTCACCCTGCCTCCCTTTGATGATTCCTCCCACCTGAGGCTGGAAGACAGCTGGATTTCCACAAAGCCTCAGAGGAAGCAAAAGTAAGGTGAGAAAAATATATTCCAGCGGGGTCCACAGTTTTGAAATCAGCAAGTCTCCCCTTCACAAAAACTAACTGCTCTTCCTAAAGAGACTTTGTCCTCCTGGTGAGGAAAAACTAGAAACCTTTGCTACGGGTTTCCAGACGAGCTCTGCAGGGAAAAAAGTCTTCAGGGGTTTTCTTCCCTCTAATCTCTTGCTCTGAAAACTGCCAACTGCTTTACAAATTGCAGAGAATTTCTGGTCCCTCTTACCATCCAGCTACCTATACCCAAAACAACACCGTTTGTTGTCTTGTTTTCCACACTCTTAACATTAGCATCTTATGAAATAGTGGTTTTGCAGCAGGTCAAGCTTTCCTGTCAGTTTGGGGGTGGAGAACTCCCTGGAGAACTGCCTTGGGCACAGAGTGTGAATAGTGGAGAAAGGCTCAGGTCAGGGAAGAGAGCCACAACAAGGAGCCTGGGGGTTTCCTGTTTGCCCACCCAAGACTTGATTGTTCCTGGAGAGGAATGGCCCTTTGGAAGGACTGTATCAACCTACTTGCGCAAAGAGTGACATTTATAGCAGCCCCAGGGCCTCTGGGAGGTCTGATGGTGTCTCTGTGCCTGGGCTGACAAGAGCCTGAGCCTGTGTCAGACACCTCTGGTCTGATAGGGGTCTTCTCCCCTAAGGTAGGCTCCTCCCACAGGGGTTCTGGCAAGTAAGACAGTGCAGCCTGGTAGGACAGAGTGCTAATGATTATTATTTAGCACTTACTATGCTAGGTGCCTCATGCTGACTGGCTTTTTGCTTTAGAATTCTGGCTGGGAGTCCTGAATTAAACGAATGCATTAACAATAATTCCTTTCAACAAAAAGGGCAAGAATAGGAGGGTTAGCTCAGGATAACAAGACAGGGTATTCGTTTGTCACAAATGAACAGCACAGCACGGTTTATCAGTGTGCACTGCAGAGATGAAGAGTTCAGGGAGGCCTTGTTGCCAGCTCTCTGGGCTCCCCACAAGGCCCATGGTGACCTGTGCTTTTCATACTGAATTTGAGTTCAGATTTATAGAAAAGAGCCTTTCTCCACATGGGTGGCTTGAGATACTTTTAATCGGCATCAAGCTGAGCATCTCAGAAACCCAGATAAATGACATCTGAGTTTCCTACAAAATGACAGACCAAATGTTAATACAAACCCAATGACCTATGGTGAATATCTGGCTCTTCCTAACACCCACGTACGTGGTCATCCAGGTAAATTGCCTCAGATCACAACAGCAGCTCGATGGAGGCCTGAATGTTAGCATAACGGAGTCCTCAAGAAGACTAAACGTTTTTAGAGTCAACAGTGAAGTATTTACAAAAGAAATGACATAATACATATAGGATTTGCTTCAAAACATCCCAGAAGTGGAAGAAGGCATTGAAAGCAGAGAAATATGATCAGCCATGAGTCAGTAATCACTGAATCTGAATGATGGGTACAAGTGGGTTAATTATGCTATTCTACTATTGTTTGTTTTTTTTCTTTTTATTTAATTTTTTTAATAGAAGTATAGTTGACTTCCATGAAAATGTTTTGAACGAAAAGTTTGACCCTGGCCTCTGGAGTCAGATCAGCTGGTGCCCTGGACAAGACTCCCTGTGTATCCACTTACTCATCTGTCCAACAAGGATAATTATTAAACACCAAGATTATTACAGTTACTATGGCTGTGTGACAGGTTGGCCCCGAAATGAAATGGCTTAATATAGTGACAACATCTGTTTTGCCCATGAATCTGCAACTTGGCTGGGACCCTGTGGGGACAGCTCACCTTGGTTCCATGTATTACCCCCACCCCAGGGAGGGTGGCTCAAAGGAAGGGTCTGGCTCCTAGCTGAGACCTTACATCTATTCATTGGCTACTGTGGGCCAGACAACACTCAAGTGGCCCTTCAAATGGCCTGGGCTTTCTCACACAGGGTGGCCGAATTCCAGGGGAGCCTGGGGAGCGAGACCTGAGTCCTACTTAAGACCCAGCACTGGAGTAACATGGCATCAGCTGGACACAGTCCACTGGTCAGAGCAGCACAAGCCTTGCCCAGGTGCGAGCAGGAGCACAGACAGGGTATGGCTGGATGGGACCAGAAGGTTCTGGAAGACATGGGGAATCAGAGATACTGCTCTGACCATTGTGAGACAATACAAACTTCCACCCCAGTAGCCAGTGTGCACCTACTGTCCTGACCTCTCAAGGCTTATATCCCCACCACCCTCAGCTTTGTCCCAAAGGGACTGACCTGCCTCTTGGAGTGCAAACTGCAATGGCTTGTCCTAATGGGTCATAACATCATTTTAGCAGTTTTTCTTTGTTTTGCAAGCTAAAGAAAAATAGAAACTATTAGCCTGCCTCACTGACGGACAGTTGACAAAGCTATGGGCTCGGGGTGACTGGAGTGGACTGAGGCCTTGGATGGCTGAAGATGCCTTAGGAGGGTACCTTTCCTGCAAACACCAAGTTCACACCTTCCTCCTCTGCGAATTTCTCTACTCCCAGCTGGGACCAAGTCTGTCTCCCTGACGCTCTTTGGTTGGTTTGTCTAGACCAGGAGCTTGCACTTGGTTCCTCTGGCTTCCTGTGACTGGCTGTGCACCTTGGTCGCACTCCCCTCCACCCCACCACCCCACCCCTGTGTTCAGCTTCACCTGAAAAATTAGGGCCTCATCTGCTAAGGATTCCCCAGGAGAAGGAAATGCGATACTGTGCATCAAGAGCTTGGCACAGGCCTGCATTCCAGGGCCTTGTGCAGGGGACCAGCGACTGGAAGTGGGGCTCCGCTGAACTGTTTGGAGCTCTCAGCACGCCCAGACGCTGCCTGCCTGCCTTTCGGGACGCCCCCTCTCTGCCCGCCTCCCTCTCCTTACCTCCCTTCCCCTCTTCCCTCCCCATTCCCCCCACGCCCCAGCCCCCGCACCGCGTCTCTCCAAAGCATTTGCCACGGTCTGCAATTCTCGGCTTATGGGCCCTAGAATGTTGTGCCCGTCCCTCCATGTCCCGCGGAGCGCCGGCACGTCGTTGGAGTCCCACAGATGCGTGAGGATGATCCCCCACGGTGGCACGGCTGCTGAGTGAGGGTGCGCGCAGGGATCAGGCCAGGGATGGGGGCCGCGGGCAGGTCCGGGTGGGAAGCGGGACAGGAGGGGTGCCGTCGGCGGGGAAGGGTCTGCAGGGGCCGACAGGGGGCGCGAGCAGGGCGGGGCGGGGCCGCACCTGTGCTGCGGGGGCAGAGGAGGAGACGGCGGGGGGGGGGGGGGGGGGGGGCGGCGGGGGGCGGGACCCGGCCCCGGAGCAGCTGCGCGCCCCGCCCCGCGGGCTCCTCCCCGCCGCCTTGGTCCCCCGGCTGCTGCCCCGATGCGCTGCGCAGAGAGCCGGGGCCGAGTCGCCGCCGCAGCTGCAGGGGCGCCGGGGCCGAGTGACGCCGCCGCCGCCGCGCGCTCGGCTCCCAGGCCCTACCGGCCGCATGGAGCCCCCAGAGGGCGCCAGCCCGGGAGGTGAGTGTGGCCCCCCCGAGCCCGAGATCTGCGCCTCCCCGCAGTCCTTTCCCCCGGCCCTCTCACCGACCACGCCCCAGGGCCGCCAAGACCCGTAGGCAGCTCCGAGTTCCCCTATGCCGGGCCGGAGCGTGGAAGCCTAAGCCCGCCGTGCTGGGGAAGCCAGGCCGGGGTACCTCCGGGAGCGGCCCCCGCGCTGGGCTAGAGGCGCACGGACCGCGTCCCCGCCCCCTCGTCCTCCGCGCTCCCGGCCGAGGCAGCGGTGCCTGGCGCGCTCCTGAGTGGGCGGCGCACAATTTGGTCCTGCGCCCCCTCCCAGCAGAGCCGGGGATCCGGGAGATGGGGGCGTGCCGGGACCAGAGTCGGGGTCCAAGTCAGCAAGGCGTAGGGGGAGGCTACGCTTTCAACCGCGCATCTGCTTTGTTCGGCCGTGCCGAACCTCTCTGGGGGTTGGGCGGGGAGGCAGCAGCCGGGATGCTGCGGGGCAGCAGGCTGAGATTCGGGCTCAGGCTCGGGCTCGGAGCGAGGGAGGCGGATGATGCCCTGGACGGCCTGCGGGGGCTCCCACGCCTGCAGGGGTTGCTTGCCCTGGCGCGGCCAGGAGCGCACACACCTGGGAGTCGAGGGGTGAACGGAGTGACCCCTCCTCAGGGCCTCTGTCAGCTGTCCAGACGGTGGAGATGTACTCGGGGGTCTCTCCCCTGGGAGTCTGGCCCTAGCCTGACCCTGGCCCGGTGGTGAGAGGAAAACTCTAGGAACGTCCCCTTTCAGGAAGGGTTTTCCTGTGCCGTTGGCCTAGGAAGTTGGATGCAAACTGCCGGGCTCCTCCACCCACCCGGCCAGACGCCAGGCACACCTAGGCTTTCTTGGAGGTCCCCTCCCCAGGAGCCACTCCCTGAGCACACAGGGATCCGCTGGGGGCCACGTAGCCCACGAGGGCCGCCTCTGGAGACCCAAATGCTAGCCGTGGAAGTGTCCTGAAGCAGTCACTCACTCACTGCTGTCTGAAGTCTGAGCTGGGCAGGTGCGTTCCAGACACCTTCTGGGGGCCCTTGTCACCCTCCTCCTGAGCACCAGGAGACACACTGGGGAGGGTGGGGGACAGTGGGTGTGGTTTTCTTTGTTTTGTATTCCTGTGGGCTGCACCAGGACCCCAGGGCTTCCGGTGAGGCCTTCTGATTGATGATTCGGTGGGGAAGGCTTGGTGAGCAAGGGCTTAGGGATGCCGGCAACCAGACCCCTCTGAGCCCCGTGACCACTCCTCTCAGTGGAGATAGACCCCCTTCCCTGCAGATCAAGAGAGCAGACAGCAGGCGTGAGGGAAGGGAGTGTTCTGGAGCCCCAGAGACCTGTGTTCACCAGGTGCCTACTCTGTGCAGGCACACAGTGGGTCTGGGGCCAAAGCCAGCAGACAGACTTCTTACCCTACAGCCACATCCTACCCCATAGGGTCACGTGTGGGTGGCTGTGACTGTCGTTCTCTAAGTTTGCCAACTTCTGGGAACTTATACTGGAGAGACGGGCACATACAGAACAGAAAGCTGAAGCTCTCCGCGTGCCCCCGGCCAGCTGCTCACCCACTTCCACCAGCCTTCCTTCAGTACTAATGGTGGCAAATCTAGACGTATTATTTCATCCTTAAGTACCTCTGAAATTACTTCTATAAGGTTTTATAATTAAAACCTAAATGAATCAATAATTTGATATCAAATGCACAGACAAGGAGGGGAGAGGCGGGGGTGCACTCTGCAAAGTGCTGTTGGGAGACCAAGCATCTAGCCCACCCACCTCCGAGTCTTGTCCATCTGAGAGAGGGGGTGGGGCCCAACCCTGGGGGCTGAGCCGAGCCAGCATCCACCAGGCATCCTTGACATAGAGGATGCTGCCCATGCCTCCTTTGCTGCACCCATGTTGGTTTTATGCTATTCATTCATTCGCTTCATTAATTCACTCATTTGTGGTGGGTGTGTGCAGAGCCCCTCCTCCAGGCTTGGGGCAAAGTCCTGGGCACACAGCAGGGAACTTGAGATCTGGGCCAAGTTCTTGGCACGAATGTGCTGGAAAATAGGTCAGCAGCGTAGCACAGGGTAACCCTACCATATCTGTTCACAGCAAACCCTGAGCAGGGCAGGACTGTGGCCCCCCAGCTCCAGTCTCCCCATGCAGGTACTGCCTCAGTGCTTCCACAGGTCAGGGCAGCAGGTCCCCCTGCAGGAGTCATAGGCTGCACTTCTTCAGTGGGGCATGCACTAGGCTGCTGGTCCATGCTGAGCTTCCTGGGGAACTAGAAACACCCCTCACCTTTGCCCTGGCCTGGGCAACCCTGGGGTTACTTCTGGGCCTCAGGCAAGCACCCTTGCCCCTGTGTCTACCTGTGTGATCAGTCACTGCTCTGCTTCACACCCCAGGAAGAGCAGGGGGTCTCACCCATGGAGAATCTGTCCCTTCTTCCTACAGAGGTCTATCAAGAGGATATCAGACAGACTCAGGTAGCACAGCTGCTTAGGAACTCTGGGTGGGGTCTTGGGCTCATTTGTTCAACCAGCATATACGGTGCACCTGCTGTGCACGAGGACCAAGCCAAGGGCCTGTTTCCTTCACTTCCGGATCAGCGTCCTTGATGCCAAAGTTGTGTCTTCCACTGCTCCCTCCCCCTTCCCAAAGCTCTGACACAGGCCAGGACACCAGGATTTACAAAGTAAAGAGCAGACCACTGCCAAAGGGAGAAGGAATAAAAAAGTCAATAGAAGGTGACTTTAAAATTCACGGTTAACATATTCCATTGGCTCTGCAACACCATCAGCTAAATGGTGCTGTTTCAGATACACTGAAATTTGTTAACATGTGCTTCTCACAATCAATACAACAGGCCACTGTGCCTGTGGGGGCTGGAGGGACCCCTGGATCCCAGGGTCTATAAGGAGGCGCGTCTGCTTGCCCTGCCCCCATCTCAGAAGCTGTAGATGTCCTCCTTTCCACCTGGACCGAGTCCCATTCCATAAACATGCAGGTAGGTGCTTTCCTACCCAGAGCAGCCAAGCTCCCTCAGGGCCTTCTCCTGCTCTCCGCTCCACCTTTGATCCTAAGTCCCCTTCTGCCTGGCCAGGGCCTAGCTTCCCTGTGGGTACAAGGTCAGGGTCTCCCCTCCCTCCATGGGCTGGCAGGTGGTGGCCAAGAGTTCCCGCTCCAGAGCCCCTGTGTTAACGTGCCTGTAACAAGCTGATCCCCTCCATGTTACAGGACAAAACTCACAGTCCTTCCCTCGTAGCTGGTTGTGACATTAGCTGAAAACCATGTTGCTGGGGTTGTGTCTAGCACAGAAAACCAGGAGCCACTGTCACTCTTCTTCTTCTTAACCCAGAGTCACCCGCCCCATGTGGAGGCTCCACAGAAATGGCAGCACCTGGCCGGAGCCCCCAGCCGGACAGAGGCCACCCTGCTCACCCACCAGGATGGGCCACGTGTGCAGAAGAGGATCAGGACACTCCAGGCACGCATGTGCCCTTGGGGAAGGGCGATCTGGCCACTGTGCCATCTCTTAAGAAACAGAACCGTGTCCTACAAAGGCCCCAAGGGCTTCTTGGGCCTCGAGCCGCAGCAGGAACTCTGAGGTTCAGGAAAGGTGCCCCTGTCAGGCTGGGCGGGCTGGGCCGCCAGTAGGTGTAACCCTGCCCTCCGAGGATGCTCAGATACCACGTGCCAGATGTGGCAGCGAAGTGGAAACCAGATCCTGAGCCCCATCCAGCAGGGCCGGCCCCGGGCCCGTGACACAGCACAGGGCAGAGCCGGGCAGGCGCTGCCAGTCAGCAGGCTCACCTGCCCTCAGTCACGCTTCCCAGGGAGGGGTGCCCTCTAAGGCTGGGGCAGCCCAGCCAGCTCTGCAGCCACAAATCCATGTCCCACTTCCCACTCAGCCAGGACCCTCAGGACCCTTGACGTGGCCTGCCAGGCACGTCAAGGCTGCTGGCTGCACAGGCCCACCCCTCAAAGGCAGCTGTTGGTGCTGGGCCCCCCGATCCTCTTTGGCAGCTGCTCCTGTGGCCTCATCCACACCCCACTCTCCACACTCGCTCGCCGGATAGGCAAGGCCCCACTGCTGATGGAGGAGGGACTCCGCACTCTGTACTGGGCACCTGTTCAGCTGGGGGGTCCCTCAGCTGAGGGCAGGTCACTGTGGAGAGGCGTCTCAGGGTAGCCGAGGGGTCCAGCTGCCTCAGGGCACATGCCTGACAGACGACTGGGACCCTGGCTGTTGCAGGAGGGACACTAGAACACTCTGAAAGGGAGGAATGGGTGAGCTGTAGATGGACATGGCCCTCCTTGGGGTGGAAGCCCCACCTCTGAGTGGTAGTGCCCACCAAGCAGATCCCCAAGGGGCCTCGGCTCTCACCTGACAGAGACAAGCTGTTACATGAAAACAAAATTTGAGCAGAAAAAATCCCTGGGGGAACATCCCCAGTTGTGAGGTTGGTGGGGAATGGGTCTGCCACGTGCCCCGTCTAGTAACTCTTTCACTATGAGAATGTGTTATTTTGAGTTCAAACACAACACAGGACAGACACATGAGCTAGGAACAGGCTGGATTAAAGCAAATGTATGACCGTCCACTAGACCCTCAGTTCAGTCAGTCAGTTGTGTCCAACTCTTTGCAACCCCATGGACTGCAGCAAGCCAGGCTTCCCTGTCCATCACCAACTCCCAGAGCTTGCTCAAACTCATGTTCATTGAGTCAGTGATGCCATCCAACCATCTCATCCTCTGTCATCCCCTTCTCTTCCCGCCTTCAATCTTTCCCAGCATCAGGGTCTT
Organism: Oryx dammah; assembly: GCF_014754425.2. Lineage (NCBI taxonomy): Eukaryota > Metazoa > Chordata > Mammalia > Artiodactyla > Bovidae > Oryx > Oryx dammah. Next base: position 49,830,885 of record NW_024070197.1, read on the forward strand.
TTCAAATGAGTCAGTTCTTCCCATCAGGTGGCCAGAGTACTGGAGCTTCAGCATCAGTCCTTCCAATGAATATTCAGGACTGATTCCCTTAAGGATTAACTGGTTTGATCTCCTTGCTGTCCAAAAGACTCTCCAGACTCTTCTTGGAATAAAGAGTTCATGATCTGAGCCACAGTCAGATCCCGGTCTAATTTTTGCTGACCGTATAGAGCTTCTTTATTTTCAGCTGCAAGATAGTCTTCTTTAGTAAACTCTAGTGGGACCAAAAGTAGACAGGTGACAGTACTGGGGTCTTGGGGGCTCTGACAGAACCAGCAAGGGTCCCTGCAAGACCAGCGGTGATTCCTGTTCATGTAATGAGGGCAGAGGATCTGGAAACCAGAGAACGAGGAGCCGGGGAAAGTCAGCTTTCTCAGAGAAACCCCCAGTGCCCTGTCCTTCCTGGCCCAGGACCACGCCCGTCACTACCTGAACCTTGAGGGCTAGCCCCATAGGCCAGGTTCTCAGGTCCTCCCAGCCTGCGTCCTGGCAGTGGGGGTGAAGACCCTAGCCCCTCCCGGGTAACGCCCTCTCTGTTGCAGGCTTAGTTAAGGAGGTCGGCGTACCACAGGCTGCCCTCAGTGCCCCCGTCCCTGTCACAGGGACCAGTGGCCAGTCTCCCGTGGCTGAGGAGGAGTTGTTGGGCACCCCAATACCAGCACCAGGGCTGCTGCAGGTCACGGAAAGGCGGCGTAAGTACGGCCCACCCCCCATCATGCGCCATGAGTCCCCTGGGACCAGGGACGGGTCTCTGGGCCCCACTGGGCCCCAGGGAGCAGGCGCCAGGAATGGGTTGACCCCACCTTGCTCCCCTACACTGGCTGTCACCAGGCCCACTAACATACCCCTCTGCCCCCAGAGCCGCTGAGCAGTGTCTCCTCCCTGGAGGTGCACTTCGACCTCCTGGACCTCACCGAGCTGACCGACATGTCTGACCAGGAGCTGGCTGAGGTCTTTGCAGACTCGGATGACGAGAACATGGCCAGCGACTCGCATGCAGGTGGGACTGCCACTGGGCTCTGAGGGTGTTGTGGGGAGGCCCCGTGGCCTGAGACCACCCAGCACTGCCCCCTGAAGACCTGGTCTGGAAAATTATTTCCTTTCTAATGCACGTTTGTCAACATGGCACCATTCCACTCACTGCTTCTGCACTTTACATACCCTTCTGCTGACTTTAAGGAATTGTCTGCCCCTCCTCAATTTCGGCTTTCAAATAACAGCAAAAGACCACAGCCACAGGCCCCTCAGTAGGAGAATTCACTATACAGATTTAATTAAAAGGCAGAGCACAAAAGGGGTGGCATTCGCCAAACCTGGCTGCTCCTCTGCTCAGTTCCCCGGGAAGCACTGGACCCCATCGACCAAAGAAATGGCATGCAAGCCACTGGAGTGTGGGGGCCCAGAGACCTTCCTCCCTCCCTACTCCCCACCCACACCAGCTCCAGGCCAGGCTCACACCCAGGGTGGGACCTTGGCTGCATGGGGACCCTTCTGGGAGCATCAGGAAAGCCAGTGTCCAGGCTGCACCCAGACCCATATGCACACGCTGCAGGGGGCCCAAGGTGTGGCCGGACACCATGCTGGAGGCACGAACAGGCCAGGCAGTAGATGCAGGAGTGACTGGTCCACCACACTGATCCAGCCCATGTTCCCACCAGGACTACACCCACTGCCCCGAGCCAGCTGTCTGCGCTCACCCTCCTGGACGCGCACTAGGGCGGAGCAGAACCGTGAGAAGCAACCCTTTGGTGACCCTGAGCGACAGCCTGCCATTGTGGACACGATTCTTACTGTGGAGAGGCCCAAGGAGGACTAGGCCGGCTGGCCCGGGGCCAAGATGGGGCAGATCTGGACAGCTGTGGCCACGTGGACACTGCCCACCCTCCCCACTGCGGCTCTGGGCTGGGGTCTCAAGGCACTTCAGCATAAGCACAGCCCAGTGGCCTTATATCAGCTCCTTCCTGGTCCCTGGATCAGGGACAAGGCCCAGGGATCAGAGGACACTTGTCTGCAGGAACAGTGTTATCATCTGCCACCAGAATCCTGGGTGGGGCCAGGGTGAGTGGGGATCTGCCGGTGAAAGGGGATGAACCGCCATGCCGAACTCCAGCCCACAGGAGTCTGCTGTCCAGCCAGGGAGTGGATAGGGGAGTGAGTCCCCCAGATCACCTCTGATTCCCCGCTGCTCCCTGCTGCTGCCCAGGAACACTGTCAGCGCCAGACAACCCCAACTTGCTCATCCTCCTCCCTCCCCGTCAGCCAGACCCACCTTTCTAAGCGCGGAATGCCAAGTCCATCAAGATGGCCTCAGACAGCAGGGCAGGCAGGGCTTACCCAGTCCCCACAGCCCACCAGGCACACACGCGCACACACGTGTAGGTCTGTGTCCCTGGCTAGCGTCCCAGTCTGGGGTGCAGCAGTCTGAGGGGGTGGGGACATGAGGGCACCTGGGCACACCCCCTGAACCTCAATTCAGAGATGCCAGGCTTGACTGCTCCCAATGCTGCTTATGTGCTGAGGACAGGACCAGCTTCCAGTCTAACAGCAAGTCCAGTCTGCTTTCTGTCCCCAAGGCCATCTGTCCTGACTCCTTCTTCACTGAGACATTTCTGAGGAAGGAAAAAAGGCTCCTCTGTGGAAGCCCTGGGCACACCCTGCCGGGAAACGGTCGCCTCTGCACCAGCACTGGGGCGATACTGCTGCAGGGGGGTGATTTCCAGACAACCAAGAGTCGTAACAGAAAGCAGCCATACGCCGCCCACCCTAGGGTCTTCCCTCCAGCTCTCGTCCTTCCTGCTGCAGCTTCCGTGACCTCGTTTTGAAAAAGCGCAATTAAAACATCACTCTGTCCTCAGTCTCACGGATCAGTGTCTTCCTTTCCAGCTGACACCAGAGTTAAGGGGTGAGGGCTGGGCAGGGGCAGGGGGCTGGCTGCTCTAGGAACCTCCAGGAGCTCTGTGCTCTGGTCCTCCCCCAGCTGAAGCATCTGGGGGCTCCACTGTGACACACTGGGGGCTAGCATTTGGCTCTGTCCCCCAAGCCCAAGCTGGAAGAGGCAGCCCCAAAAGGCTCCTCCCAGCCCAGGGCAGGATCTGGGGAGGCAGCCAGCAGGGAGGGCCAGTCTGTGAGCAGAAGAGTAAGAAGAGAGCAGGCAATTCCTCCCACAGGGTGGAGCCTCCCTGAGCAGACACTCTCAGCCAGGCCTCAGCCCAGGTGCTCAGCCAGATGAAGGGAGCTGAGGAGACAGGAGAGGGTGAGCGGACAGGGCACACAGGCAGGGGCGCTATCACCAGGAGTGTGCCCTGGACCTGGGGAGGGGCAGCACCCCAGGCTTGGGACAACATGGGGCTTTCCTGCGATGAGGGAGCATCCTACCTCCATCAGAAGGTCCCAGAACAGGCCCCTGCAAGGGTCCCCAGCAGTTCAGCACAGAGGCTAAATGGTGGAGGCTGCAATACAGGGCAAAGCCCCAGAGACAAGAAAATCAACAATACATGTTCTACAACGAGCAAAGTTGAAAGTATTTGTCCCAAGTTGGAAATTCTATTTTTGAGGCAAACATACCAACCGATGTGGAAAATTTCATCCCCAAGGCCCTGTGTGTGGGCTGGGCTGGCAACAGGGGGGTACATGGGGTGGCACCCCTTCACCCACTGTCAGCCCAGAATGCCTGTCCCCCCATCCCCTCAAGGCAGGAACTGCTGCTACCATCACGACTCTGATGACTCCGGCCCCCTGGCTGTGTGCTGGGGACCTGTGGGGCCATTTCCACTAACCCCAGCTCCCTGGGACCGGGCCCTAGTCTCGCTCCAGGTCCAACCAGACAACTGCTGGCCTCAGCGCAAGAGCTTAGCTGCACCCCTAGGGGCTGTCCTGTCCCATGGAGTAACCCAGAGTCACCTTCTGGATTCTAACAGAACCAGGCCACCAGGAACAGCTTCCCAGAGACATGCCAGCAACAAGGCCCCACCCTGAGAAAATGGCAACCCCTCCCTCTCAGGTTCAGACCCCTAAGAAGCCCTCCAACCCCGGCCACAAGCCTGTGGGAGTGCTGAGCTCCATCCGTGAGGACCAGCTAGCTTTCCACTACCCAAACTGCCATTCCCTAGATTCTGGGCTTACACACTTCTGCTGAACCTCACCACCTATGAGGGCTTCTGAACTGGGCCTTCTCTCCCTGGGGCAGGTGAGGGCACTTGCACTGACCAGGTCCCAGCCCCCCTCGGTGGGAGGGTGCCTGCAAGGAGCAGGAAGCCCATGGTCTTCAAAGACCCTGATTGGAAGACCGCTGTTTGCAGGTTGCTGCTGCTGCTGCTAAGTCGCTTCAGTCGTGTCCGACCCTATGGGACCCCACAGACGGCAGCCCACCAGGTTCCCCCGTCCCTGGGATTCTCCAGGCAAGAACACTGGAGTGGGTTGCCATTTCCTTCTCCAATGCATGAAAGTGAAAAGTGAAAGTGAAGTCACTCAGTCATCCGACTTAGCAACCCCATGGACTGCAGCCCACCAGGCTCCTCCGTCCGTGGGATTTTCCAGGCAAGAGTACTGGAGTGGGATGCCATTGCTTCCAGTTACATGTGCTTTAATTTGCTTCCTGGGGCTTCTGGAGGCTGCTCTCCAGGCGGAGGCGCTAGGCTGGGCTCTCCTGCAGTGGGCTCCCCAAGCCAGCCCTGCAGACCCTCGGGAAGGGCCGTGTCCTCCTCCAGGCCGCCCGTGCCTTCCACAAGCTCCTCATAAGTGATCTTCTCCGCAAACGGCCGTGGCCCAAGCAGCTCCACCATGTCGGCCCGCTCCAGCACCTCCTTCTCCAGCAGCCGCCTGCCCACCTGCATACCCAGCAGCTGTCAGCCAGCCGCCTGGCCCACAGAGTCCCGCCCACGCCCAGGGTCTGGCCGCCACTTGCCTTGTCCACCTGCTCGCGGCAGCGTGTGAGCAGGTCCAGGGTGCGCGCATGCGCGGAGCCAATGAGCCGCCGCACCTCCTCATCTATGAGCTGGGCCGTGGCCTCGCTGAATGGCTTCTCCACCAGTGCCTCGCCTGGCCGTGGGAGATCGAAGGACACCTGGCCCAGCTTCTCGCTCATCCCGAACTGCACGATCTGCAGGAGGCGAGTGCTGGGGTCAGCCCGGTGCTAAGACCCCGACCCCCCCACCCCCCAAGGCTGCTGGTCTACCTGGGCATAGGCGCTCTGGGTGACCTTCCTCAGGTCGTCCTGGGCCCCCGTGGTGACCCGCCCAAAGAACAGCTGCTCAGCCACGCGGCCGCCCAGCATGGCGCACATGCGGTCAAAGAGCTGCTCCCGTGTGTACAGGTACTGCTCCCTGGGCAGGCACTGGGCATAGCCGAGCCCCTTGCCCCGAGGGACGATGGACACCTGCCAGACACAGCAGGATGCCCTGTCATCCCCAGGGCCCCCAACCACCACCCATCTCCACAAGAGTGTGGGAGGAGAGGAGACCCTGGGCCCCAGCACTCACAGGGGGTCACCCTGAGGGTGAACTTAGAAACCCCTCTGTCCCGCAGTCCCCAGGAAGCTGTGGAGAGGCCTGCCTTTGGGGAGAAGTTTACAGTGAGGTGAGTTCAACCAGGAACCTCCAGGTACCAGTTGGCCAGATCTAGACCCCTCCTGGAACCAGCACCCCACTCCTACCCTCCCACCCACCCTTCAAGGACACATTCTAGATGGTTCCATCTCTTCAAAAGCGAAAGGGCTGACACCCGCAACACACTGTGCACACACGGCCCCCGGGGTGGGAGCGGGCCCTGAACCCACAGATGTGTAAGGGGCTGGACTGACCTTCAGCAGGGGGTCTGCGTGTTCCAGGAACCAGCCCACCACCGCATGGCCAGCCTCGTGGTAGGCCACCGTCATCTTCTCGCCGGGCTGCAGGACCTGTGTCTTCTTCTCAAGGCCTGCAAGTCACACTCCTGGTGAGAGGCACAGGAGGAACGCCAGCAAAGAGGTGGGAACCAAGCCCCACTCCAGCATTCGGGAGGCTGATCAGAGCAGACCTGCAGCCTGTCGGCTCCACACATACTGCTCAGGCCCACAGGGGTCTGTCCCTGCAAACCAGACGCTAAGCTGCCTTCTGCTCTGCAGACATCCCACACCCCGCTCCACTTCCCATGCAAGCAACATATGTTCAGGGAAACCTGTTCTTAGGCAGCAGTGTTAGCTACTCTGTGGCTCAACTGGTAGTGAAACCGAAGCAGAGAGACAGGAGTGTTCTCTACACCCTGTACACCCAGTCACAGGCAGAGAACGGGGCATGGAGAGGCACAGACAACTAGTGTGAGTCAGTTTCACGGCAGCTCAGCTCAGCATGGCCCATGACAGCCCCAAACAGCTGTGGCAACTGCCTTGGGCTCCTGATACTACATGCCTGCATACGTGTCACACCTCAATACAAAGTGAAGCAGACGAAGCAACTCTGGCTACCTGCCATCTAGATGGGCTGGTGCTCACAGCTATGAGATGGGGTCGTGGATGGCTGCTGGCCACACGGACGCCTCCCTGACCTCTGTCCCCAGGATGGCACTCCGAGACCTTGACTCCTCAGGCTGAAGCCTGGACCTCCTCTGGATACGCTGGCCACTGGGGGCACTGGGAACCCTGGCAAACTTCCCAGGAAGCACCCAGCAGGCTGTCCTCTAGGGCACAGTGGGCACCTGGACCTACAAGCTCCATATGGACCCTGGAGGTTACAATTCTCTGAGATTCTGAACGTTGCTCCAGGAAGAGCAGGAGAGCTGCTGGCAGGTCCCATGTCCCAGATCTGGGTCTGGAAAGCTGCTCAGGCGGAGTACCCTGAAGTGAGCCTGGGGCCCCAGGATGGAAACTCACGCACAGTGGCCCAGCTTACCTCCAATGACCCTCTCGATGGCCTGCTTGAAGTGCTTCTCCCCGACAGAAAGGTTTAGGTGGCGGGCGGCGATCAGGGCGGCTTCGTTGCAAACATTAGAAATATCAGCACCTGACCCGGAGAAGAAGAAACTGTCCGTCAGGGGCCCGGGGCAGGCTGTCACAGGGACTCCACAGTACTGGAGCCAGAGCTAAAACAGGTCAAGGGCGTGAAAGAAACAGAACCTGCTCTGTCAGTCACTGATGCTTTCAGCCAGTTTTTTGGCTCAGTGATTTCCTGAGGTGTGATTCATTTAACATAAAATCTATCCATTTAAAAATGTGTACATTTCAAAGACTTTCAGTAATTTCATCAAGATGTGTGACTACTGCTGTCATCTCATCTCAGACATCCCCATCACGAAGGTGTTGTCTGGGGCTAGATCTTGTACCCAGGCTTAGCCAAACATGACTCTATCTTCTACGTCTTTAGACACGCCCATTCCGGAAGTCTCACGTAAGTGCAATTACACAGTATATGGTCTTTTGTGTGTGCTCCTTTCACACGGCACAGTGTTTTTCTGTTCATCCACTGTCAGGAGTGTGTCCTGGTATGTCATTCCTTTTCATGGCTGAGTAAGGTTCCATCTGGCCTGAGGCAGCCACAGGAGACACCAGATTCCACAGACGCTCGAGTCACTCATGTAACACGGCCAGCTCTATCTACAGGTTTCGCCCACCGTACACACATCTACTGGTGACGGCCTGCTGGACACTGGGGTGGTCTCCACTGTTTAGCTATTATGAGTAATGCCGCTGTGAACATCCATGTGCAAGCCTTTATGCAGACAAATGTTTTCAATTCTCTTATGTAGGAGTGGAACTGGGGGTCATATGCTAACTGTGTTTACTTCTAGAAGCGCCAGGCCAACTTACCACAGCCACACTTCACATCCCCACCAGCAACATGTGAGCGCGCTCATCTCCCTACATCCCTGCCAACCCTCCATCTTTTACGGCCATCCTGGTGGGCGTGAGGTGGTGTCAAACTGTGGTTTTGATATGCATTTTCCTAATAACTAATACCATGACTACCTTCTCATATGGTTTCTGGCCATCTATATACTTTGGAGAAATGTCTATTCAAACCCTTTTCCCATTTTTAAATTGGGTTCTTTATATATTGTAGATTCTAGACCCTATCAGGTGCATAATTTCCAAACATTCTCTTCCTTTCTGTGGGCTCTTTTCATCACATCGATAATGTCTCTCGATGCACAAAATATTTCAGTTTTGAGGAATTCTATTCTGTTTTCTCACTTGCAGTCTGTGCTTTAAGAAACCATTGCCAAATCCAAGGTCCTAAAGATTTTAAGACCTTTTACAGTTCTTGCTCCACTGCTCAGGTCTCTTATCCACTCTGAGTTGACTGCTATATGTGGTCTAACGTCCAGTTACATCCTTTCACTTGTGAATACTTGGTCAAACAGACTATTCTTTCTCCACTGGATGGTCTTCACACCCTTGACAAAACAACTGACCGAGATGCATAGGCCCACACCTGGCCTCTCACTTTTATCCTGATGGTTCGCGTCCGTCCTCAGAACTCCACATTGGGGAAGTGTCCGCCACTTTGTTCTTATAGGCTGTGTGGCTCTTCTATCCCCTGGCAGCTCCACGTGAAGCTGAGGATCCAGCTTCACAATGTTCACAGGTTCTGCTCCTACGCAGGCCCTCTCACCTTCACAGGTTACATCTTTCTACACTGTGTGCCCATTAACACAGATATGTGATTATGGTTTTACACACCTGTCCTTTATACGGGATGCCTTAATTTCTACTTTACTATAGAAGAATAGTTCTGCCTGACCTCCTGGCCTCCATTTCCAAAAGAAGTCAGCTACTACCCTTTGGTCTATGATACTGTCTCAGTGTGGGCATCTCGTGCTTTATCCCACTTCCTGGATGTGCAGACTCAGATCTCTTATGCAATGTGGGAAGGGTGGACCAGGACTTCTTCCCTGAGCAGCATACCAAGAGGATGGGGCCTTATCCCCATCATCACCACATTACGTTTCCGGGGTGGTGGGCGGGGGCGGGGGGGCACAGCAAAAGCCGACAAAAGCCAGCTTTGGGGCCTCGGGTGCGCCCACCAGATTCACAGTCCTGAAGACAAGGGCGCACTTTCAGGACCAAATAGCACAACCAGACACCACCTGCTGATGACACAGCCAGCCCCAGGGAAGCCGCCCACCTCCATCACTCACCTGTGAAGCCTGGAGTGAGGGCCGCAAGCTTCTTCGCCAGGGCATCCTTGCTGAGGCTCTCGTCCAACTTGAGTGGACGCAGGTGGACCCTGAAGATAGACGACCTGCCTTTGATGTCCGGGGGGCCTGAGAGAGGCACAGATGGCCAGGGCGGGGTCACCCACAGCCGCTTCACCAGGGCCAGGAGGACCCTCCCCTGCATGTCTGCACTGCACACTCAACTACCCGACCAGGGCCAGGGCTCCCTGTGGCAGAAATGACCCACAGATCACATCCATTCAGCTCTCCCTTCCTCACCATGGGGCCTCTAGTCCGCACAACTCAATCCCCAAGATGGCTGCTCTGGCAGCTGGGGACCTGGGCAGGAATGAGTTAGGTCCTAAATTTCTAGGACCTGCTCACAAGCGGGAAAGGCCAGGGTGAATGCTTCTCTCGTAAATAGTGCACGAAAAAGAAAAGCTGAAGGACCCAACACTGTCACCTCACTCTCAGCTGCATGGACTGCTATGACCTTTTCCGCACCCCAGCTACACCTGTTCATCCCGAAGTAGGGCCCAGTCCTGCACCTCCACTGTTTCACAAGTGGGGTTAGCTGCTTTAGGGCACCTCAAAACCTCCTCCAAATACATAGCTAATGATCAAACCAAACTTTCAACCCTCAGCTCACCAATGTAAATCTGACGGTCGAAGCGGCCCGGCCTCATCAGGGCTGGGTCAAGGACATCAGGGCGGTTGGTGCCGGCCAGCACGACAACATTCGTGGTAGAGTTAAATCCTGGACATGAGAGAAGCAGGTGAGCCCAAGCAGGGCCCGGCTAGCAGCTGTCTCCTCTCCCCTGCACACCTGGCCCCCACTTTCCAGGACCACTGCCCACCCAGGGAGCTGTCACAGGCAGGAAACGGTGGCTCTGGCTATAACCCAACCTTCCTCAGCCAACTGGGAGCCCCATGGCCCAGTCTCAGGGTGTACACTCCTATCTTAATTTGGTACGGATCCCTGCCAACCTCTCACACCACACAGTGAGCTGCTGGAGCCACGCGGACCCCTCCACCCAGGTCCTGGACAGCTTGCTGGGCCCAGGGAGCCAGGCTGGGTGAGAGCAGGGGAGACGCAGTGGGGAGAGGATGGTGGTACCCAGCAGGGTGAGGGCCTGACTCACCAGCACTCGTCCTCAGAAAGGTCTGCTGGGGCCCTCGGCCACCCCAGGACCTGGGATTCAGGGAGGGGCCCCACGTGCCTCAGTCATCCGAGTAGATGCTGGGGTTGTGACCCATGCTGGTTAAAGACTGACATGTGACCAGCCCCAGGGGAAACCTTGTCCTGGTCGACGACACTCCTGAATGTCACCCAACTGGCTGCCAGGAAGAAGCTGCGACCCAGACTCAGTGGGCAGAGAGCTCTGGAGGCTGTGGCTGCCTTCCCGGCCCAGGCACCTGCTCCCCATTATTCTCCCATGTCCTGGCCCAGCAGGCAACTATGATTTTGAACCCAAGGACCCATGGATTCCTCCCAGCAAGTGATCAACCCGGGGTCACGCTGGGTACCCTGACTCAGCTACAAAGCTAAGGGAGCACAGGACCTGCCAAAGGTTCAGTCAAAGCTTCTCCAAATTCGAACCTGGCACAAACACCCAGACCCTCTCCGAGAGGCTACAGCAGGCCCATGGCTATCACCCCAGACCGGACCTTCCCCAAGAGGCAGTAGCAGGGCCATGGCTGTCACCCAGACCAGACCCTGCCTGAACAGGAGTCCCGAGGTGGAGAGAGGGTTCTGGAGTAGGAGGCAGCAGGACAGAGATGGCAAGGATGCAGCCTGGACATCAGCCCTCATCCAGCCGCTGAGCTCAGAGGGAGCTCCCTGCACCGTGGGGCCTGAGGACACCCTTCCTCAGACTGAGTGAGCGGGGGTCTCACCCGGAGAGCTCTGCCCAGAGAGCAAGCCTGCTCACCGTCCATCTCCACGAGCAGCTGGTTCAGGGTGTTCTCCTGCTCACTCTGGCCTCCGAAGTGCCCGCGGCCACGCTTCCGGCCAATTGCATCAATCTCGTCCACAAACAAGATACAGGGAGCATTTTTCCGGGCTATTGCAAACATGTCACGAACCTGAAACAGGGGTCCACACACAGTTGTGCTCCGTCACTGGAGCCAGGACAGGACTAAGTTCCCTGGGCTGAGGCCCCACCTCTGGGGCTTGACTCCCATCTCGGCTGCTGTCTGCCTGCCAGGTCGTTTTTACATCTATGCTGTGCCCTGCGCCCGTCCCCAGGGTCCCACCCGAAGGCCAGGGCAAGGACAAGGGTGCCTCTACCTACCCGAGCTGGGCCAACACCAACAAACATCTCCAGGAACTCAGATCCATTCACGGTGATGAAGGGCACACCAGCCTCCCCTGCAGTTGCCTTGGCAAGAAGCGTCTTGCCGGTACCGGGAGGACCTGTGAGCAGGGCTCCCTGAAACAGAAAGGCGACACCTGGTTCTGAAAGGGGAGAGATGGGCCGAGGAGATCTCGTTCCACTGACTCCTCGGCCTAAACCACGCTTTCGGCCGAGGTGTGCCTTCCGTTTGAAACTCCCTGCTTGTAAAACAAACGCACATTCACCATGAAAAGTTCAAATGCTGCAGGTAGAGGGAACCCCCCAAAGCCCCAGCCCAACCAAGCAGGTTATTTCTTCAAGTGACGCTCCCAGGGCAGGACTCAATGGATCTCGCGATCCAATGTTTACCTTAACAGTTACTGTCAAATTGCTCTATGAAACACGCCAACTCGCACCAGGATGAGCAAGAGGCCCTCCCCATACTCGCTCCTATGATTCTGTCCAGCAGGTCTGACAGTGGCACCTGGGTGCGGTACTGTCCACAACCTGCCTTGCTCTAGGCTGACTCAAGGCTGAAATTCACACCCAGTAACACACCTAGGTATTCCTTTCTTGAGGAGGGACTTAAACGGGGGGCTCACACTACTTCATTTCTAGTTGACAGTATGGGTTAACATCTACTTATTTCAAAAGAAACAAAGTTTTTTTTTCTAAGTCTGTAAAAAAAAAACCAAAACATATAAAGGTATGGAGGATGAAGGAGCCTCAAAACTCACAAGGCGCCAGGGCCCCAGGGCCCCATAACCATGGACTCACAAAGGGTCTCCACAAGGCAGTGGGCCATGGGACCAGGGGACCCCTGGGCCCACCATACCCCAGTTTTCCAGCCAACCTTACCAGGTGGTCAGAGAGAAGCACAGGCCTCCTGCTCCCTAATCTCCAGAGGTCAGTCACGTTCTCTGCTATTCAGAACAGTCTCATGGAAGCACACAGGGTTATCAGGAAAGTCAGTGCACTGAGTCTCCACCCTAGAGACCTTTCGGCCTGATCTAGAGCCCAGAGACACCTTGGGTGGGGGTGGGCGGGGGAGGGTGTGGTCTGCGAGCCTCTTCCACGAGAGATGCAGACCTTTCTGGGAAGGAGGTTTACCTACTGCTGGGGCCCCTGAACATCCATGACACCCAGAGGCACCTGCAGGGAAAGCCAGTGGCCACAATCTCCACAGTGTCACTTCCTGTGTGCAGAACCTCGACCCACGTCCACACTGCACCCCTGTCCCACTGCTGGGTCATGGGTTATCTGACAGGCAGCTGACCCCAGACCCGTTCACAGCAGTTTGTACTTGGTTGTTTTCTTGGGTTTTCTGGCTATACCACACAGCTTGTAGGATCTCAGTTCCCCAACCAGGAACTTAATCTGGGCCCCGGCCGTGAAAGTGTGGTATCCTAACCTCTGGATCAGGGAATTCCCTGCACTTGCTTTAATTATATACTTTAACAATAAATAATAGAATAGAAAGTCGTTTCATCAAAAACGAAGCTGAAACTGTTATATAATAAAGCAATCAAGGCAAATTATTAAAGAAAAAGATGCTGTCAAACTGAATGGACAATAAACTGAAATAGTAAGAAAATGTGATAAAAATACATGATTCTGTGCTTAGAACTGCTTTGAAGTTCTCAGTTCAATTTAGAGAAACAAAACTACAGACAAAGGCTTTCCTGGTGGCGCGGTGGTAAAGCATCTGCCTGCCAAAGCAGGCAACAAAGGTTCGATCCCTGGTCAGGGAAGATCCCACAGCCAAGGAGCAAGTAAGCCTGTGTGTTCCAACTACTGAAGCTCTTGCACCCTAGAGCACAAAAGAAGCCACCTCAGTGAGAAGCCCTTGCACCAGAACTAGAGAGTGGCCCCCACTCTCTGCAACTAGAGAAAGCCTGCACACAGCAATGAAGACCCAGTAAACCCTAAAATAAATTTAAACCAAAAAATGCAAACTTTCCACTAAAGAAAAAAAAACAAAACTATAGTGCTTTGTGCAGGATACTGAACAGAGAATCTAATTGCTGGTGTCACACTCAAAGGAAGCCCTGTTTTCTAAACAAAGCACGGGCATTTGTGCTTGCAGGTGAAATAAACACAGGTGGGTGTGCACTGTTTACAGTTGTTATCGGATAAGAGGATTCTTTTTTTGACTCTGCAGATGCTATTTCCACTTTCCGATGTGATTAATAAAACACAGAATCATTACCAGAAGCTGCTTGGTTCTGGCTCAGGCACCACCGTGTGATCTCTGAGTCAGTACCTTTGGAATTTTGGCCCCAAGGTCCTGGTACTGTTTGGGGTTCTTCAGGAAATTCACAAACTCCATGATCTCCAGCTTGGCTTCTTCACAACCAGCCACGTCTGCAAACCGCACACCGATGTCATCCTTGATGATCTTGGCTATTGTCTCACCAATGCCGAAGAGGCCCCCTCCTCGCCCACCACGCCCAGCCCCCATCGGACCCCTCCTCATGGCATAGAGGAAGATGCCAATCAGGAGAAGGGTGGGCACCAGGCTTCGCAAGAAAGTCCTAGAAAGGCCAAGAAAACCCTCCGTCACATTCCCTTGAGAGACAGGCCGTGAACAGCAAACCTGGCTCTGCTAGAGAAAAGCGAGCACTGTCCGTCTGGACACACGGCCTCACCCACTGTAAAGGGTCCTGTCCACGAGCATCTGTCTGCCTGATTTCCCCTGTGGGCAGGGCAGGGTAGCTGTGGCCTGTCTTCAGAAACCTCCTGACCCAGCATGGCCTCCTCCCAGCTAGTTCTGCCCTGCTGCCGCACCACAGCCCTCAGGCTACCAAGCTAAACATTTCCCCACCAATTCTTTCCCCAGTAAAAACACAGCTAACAAACTTGTCTTTACCACAGACACTGACTACCAGAAGACACCTACAACATGCCTGAACAAGTTCAGCAGGAAGCGCTGCGTGTCCAGCACCAGGGCCCGACCACACTCGCTCACCCATCGCTCTCGGTGGTGTAGACCACGGCTGTCTGGTTGGGGGGCTCGATGCCTAGCTCCCATTGGGCAGTCTCCAGGTTGCGCTCAAAGGTGTCCACACTGCCAATGCTGAACCACGCATACTTCTGCAGAAACCAAGGTGCCAAGCGATGTAGGGGTCTGCCCCCCATGGCCACCACCCACTCCCCAGCTTCTCTCACAGCAAAGTCCTGAGCGGCTCTGATGGGCCTCCTGTCCTGGCCCCAAACCACAGGCTTAGGTTTGAGGTCAAAGTATAAGTGTCTATCAATGGCTGATTCTGCCTCTGTCCCCTATCTGTCATTTTAGTCTCTCCTCTCAGATCTCAGCTGGTGACTGTCCATGGTACTGGGCAAAACTGAAGTGTGGTTACAGCTTCATGAGAGTCCTATGCTACGTGGAATACTATTCTCTACAGGTACATGGGCACAGGTGGGTGCTGGAAAAGGAAGCCAGGAGAGGCACTTCTCCAATAAAACAGAAAACTATCGCGTATTCTTTTTCAGGTCACACAGCTTGTGGGATCTTAGTTCCTGGACCAGAGGCTTGGCTGTGAGGGCACCTGGTACTAACCACTTGACCACCAGGGAAATCCCAGAAAACTACACCTTACACTGACACCGAAACCTACACGTGGAACACTAGCCTTGACCCCAGCCCTCACCTCAAGTGATGTCCCAGGGGCAGGAATAACACGCACAAACTGCTTATTCACCACTTCCAGCCGATCCACCTAGAAGACAGACAGCCAGTCAGGACCAGCACAGTACCCTGGGCCTCGGTCTCAGTCAAGCTCCACACGCACGGGTGGCACCTGTCCCAGCGCAGCTCACACTCTGCAGGACAGTTTCGGCTCTGTCTTTCTACCAACATGGACAATTCTAGCCTGAGATTATGGCAATAAACAGGAACTGATTCAAGAAGAGGAATTAAAATGTGGCACATCTGAGCACTAAGCCTTCAAACTGGCTTAAAACTCCAAAAGGAGGGGAGTTCCCTGCTGGTTAGGATCCTAAAATAAGTTTTAGGCTCCAGTTCAATCCCTGGTTGGGTTGGGAAGCTGAGACCCCGCAAAATGTGCAGCATGGCCAAAAAAAAAAAAACAAAACAAAAAACTCCAAAAACAAAAAAAGTCCAAAAGGAACACAAATGAAAATCTTGTACTGACACTCGTACATAACACTCAGTCCATCCAGTTACAGCCCACCGCCTGGAAGCCACACACCCTCTGGGGAGCTTCAGACACGGCCTGCTGTCACCACCTCATTAACCACGACTAAGCTCCTTCTGGAAAACACAGGAACACTCAGGACTGCACAGTGAGGACACGATCCTGAGTGTGGAACTTCACCGCCCCCCAACACAATTCCAGAAACCATGGCAGACAGGACTCCCGGCGACTGCCCCCTTGGTTTCTCTTCCACCAACATGAAGAGTCCCAGCCAGCCAGGCCCATCAGCTCTCAGGTTCATGAGACAAGGGCGCGGCATGTCCTCCTGGCCCTGCGAGACTCCTGCCAGCTGACCCCTCATGCCTCCCCACCACAATGCTCACTGCCAGTGTGCAACGGGACAGAGGGCACAGAAGGGTGAGCAGCCTCGCCTTCAGACTGTGGCCAACAGGGTCACAGAAAAAGGCCCCTGGGCGGGCACAGACGGTGACTTCCTGCTTTATACTTTTATTTCATGTTACATTTGTGAGCAGGAAAAACAATGCTGCTTGAAACAAAGACTGCAGGGACTTCCCTAGCGGTGCGGTGGTTAAGACTGAGAGCTTCTAGCGCAGGAGAGCAGGTTCCATCCCTGGGCGGGGAACTGGATCCCGCATGCCCCACCACGCAGCCAATAAGTAAAGAACTGAATAAAATGAAGACCGCTACTGAGGTTTTGTTAGTTTTTTGTTCCTAAACAAGCCTTTCACAAAAGAACAACCGGTCCAGGCCAGAGACCTCTGCAGATAAGATTGCTTATTTCCGTGACATCCTGAGATTTTATCAGGGGACCTCTTCGGACAGCTCAGAGGGGCTGGAACAAGATGCAGCCCTCAGGTTCAGGTGCTAGACTCTCCCAGCTGATGTGGAAGTCCCCTTATGTGAGGGGATCTGGTCCTTGTCTAGCTAGGCCAGGCGAGCGTCAGCTCCCAATCGGGCACCACAGATTTGGCCAGGGCTGCATTAGGTGGGCTTGAGTGGGGGGATGGACATGTCATACTTCTGTGCTCCGGGCCATGCTGTGCTCCAGAACAAGCATGTCATTGTCAGCCACGTAAGACCTCGAGGAACCTCTGGAACCAGTCCAGACCGCAAGCACAGGACACCTGTCTCCCCCCACCCCTCAGGCCACACCTGCTGGGGGCAGGTCCCCAGCAGAGGGAGCTGCAGCAACCCTTCCCCCACCGCATAGAGACCATCACCATGGGCCTCCCTGAGGACAGAATGTGGACAGACCCCAGGGCAAAGGAGAACTCCCTGCGGATGTCACCACACAGCAGGAAGCCGTAACAGTGCGCTGTTCATGCAACAGGGAGCAAGGCTACTGTGCTTGTGAAGGTGTACGCTCAAGCCTGAGTGTGAGGAGGACGGAGGACTCCACTGGTGTGACTCAGGGCCCAGTGCTGGCCCCTACTGTCCCAGGGCCTAGCAGTGGGCCAGGGGTGCCCTCAAGGAGAAAGGCTCTGAGTCAGTCACAACTGCAGTGTCAAGATTCACAAACAGAACCAAGTGAAATGAGAAGCCAGAGCTAACACACAATGAGTGAGTGTTTCAGGGAGCAGGCAGGTGTGGGGATGCAGCAGGGTAGTCACGTCTGCACCCCGAGGCCGACAGGCCATCTCCTTCCAAGGCCGGCAGCGTGCAAATCCCCTCACCAGACCTCTCGCCAGGTAATACTGCACGAAGTGCTTCCAAGTGATTTCCTTCCCAGGATCTCGGAAATAGAAGTAAAGAAATCCTGCAGCAACACCTGCCCCCAGCACGGCCAGACTGCGGAGATCCTTGTCGTCCCAAGGCACCTTCCCCTGCAGGAGGAGAACACAACATGGGTTACACTGAAAGAGAGAGGCTCTCTCACAAAAATGTCCTTTCACAGACAAGGGAGAAGTCGCCAAGCCCTCCACCTGAACCCTCCCTGCCACTGGCCTCCATGGGCGCAGCATCTGCCGGTGTGTAAGGCCACGGCAGCTCCCAGGCCACTCAGGAAAAGCAGCTGGCCTTCCTGAGACCATCGCTTCTCTGAGTCTTTAAAAACTCTGATGGAGATCTTAGTTTTAGAAATTAAATCCACTGCTTAGAATCTTTGAATTAGTTTGTACAAAGCCCAAGCCCTCAGTGATTACTTCCTCAGAAAAGTGACAGGTCGTCTGGAATTGGCCCTTATGGACACGCACAAACCTTCTGCATTCGTTTCCACCAGGCAAAGTCATCCCGCTTTCCTCCTCTCTTCCCTCCGTCCGCTCCAGGACCAGCATCCTTTGGTTCACTAGTTCCTAAGAGAAAACAAACTCTGACCTCAGGGAATGGTCACACCGAACTGCCCAGAGAAAGATGACTCAGAGAAGAGAAGAACGCTTCCAAAACACAACTTCTCCAGCACCGCTGCCTTATGGAGATAAACGGGGAGCGTAAAGGAAGTGCTGCATGTGGCAAGGGGCAGAGCCTCTCAAGGTGAGAGAAAAACCTGCAGTGCCCTCCTGGGATCAGGGCAGGGGCCAGGGTAGTGGAGACTGCAAGCCTACACCAATCCCAGACAGTTCCAGACAAGAAGGGAAATTGACAACAGTTTCTTACGTTTTCTGAAATCAGAGTGACTGTTTGTGTGTGCCAGGTGAGATCTAGGAGGCATTACATTTTGGTTTGCTTTTTTTTTGGCTGAGCCTCATGGCTTTCAGGATCTTAGCTCTCCGAACCTGGGCCCTTGGCACTGAAAGCACAAAGTCCTAGCCTCGGGACAGCCAGAGAACTCCTTAGGCTGGCACTCACGTCACCACCCCTCAGAACATTTGCGACGCACAGACTAGATGACTGAACCCAGTCCCCAAGCCTCTTTCTTAACATGTACATGTAAAGTAGTAACAGCTCAAACCACACCAGAGAACCCCCAGAAACACTTCTGGAGCCCCCGCACCCTTCCATCAGGTGCCAAGAATGTACTGTGGGGATGGGTCTCACTCGGGACACACCCATCTGTGGTCTAAAGCTCCCACTACCTCCAAGTACAAGCTAAGGGTCAGGTGGCCTGAACCATCCTGCAAAGCTGGGCATAGGCAACTAAATCAACTATTCCTCCCATTAAAACATCCAGAAGGCATTTCAGCATACACAGAATGACAAAGGGAAATAACACAAGATTGTTACTCTGGTGCAAAACCAGAAGGAAACAGTTGAGAGTGGAGAACACAAAGGACTGTGTTTTCCCATAAGAACTTAGGAAAATAATCCAAAACAGAAAAAAAATCATTCCCCTGAGAAAAGAAAAGGTGGAAAGACAGAGGCGTGAGACAAAAATCACTTCTGTGTCAGTCAACAGCAGCAGACACAGGGCCTGAGCACGACACTCACATGAGTTCCCAGAGAAACGGGGTCAGGGCAGCCCCTGACGTACAGGCACCACAGCAACAACCAAAACTCAAAGGCCGGAAGGCCAGAAGACCCCAGGAAAGACCAAACTCATGACGGGGTAGAGCGAAGATCTGCATAAACGTGAAGGACAAAACACGAAGTCCTACAGTCTCAGCGAATCACCTCCCAGTGAGCTCTGCGCACCTCTTCTCTCACGATGCTCCAGGATCTCCAAGCAGCAAGACACCACTGCACACCCCCCACATCACCAAACTTATGATTTCAAAGATAGGTTTGTCGAGGCTTCGGATCCACACAAGCTATGCAGGTGCAGAGGCCCGAAGACAGAGGAAGGCAGTGAGGCCATGTCCACAAACCAGTGAAGGGAAGGAAGTACTGAGACCACCTGCACACGGGCCCACCTGCTCGCCACCTCCCACGATTAACCCAGAATTAATGAATGCTTCAACAATTCTCAAATGTGGGACTGCCCTGGTGGTCCAGTGGCTAGGATCTTGTACTTCCACATCAGGAAGCCCAGGTTCCATCCCTGATTGGGGAACCCAGACCCCATATGCTATGTGGCATGACCAAAAATAAAGTTTAAAAAAAATTAAAAATTCTCAAATGTAAAACTTTGATAGTCTGATTGGTCAATTTGTTCCTTTTATGAGCTGTTTTATGAGCTGTTGCATTTCTGTGTTTCTTCTCCTCCTCTTAAAGAATTTCTCAAACCCATAGGGAAAACGATGAGATTCTGGCACTTTAAAAGCACGCACCACACTCACACAAGCAGCCAGACTGTCCAACAGGAAAGGAATAAGGGAGAAGCTGATTTTCTTCCTGGCTTTAGCCTGGTGCAATCGACACACAGCTCCAAGTCCGAACTCTGCAAGCCTCCTCACACAGGGTCTCAGAGACCCACTGCACAGCCCACAGCCTGCGCTCAAGGGGCACACGTGCTCCAAACTAACTGCAATAGACATGAGGTCCCTGTCCTGCTTTCCAAACATGAGACTCAGCTTAACCCTCAGATGCGCAGAAACAAAGGCTTGCTCCCAGGCATCCCCAGAGATTCACCCACCACTTCCTTCTGGAACACCTTCTCTCTTTTGCCACCTTCACTGAATATGAACACTGCAAAGACATGGGGCAGGTGACCCAGAAACAGGAGAGGAGCTAGGTGTGACTCAATACATACAGAAGCTAGAAGAGGGGCGGCCTGGGTCTCCTGGACCGTCATGCACCCTGTCCCTGCTCCCCACAACACAGGGAACCAAGGAAGCCACACTCAGGTCCTGTGACCTCATGCTGCTAATGATGGCAGAAGACACATACCTTTGGGTGGTTTTGAACACAGCCACTGGGAAACTGATGCCAGTCTTATCTGCAGAGCCGACTGCTGAAAGCGGATTGCCTGGAGACACTGAAACGGGAGACAGATTAGCTTCCACAAATTCTGATGCAGCATCTTCTCACAGTGGCAGTTCCAGATTGGAAAGGACCAGGATTCAAGCAGAGACATAAACCTGAGGACTTTACCTTCTTTATCTCATTAAAAATATGATTCAGTGTGACTTCTCTGATGGTCCAGGTGTTCAGACTTTGCCTTCCAATACAGGGAGTGTGAATTCAATCCCTGGTTGGGGAGTTAAGATTTGTGGCCAAAAAACACAAAATATAAACTACAGAAGCAATATTGTAACAAATTCAAAAAAGACTTTAAAAACAGTCCACATTTTAAAAAAATCTTTAAAAACAAATATGATTCAAGCAGGAGAAACAGAAACTACATTCAGTGCAGAAATACATGAAGAATTTTTATAGCTACAGCTATCAAAAAAAAAAAACCTGCTAAGTAATCACTTCCTGCCTGAGGCAATTTTTGTCACTGAAGCTATTAAAACATTAATAACTCTTAAAAACAAACAGTAAAATCATGTGAAGTTTAAAAACCAAAGGGTATTACGATTTATCTTTGATCAGCCACAGGTTAGTGGTTTTGTCAGGAAAGCAAACATTTTCTGCCTGCTAACCTGCTCCAGTTGTGTCTGATTCTTTATGACCCTATGAACTGTAGCCCACCGAGCTCCAAGCAAGAATACTGGAGTGGGGTGCTATTCCCTTCTCTAAGGGATCTTCCTGACTCAGGGATTGAACCCACATCTCCTATGTCTCCTGGCAGGCAGCACCACCTGAGAAACCCTGTATTTTCTTGAGTTCTCAACAAGGAAAATGACAGTTTTTATTACCATAAGCTACTAACAATACTTAACATCAGTTAAAGGCAGGATGAAAGACAATTTTGGTTTCTCACTATCATACGTCAAAAGCCATCATAGGAAAAACGAGTACAACAGAAGGCACCACAGTAAAAAACCAGCTCTGAGCACAGTCACTTAGTATTAACCGCAGCCAAAATACCTCAGCCAGGACTTGCCTGGTGGTCCCTGGTTAAGAGTCCACCTGCCAATGCAGGGGACACAGGTTTGATCCCTGGTCCAGAAAGATTCCACATGCCAAAGGGCAAATAAGCCTGTGGACAACTACTGAGACCCTGCTCTAGAGTCCATGCTCTGAAACAAGAGAAGCCACTGCAATGAGACACCCTTGCACCACAACTAAAGAGTAGCCCCCCGCGCAGCCACGAAGACCCAGCAAAGCCAATATAAATAAATACTTAAAAAAAAACTCTTTTAAATGTTGATGCAGGGCAGAAACCAACACATTATTGTAAAGCAATTATCCTCTAATTAAAAATAAAATTCTTTTTTAAAAAGGTCCATAAATGGTTAAAACAAAACAAAAAAAAAACACCCCAACCAAAGATTTGGATTGTTCCCAATATTTTATTAAAATGAAACTGGATCCATACACTACGACTCTTGTGTTATTTCACCGTGTCGTCTTTCAAGGTGGCAGGCTATTCCCCAGTGCAAACTCCATTTCCTAATTATTAATTTGCTGATAAGCCCAATCATTCACACATCCTTATCAGAGGCCACAGAGCACTAAAAAGTCAGGTAAGCCATGAGAATATTGAAATCTGGGAAAACCATAAACAAGGGGCTCAGGAAGGAGACACAGCAGAAATGGTGATGAGGCTCCTGGAGCCTTTGCTCCATGAGTGTCCCCTTCCCACACACAGCAAGTCACCATGCACAAGGGGACCAGAACACAATGTCACAAAGGTTGTCACTGTAAGGGGAGGCCTAGACAAAGGCTCACAGAAGAAGATGGTCCTAGGCCCCTCTGCTCCTCAAGGCCCTCCCATGCAGGGTGGAAAACGCAGAAGTGAGGAGAGGGAGGTGAGGGCCTGAGGTAAGGTGACTGGGAGCCAGTGGTATGTGATGAGTGCTCTAGCGTCCAGCCCCCAGGGTTTCCCCAGCAGCTCCCCAGAGAGGGAGCTGGGGTTCCTAGAGGTGTTAGGAGGTCTCCAGCCCTAGAAAGACAAAGTATGATCTTCAGGCCTTCAAAACTTGAGAAACATCCCACTCCTTTATTTCATGACTTAGTGTTTTGATTTGCTTAGGGGACCACAGTAGGTCAGATACAGCTCTCAAAGACAGGGATCTACCACCCATTATTGGTGTGTGGATATGCAAAGCCAGCATGTGAAGCTGTGCACAGCAGTCTTCCCGTAACAGGCAAAGTGCCACTGTCCTTTCTTTGTCAAGTCACGAGTCAGGTGACTCCGGCCTGTGTCTCAGATGCACACAGGTGCAACCCCAGCAGGCGCTTGCAAATCTACTGGCAGTTCCTGCTCAAGCCTCACATCCTTCAGGAGTCGATTACCCCACCTCTCATAGCGTGGCACTCATCCTCCTCCACCCTTCTCTTCACTGTCTACTCCCTCTGTTGTGTTTCCTTCTCCTTCATACCTCCTAATACGCTACCTACATGTTGTTGTCTGGTTCTCCTGCTGGAGTGGAATGGACAATGTAGGAAGCTCAGTCAATGAAAATGTAACCGCAAGAAGCTTCCCGTTGAGGAGTACTGACTGCTCCCGCACTTCTTTTAACCAGAAGGCAAACTGTGACTTCATCTCCAGCCTTCCCACACCCGGTCTAAGCCTTCAAGTCCCTCAAAAGAGAGCTCACATCTGTTCCAGATGAGATGCCGTGGCTAATAGACTCAACAGAGGAACAACTTTGTCTGGGAAGGAATTCAAAGATCATCCAGCTTCCTCCCCCCCTAACTAAAACCACTGAGCTCCATGGAATTCAGTGCCTCATGACACAGCTGTGTTGCACCCCTCAATCACTGCATTCCATCCGGCTAACAACTTGAAGTCCCCTGCAATGCTGAGTTGGCACGTGCCCACAGATGAAAGGCTCTCCTTTCACTGATATTGCCAAAAAACAATCAAACTGACGGTGCACCATCCGCAAAATGAAGAGGTAAGAAGGAAAAGTTGACTCCTGGAAACAGGACAGAAAACAAACGCATGGGCCCCCTTCTTCCTCTTTTAATACTGTCTGAAATCAAGACAGCTTTCTCTGACCAGAATCCAGAGGCTCCGCATCAGTCCGCCACGAAAGAAATCAACGTGATCACTGTCCCCCTGGGATGCTCAATACAAAAATAAACCTTAAAATATGGTCTACTTCAGAGAATCTAACCCAGAGGAAGGCATACAATACAAAAGTATCTAAAAGGGGAGATACTAACTAGCTACGCTCTAGCGTCTCCTCTCCTATAAAACAGGGTTTAGTGCAGCGCTTACCTGCCAGACGGGTATAAGACTTAAATGAGACAGTCCCTGAAAAGCCCTCAGCATGAAACCCCTCACACAACGTTAGCTATGATTACAGTGTAGAACTGGGCTCGACGAATGTTGTCCGAATAAAAAATACATAACACATTACAAAATTGTATCATGACGGAGAACAACCCTGTGACACTGAGCAGAAGTGGTATCACCGCTGAGCCCAGGAGGAAACCACCTCGCAGTCGGAGCGAGAGTCCGAGAAGACAAGGTAGGCTCACAGCGGAGGCTTGAACGCAATTCGCTCAACGCGGCTCTTGGGAGCGGGGAACAAGTATGGTGGCGGGGCACTGAGAGGCTCAGGGAACTTTCAAAGAAAAGGGCGTAAGAGGCCACAGAAAGGAAAGCACACGGAGACCTGTTCGGGCCAGCGGCAGCCGCCTCAGCCGCTGGGAAGGGCTGGAGCCCCGGGGCCAGCCAGCTGGCCGGAGCTGCAGCCGCCGCCGACGCGCCTCGCTTCTGGGGCTCGGGTTCGCGCATCTGGTTCCCTCAACCGTTCCCCGAGCCGGCGGCGCACGTGGATGGCGTCACCGCGGCGTCGAGAGCGACCACCGCCCCCACCGCCCGGAACTGGCGGGCTGCGCCTCCCCGCTCACCTGCTGAGCGGTTCCGAACGCCCTCACGCCTGCCCCGAACGTCCTGCCCCCTCGTGGGCCAAGGCCGCACCGCCACAGCACGGCGAGCGGCCCCGCCACCGCCCTGCTGCCGGCCGCCGCCACCAGCCGCTGCGACATTCCCCCTCAGACCTCGCGCCGCGCGGCGCGCGCACGCGCAATGCAGCGGCGAGTAGGTCATAGGGCACCACACCTCCGGCGGACCTCGGGTCTCGCGCATGCGCGGTGAGGCCAAGGCGCCTAGGTGGGGACCTTGCCTCAGGTGTCTACTGTCGGGCCTGACTCGGATCTGAAGGTTTGCGCCACCTACACTACGGTGGCAGACGCGAGCTAGGTGCTGAGGAGACAGCCTTTAGACTTACTTTAAATCTGGAGTCCTCCTTGGGAAGCGGCGTACACCACCCCGCCTGCCCGCCAGCTCCTTGTGGTCCAGGTACAGCTCTGGGAACCGGTTCCCCAAGAACCGAAGACCCGGGGCGGCGTGGGCTGTGCGGTATTACCGCCCCTCACGGAGTTTTGTTTTCTGCATCAGGGAAACCCAGCCCTGCTGTCCAGGGATTTGGCCGCTCTGATCGACTCCCTGGAACCCAGAAGGAACCGGCCCTGTCCTGGGCTGTGTCGTGGGCCGGCCTGTGCTGACCCGGTCACGTCCCCGGTGTCGTCATCCTGCGCCTCCGGGAAGCCCCACTTTCTCTTCCCCAAATTCTGCGAAGGGGCGTGGAGCAACCACAGGCTTTCTCGCCCCTGAGACTGCTGTGGTTAGTACATAGCGGCGGCAAAGATGCCTGGGAAAAGGTCCCTAAACGCCGCAGTCATCCGGAGTGCCAAAAGGGAAAGGAAAGCAATCACCCTCGACGTGAAGTTAGAAGTGTTAAGACGGTTTGAAGTGGGTGAGAAGCTCAGCCAGATCGCAAAGGCCTTAGGCCTTGCAGCCTCTACAGTGGCGACCATCAGAGATAATAAAGACAAAATCAAAGCGAGTTCACAAATAGCCACTCCTTTGAGAGCCTCCCGGTTGACTCGCCACCGAAGCGCAGTCATGGAGACCATGGAGCGGTTGTTGCGTTTGTGGCTTGAAGACCAGAGCCAGCGAAACGTGCCCCTGAGTGTCACCGTTATTCAGAAGAAGGCCAAGAGTTTGTTTGATGACCTACAGCGTGAGCAAGGTTAAAGCTCTCAAACAGAAAAGTTTACTGCAAGTAAAGGGTGGTTTGTGAGATTCAAGGAACGCCACTGTTTGCCCCCCTTCAAGATGAACATTGCAGCTCCTGCCAAGGAGGATGAATATCCAGAAATACTGAAGAGCATCATTCAGGAAGGTGAGTACACCCCCCAGCAAGTTTTTAATGTGGATGAGACAGGTCTTTATTGGAAAAGACTGCCTGAAAGAACGTTTCTTTCAGTAGAAGAGAGAGCTCAGCCAGGATTTAAATCATCCAAAGATCGCTTGATGCTGCTGCTTGGTGGCAATGCAGCTGGGGACTTCAAGTTGAAACCCCTATTGGTGTACCACTCAGAAAACCCCAAGGCTCTTAAGGGGTACTCCAAGCCCAATCTGCCTGTGATTTGGCGCTCAAGCAGAAAGGCTTGGGCAACCAGCAGCATCTTTCATGAATGGTTCACATATTTTTTTTGCCCTGCCATTGAGAAATACTGTGCCCAAAATAACCTGACCAACAAAGCCCTGCTTATCTTAGACAAGGCACCATGCCACCCAGTCAATCTGAGCCATCTGTCTGATAATGTAAGAGTGGAGTATCTTCATGACAGCACAGCTGACTCGATCCAGCCCATGGGTCAAGGTGTAGCCTCTGCCTTCAGAGCTCATTACCTGAGAAGGACTTTTGAGCACATCCTAGAAGCAACAGATGGGGAGGATACAGCAGAGATCAGGGAGTTCTGGAGAAACTACAGCATCGTGGATGCTGTGGACAACATCGCAGTAGCCTGGGGGGAGCTCAGACCAGCAACAATGAACAGTGTGTGGAAGAAGATTTGGCCTGAGTGTGTTCATTTCCAGAGTGCTTCCCAAACAGATGGCATTGCACAGCTTCAACAAAATAATTGTGATCCTTGCCAAGAGTGTGGCTGTTGGAGAGGTGGGAGAAGCTGATGTGGACCAGCTGCTGCAGTCCCACGAGGAGGGTCTCTCAAATGAGGAGCTGATGCAGCTGGAGCAGGAGCCCACAGGAGAGGAGGAGGAGGGTGAAGAGGCTCCCCCTGCCCTGCGCCAACTAACCACACGGGAGCTGTCAGCAGCCTTCTCACATTTTGAGGCTGGCTTGCAGGTCCTTACCAGTAACAGCCCTGATGCCGCGTGGAAACGTCAAGTTTCAAGAGCAATCAATGATGCAATAAGCTGCTACAGGGAGCTGTACAGTGAGAAGGAGCAGTGCTCCAAACAGCTCTCCTAGGTGACCTCAATACACAACACACTCCACGGCAGGAAGACCAGACACGACAGGGCAACCTCCTGGGTGACACCTGGCCAAGTCTTGGCTTCTAGATGTTTAACATCCTTGGAAACCCTGCTTCTGGTACATTCATTTTGACACTAAAGAGCATCACATCTTGTTACTGAAATTGTGCTTAAATATGTGCTTTAAGAAGATTGAAAGAAAAATCCAGGAAAAGTTATTTAAAACACACAATGAGGAGACCAGCCCTGCTAGACATTGAAACACACTATAAAACCTCTGATTGAATCAAGGAGGTACTCAAATGTGTAGAATACAATAGAAAGTCTAGAAGTAGATACAGATAAGTTTTTTTAATAGTGCAGGACAGCTGGATAAAATTTGGCAAAAGCTAGTTAGTTCACACCTCACAGCATACACAGGAATAAACAAACAGACGAGGGATCTGACTGTAAAAGCTGAAACAATACAAATGCTACACAACCCATGAAAATATGCCTCTTCCCCATGGGTGATCAGGAAGATCTTCTGTAACTCAAAGTCCAGGTGAAATTTAAGATTAATCAATTTGATGATATGAAAATATAATAAAATTTTTCCATGAGGATAAAAGACAACAGAGTCAAAGGCAAACAACACACTGGAAGAAAATTTCTCACAGATAATGAGTTAATATCTCTGATACGTGAAGAACTCTTAAAAATTGAGAAGAAAATACCAAAAACCCCATAGAAAAGTAGACAAAAGATATAATTCATAAGCAAGTAAATTAGCTCTTCAAACGTAAGAGAAGTGCAGATGAAACAACACTCATACCATTTCTCATTATTCAGATCAGCAATAATCAAAAGTATGGCTACACACTGCACTGGTTAGGCTGTGGGGTCACAGGCACCCTCATTCACTGCTGGTGGGAACACAAACTGGTACATCCCTTACAGAGGAGTATCAAGCACTAATACAAAATATATTTATTTTGATTTAACAATCCCACTTTTAGGAGGATACACTTCCAACAAAAGAAAATACAGATGCATGGATTTTGTTGCAGCCTTGTTTGTAACTTCAAAACCTAGGAAATAGACTGAAGAGTCTCATGTAAAAAGTCAAATATGAAATGGTGCTTGTACACAATGGAGAGTTAGACAGTTGTAAGTGATGATAACTACAATAATAGAACAAGGAAGAACTTAACTGATGTGGAGTGGTTTCCAGGATATATTATTAATAGAAAAAAGCAACATCAGAAGTAGAGTATGCTACCTTTTGTGGAAGAAAGACAGGGAAGTAAGAAAATACACATACATCATACTCATTTGTACAATAAGAAACAAAGGTGGGAGAAATCAGACTAAAGAGATTGGTTCCAGAGGTGGGAGGAGATAGAACTTTTGTACCTTCTATGAAGTTCTGACTTTGGGGACCATGTTAATATACTACACAGACAAAAGTCAACAAGGATGGGGAAATAAACCAGTAGACTACCTGAATGGAACCGTATTTCACAGGAGCGGCACACCCACAATGAAGAAGCAAAAGCAAGTACTTTTTGACTGTATGCCCTTGAGCTATAGACAAATATTAAAGGCTCGTGAGTAGCCTTGTTTCTCACCAGCTTAAGTGACCAGTCCCAAAGGTGCTTTCTGTGTACTGTCGGACTGAGCAAATAAGTGTACTCTGGATAAGGGAGCCAGCTTTCTCACTGTCAAGCAAGGAAATAATAAACATGAAAAAGGGAAAGAATGACTTATGTTGTTTTGAAGTTGGAAGTTTCACTGTGAACTCATGGTTTTTAATGTTTATAGACCAGAAAAGAAATAGATAAGGAGTATTATTTCCACACTACTGAAAGGACCTATGGGCAGTGATCAGCTGATAAGTGAGCACACCCAACTATCACGTTTGTCCTCCACCAGAAGGTCCCAGGGCTCCTCAGAGAAATGACTGGTGTCAGGGCTGGGACTGGGGCAGTTACTAAGCCTGGAACACTTTCCTGTGCTAGAAAGTAAGAAAGTGCCTAAAGAGTGCCAGGAAGATGTCAGTCAGCTGGACCAAGTGGACCAGAGCATTTTGAGTAGGACAGATGACAAATTGGACCTATCCACCACTTTCGTGGGTGGAAAATCCCACCAAAAGGGCAAAGCCCGAGTCCAGTAAAAAAAAAAAAAAAAAAACCCACACTGAAGGAAAGTCTTCAGAATAATTTATCTGTGATTTTCTGTATCAGAGTCCTGAACCCTTCCAGATTAAAGGCTAAAATGACACGGCAACCAAGTGGCTGAATCTGAACACGGCTTGCTGTAGGCTTTATGGTCGGCATCCACGTGAGCATCCTGATGTCATGACTATACCGTAGCTGTGGGAGGCATGTCCTGGCTGGGATAACACAGGAGCACTTAGAGGCAAAGGGGCACCATCTGCAACTTCCACCAGATGGTTCAAAAGAAAGTGTGTGGAGAAAGAGTAAGGCAAAATGGGGAAAATGTTAACATTCATGGAATCCAGGAGATGGGTACCTGGGAATGTGTTTGCAGCACTTCTGTAAACCTACAGCTGTTAAAATTAAAAGTTTAAGAAAAACTCATCCTCATACCTGAAGTGGGTGGGTGG
The DNA here is from genome assembly GCF_014754425.2 of Oryx dammah. Classification (NCBI taxonomy): domain Eukaryota; kingdom Metazoa; phylum Chordata; class Mammalia; order Artiodactyla; family Bovidae; genus Oryx; species Oryx dammah. The sequence goes on from NW_024070197.1 coordinate 49,860,336, forward strand.
AGACTGCATGCTCCCTCTGATAACTAAAGTGTGGCTTTAGTTGTTTGAAGTGGAGGCGCCAGCGTGGGCCCACAGACAGCCCACACACACCCTTCCCCCACCCCTTGTGTCGCACACTCCTGATGTTTCTTTGAGACCATCCTCAAAACCAGAGGTCGTATCTCCAGAGAGACATGTACATACACAGAGGTTTGAATGTCATTTGGGCGGGGGTCTCGGGTTCTCCTGAACTCCAAGTGCCCTTTCAGTGAGTCAAACTTGAAGACCAGAGGTGCCTCTGGGAGCTAGACCTGGGCCGGCACTGCTTACACTGAGTTAACGTGACAATCCTCCCTCTGGGAGGACTCAGGAGAGAAGACATAGGTTCTATTACGGAGCCAGACTGGGCTCAGCACTTCCTGGAACCCAAACAACCCCAGAGGGTGTGCTTTAATGCAGCCTACAGAGGAGGTGTCAGCACACTGAGGCCAAGGTCAGGTGCCCCGTTTACACCTGACCCTGTGGGAGGAACCTGTGGGCTCTGACTAACCCTGCAGCAAACTCCGCTGTGTCCGCAGCACCCAGCCCACACAGCTCTCCTGGGAGGCCTGCCCATACTAACTGGTTCCTCTGGGTTCTGTGATGTGGTCTCAGAAAGACCTACACATGATTCCGTTTAAAGAATCTGTCACCCAGAAGGGTGAGGAGGAGAAGACGTGATATGGGAGAAAGTTTTAAAAAAAAGAGTCAACCTTGCCCAACAAATGGCTACTGACATTTCTTACGGACACAGTGACTGTAACTGGAATAACATGGTGCTGATTACAGAGTCCATTTGGGAGAAGCCAGGATCCCTGGGACAGAAATGTGATGCCTCAGTGAGACGTACAGATCTGAGGTGTAGGAAGAGGGTGCTTAGCCTTTAACCCCCTAGACCCAAGAACAGGAAGCAGGGTGGCCCCATCTGGACCAACCCCCCACACTGACATTCTGAACAGCCCAGCATAGTCAGAGGGTGGCCTCCCTGGGCAGGGCTTCCCTGGGGTGCAGAGGGGCATGGAGGGGTTGGCACTGTCCTTACCCACCCCCCACATTGGCTCAGCTGGCCTCCCTGTTGGCCAAGCCTCTCCTTGCGCTTCCCAGTCAAAGGTGATGGATGTCCAGGTGACAGCCTCCTGCCCACCAGCCACCACATGTGTGTGTCAGCCCCAGGTGTCAACAGCCAAGCACAGTCCAGGGCAAGAAGAAGGCCAGCAAAGCCAGGGCAGCCTTCCCCTAGACGATCCCCACAAATACATCTTCCCCACTGGGTCAGTCCTCCATGCCCGGCTCCCTCTGCCCGCTGGTGGCAGGACCTCCCACACCTCATGAGTCCTGCTTGGTGCTCCCCTGAGCAAGTATTTCCAGTGCCTGATCTCAGTTCCCCAAACATAAGGCCCCGGTTGGGGGGTCTCTGAGTGATCCGGAGCCCTCCGTAGGCACACTCGGTCCAGGTCTACTGTCCCCTAGCCCTCTCACCTAACCTTGACCTGCCAGGGGCACGGTCCTGCCCAATACTTGGAAGCACACTTCCTCGCTGGGTGGGACCCCCTCAGCCACCCAGCATGAAGCACCAGAGTGAGCTGGGCTGGGCCAAGGCAGGGGCGGTTAGGAGGTGAGATCTCCACGGCAGCCAGCATCCCCTGGAATGGTCCTACTGGCGAAGGCCCCAGAGAGAGAACCCGGGGGCAGGGGCAGGGCCCTCAGGAGATAGTGATGAACACAGCCCCAGCCAGGGACAACCAGGGGACCTCAAAGGGGCCAGGGGCTGGGGGAGGGGCCTCCAAGTAGAACCCACACTGTCCACCACAGGCAAAAAAGTCAGGCTAAGGCTGCATCCTCAGTCTTGTCGGCACTCCCAGAAGACTTCCAGGATTTTCAGGATAGCCAGGGCCCAGCAGCCTTGGTCCCAAGGTGGGCAGAGTAGGGTGGGGAGCTCTTGACCAAAGGGGAGGTGAGGGATGCTCCCCCCACCTGACCCTCAAAGCTCTGCAGTGGGGGAAGGGTGCACGTCCTGGCCCTCACAGCAGCCAACCCAAAAAACAGACACTTCAAGCCCCAACACGTGCCGGGGGACGGTGGTTCTCGTGGTGCTGGCTCAGCAGTGGCGGGGTCCAGGGGCCAGACCCTAGGTCTCCACAGTACAGGAAACACGTTGACTGTGGCAACGGCCAGCAGGACAGACAGGCCTAGAAGGGCTTCCATTGCTCAGGCGTCCAGGTCTGGACCAGGCTCCCGGAAGAGCGACTGCTTCCGCAGAGTGAGGCGCGCACACCTAGGGCACGTGGTGGAATTGTCGTAGTAGCAGTCCCTGGGGGAGACAGGAATGGCCGTGAAGAGGGGGCTCCACAAGTAGAATTGTAACCCTGAGTCTTCACAATATTCCTTTAACAGATGGGAGCCTGCAGCAGTCTCACCCAGGTGTGCCGGCCAGGCCTGTATCCCATACCTCTGCACAGACATCCCAAGGGGCCACACCTATCACCTGGTACCCTCTGACCCTCTCAGTGACTCCCCTCCCTGACCTGTTCCCACTTCTGTGTAAAGCGCCCCCTGCCCAGGGCTTTGTGGAGGTGCACACGGTTCCCATGGCAGCTTAATTTTTGAAGGGGGCACAGCAACATTTGATAGGACACCACACAAACTGCCAGCTCAAGGGAGCTCAGAGTTTCAACACTTTCTGTTACGGTCCTTACTGAGACTGCAGTTCAGCTCTGCTGACCTATGAGGTTGCGGGTCACTCTGAGAAACAGCAAGAACCAGGAAAATCCAGTGTGGACAGAAACAGGGTGGTGGGGTCCCATCTGAGCCCAGTGTGACAAGCCATGTGGGCCCCACAGGCACACGCCTACTGATAAGTATACTTAAAGAGTTCAAATATCTTCTTCCCACTTCAGTGTGTCATTCTTCCAAACATCCACAAGTCTTTAGGACATAAATGCTTCCATTGTTGAACCTAAGTACTTAATAAATAAAATTGTTGGGTATTTCTTGTGGCCTAGGGATATTTGAAAAAAGAGAATCACAAAAACTAGAGAGCTTTAGGAAGCTCCAGCCTCAGTAAACCTAAGTCCATTTGAAACCAGGTGGCAAAGGTCAAGCCCCAGCCTCTCCCCACCCAACATTCCCAGCACCTGTCTCTCCCACACCTGTCATCTACAGTCTACGGAGGCAGATGCTGACACAGACCTGTGGAAGACGGCAGAGCAGTCGGCGCACACGGATGTGTGGCTGTCGAAGGGGAACAGCACATCTCCCTCCCGGCAGAGCTCGCACACAAAGCCCTTGGCTTGGCACCGCTGCGGGCGAGGCGGGGAGGTCAGTGCCCACTCCCAGGTTGGGGGGCACATCCTCCCGAGCTGCCCTCCCGCCTCCCCACCTGGCTTGTGGGGGCCCACCTCACAGTCCAGTTTGATGTGCTTGGCAAACAGCGTGTGGGTCTCAGCCAGCGAGCAGCCCAGCCGGCCCGTGTGCGTGTCCAGCAGGTCCTGCACCGAGTACATCTCATCGTTCTCCACAAAGTGCTGCCGGTCCTGGAGCTGCAAGCGCAGCCATGTGACCCCGGAGCCGCCAGACCTGGGCCCTTGCCTGCCTGGAGCCCTCTTCCCAGCTTTATCTTGCCCACACATCTCACCACCCAATGCGCTGCTTCCTACTCTTCCTGTCAGCCCAATCTGGAGAGGGCCCTCCTAGGTGAGGGCCAGGTGCCGCCCACTCTGCTCGCTGCTCCCCAGGACCCAGAACACCATCGGCCCGCAGCAGGCACCCAGTGAGCGCTTGCAAACAAGTAGGTGAGCCACGAAGTGTCCTGTGGTCGGCCCTCCCTGGGTCCACTCCGTGGAGGCTCCTGTGAAGGCTGCAGGGCGACAGCCACTCTCTCAGTGCTTCTCATGCTGACAGAAGCAGAAACCACTTCTGTGGGTAGAATGCTTTTGTGGGTAGACCTGGTGTTCCCTGGGACAGTGCGGAGACCCTCTGCTGACGGCGCAGCACACGCGTGGTGTCAAGCCTTCCCCTCACAATCCTGGTTTGTTTCCTGCCCTCCTGGAGGACCCCGTCCCCACCCCACCCCTTCCCTACCCCCTGAGGGGCAGGTGGACTGACCTGCAGGAGCAGGCGCGCTGCCATGGCCTCCCTGCAGGTGATAAAATATGGCTTCATGAGCAAGATATCCTGGCGCAGCTTCTGTGGACAAGAGGGGCAGGTGGGCATTTCTGGCCAGAGCAGGGGCTGTGCCAGGCATGTCTGCATGGCCAGTGCGGGTGGGGCGGGGCTGGCTTTGTGGGAAGCTTTGTCACTTTACACTCTGCGTCAGTAGAGGACTGTAAGTGCATTCCCGTCCCCCCACGACAGTCCCAGCTTTGAGTCCTTCAGCTGAGCTCAAGGTCAAGCCACAGCTTCCCCAGCAGGCAGGACCCTAAACTTCCTTCGTGCGCAGTTGCTCCCCGCCTGGTTCCACATGTGAACACACCCCTTGGGAGCACCTGAGCTTGCATCAGACTGCCCAGTTGACCCCAGATTCCCTCCTCAGCTCAGTGGCCCTGTGCCTCAGCTCGTCCCCAAGTCCCATTCCTCTCCGCACCTGCCTGAGGCACACCCCACCCTGCCCTCCTGCTGAGCGCCAAAGAGAGGACCCTCAGTAACACACAGCTCCTCAGAACACCGACCAGACGTGGCTGGGCCAATGTGAGGCTGCTCTTGACAATACACACTGGGATGCAGACTGATACAATACAGAAATGCCACGTGATGTATCTCAATAAAGTGCACGAAATAAGAGACATCACTGAGATGAACTTCATTTTTCTACTGTGGTTGCTAGAAAATTTCAAACTGCCTCTGAGCCTCGAGTCCTATTTCGTGTTGTGACTGGACAGTTGCTCTAGCTACTTTAACTTAAAGGACAGTAGGGGAGGGGGTGCCCAGTGACACAGGTGGCACCTCCTCACACAGCTGCGAAGGGAGAGCAGGGTTGCCCCACGCCCGCCCCTCCCCTGTCTTACCCGGATCTCTACCAGCTCCTCCACATAGTTGAACAGCAGAGGATTGATCTCCCGGAGCCGGAGCACTGGCCTCGACATCATCAGCGCCAGGTAGCGCATGCTGCCACGGGACACCTGGGCCAGAGGGACGGGAAGGTGCCACCTTTGCACTCCGCCCCGCCCCCGCAGCCACGTCCCACGCCCCCACCCAATCCCCAGGGCGGCACCCCTCGCTCCCCGCTCTCTCTCCCCCGGCACCTTGCGCGGCTCGAAGTCCCAGTTGTGCACCACACGTGCTGGGATGACAGCCAGATCGTTCCAGTGGCAGTGGCTGCAGTAGTACTGGCCAGTGTAGTCGCACTGCCGGGCCTCGCTGGGCACGCCCCCTGTGGAGGAGATGTTCCAAAGTCAGGGAGACCTGAGAGGTCCCCTCCCCCAGCTGCACCAAGGGCTCCCCACCACCCGGCCCTGCCCCTGACTCGTCCTCTTCTAAGTCGCCCCATCAGTAAAATGGGACGGTAGACGGGGAATCCCTTGAGTCAATGTTAGTATGTTTCTAGGAAGGCCGGACACACAGGGTGTGAGTGTAGTGTGGTCTTCCCATGGGGTGGGTTTTCTGTGATGATGCGGTCACAGGAGGGAAATTGTAGCCCAGCCCTGCAGGGACTCCTAGGGAAACCTTGGTCAGTTTGGCCGGGCGTGAAAAGGTGCCAAAAGCAGTCCTTTCTGGCTTCCCAAAGAGAGGAGCTCAACTGCACATTCCTCCCATTTACTCACGGTGCTGATAGCAGGGCACCCTGCCCAGAACAGCTCCCCTCAGCCCTGCACCCTGCCCAACTCCTACCCCCCACCCCAGGGGCACTCACGCAGAGAGATGGGTGCTCGGCATTCAGCACAGCGGTAATCCTGGCTGTCCAGGCCTGCCTCAGGGCAGATGTTCAGCTCATACTCGGCCTGGTGGCTGACTTTGGACCGCACACAGGGCTTGGAGATGAGGTTCAAACACTTGCTGTGACAGCGGTAATAACACCCTGGGATGGGGGCCCAACAGCAAGCCTCTTAGGAGGAGCACCACTCTGCAGCCCAGGATGACCTTCAACTTCTGGGACCCCCAGGGGGCTCCACTCGGCTTCCCAGACCAACCCAAGAGCCTCTCCAGGTGCCACTGTAGGTCCCCAAATGTCCCTACCCCAAGCCTTGCCCTAAAGGTACGTGCACACCTTTCCCCCAATTTCAGACTCAGAAGTCCAGGGGCCTACCAGCCATGCCCACTGGGATACCCAAGGAGACCAAGGCCAAGCCATCTAAGTAAAACCCAGTTCTTCCTACCCAAATCGACCCCAGCTTCCCATCTCAGATTTCAGGGACTCTGTCTTTCAACCTCCTGAGACTACAAACTGGGAAGTCATCCCTACTCCTCTCTTACACCCATGTCCAGTCCTTTAGCTACAGCTGCACTTGGTCCTTCTCATCTAAATGTCAGAGTCTCACCCTGGTCAGAAGGCCATCATTTTCCCTCTCCCATGCCACACTCAGCTCAGCAGGTGGAGTTAAAACCTAAGTATATCCACCCACATAGCCCCAGTGCACTTAAAGAAAAGCCCCCTGCCACCTCTGAAGCACCTCTATGCCACGCTGCTCTCTGCTCCTCGTCAAATACGCTGGACACACACTGACCACAGGCCTTTGCACAGACAGCTCCCCTGCAGAAATGTTCCTTCCCAGATATGCTCCTGGTTTGCCCCTAACCTCCAAGCTTTTTTATTAAATGTCACATGCAGCCTTTTCGTTTCACCCTAAAATAGCAGCACCCCACCCCCTGACATGCTTGTGCCTCCCCTAGCCTTCTTCACTATTTCTAACATATCACATCACTGACTCATTTGATTTCTCATCCAGAGCAGCACCTCCAATACAGTGATGTGTTTCTACAATGTCCAGCGGGGTGGCCACCAACCTTGCATGGCTGTGTACTTGGAACATGCACAGTACAACTGAGGAGCTAGTTATCTATGTTCAATAATTTAAATTTGAAGAGTCACATGTGGCTAGTGGACTTAAGCCCAGTGAAGGCAGAAGACACCTGGGTCTCTCATCTCTTGCTACACCCACCACACACTGCAGGGTTCTGCAAATACTGAGGACTCGATAGAGAACCCCTCTCCCTGGAGACCTAGACTGCCAGCCCAGAAGGGCAGTCTGGTCTCCGCCCACCTGTGCAGGTGTACCAGGTCTGAATGAGGCCCCAGATGACTGTGTTACATTTGTCACATGTCTGCTTCACACTCTTGCTCTTCTCCTTGTAGAAGCGGTGCTCAAGAAGGACTCGAATGTTGGGCTCATCCTCATTGGGGTCCTAGGGAGGAGACCAGGGAGGGGTCACAGCTCCTTCTGGGCACATGAGTCCCTTGACTGCATCTTCCAGGCACCACATATAGCAAAGGTTATCACAGACCCCTCCCTTTACAATAGAACACGGTGCCTGGTCAGGCCTGGTCCACTGAGATTACAGACCACCTCTGGACCTAAGTGCTGTGCCAGGGCCACATTAGGGGCAAGGGCATGTGAGCAGTACTGAGGGGCACTCGCTGCCCGCCCTGCTTTGTTTCGGCTGGCTGAGAGCAGACCCAGATTGGCGGAAGCTGTCCTGGACTTGCCAGGGATGAGCAGAGCAACATTAGAGGGGGGTCTGTGGTCTCCAATACCAGTAGCTGCCAGATGGGCCCAGGGAACCCGCAACACTTCCATGTGAGTAAATCTACACAACCAATCCTTTAAGCCACTGTCTTTCGGGGTATCTGAGCCCATACTGTTGCCTTACCTATATTCTAATGAACCTACCACTGTCCAAATCCCATGGACTCATGAACCAGACTCAAGGACTACATGATGGACCCCAGTGGTTATTGGCTTCCAGGATCCACGACCCCTTCTGTTGTCATCTCCAGGGAACGAGGCCACGCTCTGGGTCATGTGGTTCAAGGTGGGACTAACTCACCCACCTGCTTCAGTGGGTGGACACATGACCCAGGACTACAGGCAGGATCAGAGCTGGGCTGAGGGCCCATCACTCCCCCAGCCCCCACTTCAGCTCTGGCTGCTGATGGGGGTGGGCCGGCACCCACCTTCAGCTCCTGCAGCTTCAGCCGGAGATGGATGAGTCTCACCACGGCGTCCTTCTGCTTCTCTGAGTGCTCTGGCAGGTCCAGGATGACCTGCTTGCACTCCTGGATGGCCTGCCGCAGCTGCTGGACATCAGAGGCCAGGAACAGGCCCTGCTCACGTGGGGGAGGGCAGTTTGGGGATGACGATAGTCAGATTGTGTGTCGTTGGGCCCAGAACAGATCTCCCCACCCATCTCGAGCCCCGATGGCCCAAAGACTTGCTCAAGGCCCAGGACCATCAGCAGCAGAGGCAGGCCCCAGCCCATACCACCTGCCCGCTCTCTGGACCTTTCCACCCATGGGCCTCTAGAGACCTAACTCACAGTGTTCATCAAAACACAACTTCCCTCTTTTAGAAATCCAATTGCTATCTTGCTTGCTTCTACAGAACTTCCTCTTGGATGAAAGCAGGGGAAATGACACTTGTCTGTCAAGAAGGAGAGGAAGTGGCCTCTGGTTCAATTGCCAAGCTCAGAGACACCCCTGGCTGCCACCTGCCCTTGGGCCCAGCACCTAACAGGCTGACCCGAGCTCGAGTCCAACAAAGCCCTAAACTTGGGCAAGGAAACAGGCTAGGTCTCAGAGCTAGAGGCTGGGGCCCCAAGAAAGGGGTGTCACTGCCCACAGGAGTACAAAATAAGGGTTCAAACACATAACTAAGAGGAGTGTATGTACCTGCAGAATGTAAAGTTAAAGGCCACATGACCAGCAAAATGAGCAGCAAACGAGAAACAGGGGCTCAGGTGAATCTTAAAGTCCTATGTGAATGTTACCATAGCATCTCTCTCAAACAACAGTTGGAGATAGTTTGCAAAGATTTTGAAACTGTAAAGGAATTATTAGAGCCCTTTAATTAAAAAAAAAAAAAAACAAACCACCCCACAAGATTTTCATGGAACAAAACCTAGCTCAGACAGGAGTGGCCCTGTCTAGCTAAGCAGGTGGTGGTGGGCAGCAGCTGCCCTCGCCTTCACCCTGCAATGGATGACAGGATTCCCCAGAACCCCAGATGGAATCAACCCCCACATTTGCTTTGTAGGATCCTGCATGGAGGGGAGAGAATGGCTGCCCAGGAGGACAAAGCCCAGGCTTCCAAACACCGCATCCAACCCATTCCCACAGGCCGGCACACAGGTATAAGGTGGGAGCCGGGTGTCACACAGGCCTCAGACTCCACACCTAGGAGGCCCAGCTGAGATGGACGTGGCCAACCCCTCAAACTCTGGTGGCGGGTGTGTGTGGGGGGGTCACCTTGTCCACCCACAGACCCTGAACCTTACCACGGGGCGAGCGAAGTGGTCCTCGGACAGGCCAAGATCCATCACACGCTCTGGGCAGCGGAACTCTGGCCCCCCGGGAGGCAGCTCAGGCAGGCGCGCTGCAGCAGGGCAGGCGGGGAGGGCGGCAGAGAGGTGAGTCAGCCTGCCGCCCCAGGAGGGCGCTGTGGGGCCCTCGGGGAGCAGGGAGCCCACAGAAGTGCCCAGGGAAGCAGGGCTCTGCTCTGGGGTGAGCCCCGTGTCCACCAGCAGAGGACCCTGTGTCCTTGTGGCCACAGGACAGAGTCGTGCAAAACCAGGGTTACAGAAGCACGCCAGTTTCTAAGGCTCACAGCTTGTGTGTGCATCTGTGGCCTGGAGGAGGACCTCTGAAGGGCTACACACCAGGACATGGGGGCCCCTGTGTGGACTCTGGCACCCTGTGCGCTCAGTCTGCAGTCTCAGGGCTCACATCCTGCTGACCTCTCACCCTGCAGGGCTCGGCTCTGAGTTCACGCCGAGTGTTCCCTGAGGGAGTGCCTGCTGTGTGCGGCCCCTGGGACAAGGCAGGCAAGACGGTGACGCAGCCCCGCCCAGGGGCGTGTTCATTCTCCTGAGGATGGTTGGGGGAAGCAGCCTGAGCTGTGAAGAAGCCACCTGCATGCGCCCAGGGGGAACCACCTAAGAAGATGGGGGCTGGCGTGAGCAGGGCAGACCACCTACACAACCTCAGCCCCCCGCATCCACCTTGAGAAGTAACGTCCGGGGCCTCCTCGCCAGGCCCCTGCTCATGCTGCTGCTTGTTGAAGGGGTTGAGATGGACCTGCCGGAACCGGGCGAGCTTCTCGTCATATTCCATAGCACCCACCTGCAGACAGCAGAGCAGAGCAGAGGTGGGTGTCCAGAACCCAGGTTCACTGGGGTCTCCTTCTCTTTTCAAGTGCCTGAGATATCAGAGTGGAGACCTGGCCCCTCTCACTTCCCCTGGAGGGTCCAAGCCAAAAATCCCCACACCATGGCCTCCCCCCCGCAGCCCCTCCCCAAGCCAGCTCAGCCCCCACGGCTGGCCCCTCAGTGAGAGCAGTGATGCCCAAGTCACCGATGGGGCAGGCAGGGCTGGGGGTGCCCAGCCAGACCTCCAGCACGGAGCCCCTTTGGTCCTGCGCACATCGCCTGGCCAGCCAACACTCAGTGCCTCCCTCTTGCCCAGGACCAAGGGGGCTCCTTCCCTGTCAGAGCACCCAGAAAGCCCAGCCAACAGAAGACTCAGTGCTGATGCCAGGGCTCAGGCCTGCCCTGCCACCTGCAGTGTGGCCCAGGGCAGGACCCACCTTAACACTGCCCTGTGGAGAGGCCTCCTGAATGCTCTATAACCACCATGCGGCCTGAGCCCACGGCTGGCCCCACACCCTGGAACCCAAGGGCACAGGCAGCAAGTGCTGAGCTCACAGCTGGGAGCTCAGCAAACCAGACACACAGGGCTGGTGGCTCCTGAGACAGAGGCCCACACTTAACTAGCTGACCCACATTCCTTAGCTTCTCTCTGCTAAATGAGTTCACAGGAGGTTGAAAGATGTTTTCAAAACTTTGTGGGAAGGACATGGATGTTGGCTATGCTCTGCTGACACCTGGGTTGCAGTCTGAAATAACCTGTAACTATAAAAGGCAATTCTATGACTCCTGTGTGCCCACACACACACTGAAAGGAAAACTGAGCCAGCGGCGATGGCCCGAGGCCACCCTCCACCCCTGGTGTTGCCCTGCACCTGGGTGGGGACCCCCACACCTCTGCGGGACCTGTCTGCCTCTGGAGGGATGGATGGTGGGTTGAAGCTTCCGGACCGGTAGAACTGGCACCTGCAGACCATCTACCTACTGGTCACAGCAGGGCAGGACATGGTGCAATGAGCCCAAACCCCTATCTCCCTTATAACCTGAGGTCTCTGGGAAGCTCACAAACTGTGTTCGGCTCTGATGCCCAACGCCTCCCCAGATGACAGGAACCACAGCGCCCAGGGAAGCCTCCAGAATGCAGGGGAGACCCAGCTGTCCCCATACTCACCAGACCCTTCTTCCCAAGTGGTGAAGAATCCCTGGGCTGCTCATCCCCAGGCTTCATTCAACTGAGACACAAATAAACTTCTGCTTAAAGTACTGTTATCGGGAGGAGGATTTCTGTCTCTTGCAGCCAAAACAGATCCATACTAATCACCCCCAACAGACTGTGATCAGCAGGCAGATTGGCCCTACTCAAATCCACACTCTATCAGCTCTAGCTGTGTGACCTGGGGCAAATGCCTAAACCTTTCTGTGCTTTGAGCTGGCATGTTTCAAGCGGGGATAATAATAGTATCCGCTGTAAAGAGTTACAGTCTAAAGGAGACTACAAACTGGAGACTAAGCATAGGTGCGTGGCAGTGACATCACATGCCAGTCAGTCCAGCCCCCAAAGGCTGGAGGGTCAGGAGCCACCCCCATGGGTTTCTCCTCAGAAACCTCTCAGTGTTTTACAATACAGCCAGAGGCATTATAGAGAACAGGATGACATTCCTGAAAAACCTAGAAATAGACTTGCAATATGATCGTGCAATGCCACTCCTGGGCATACATCTGGAGAAAACTGTAATTCAAAAAGATACACGCACCCAGCATCCATCACAGCGCTCTTCACAATAGCCAACACGTGGAAAGAACTTAAATGCCCATCAACACATGAATGGATAAAGGTGTGGTACAAACATACCCAATGGAATATTAGCCATAAAAAAGAATGAAATAACACCATTTGCAGCAACATGGATGCAACTAGAGATTACCACACTAAGTCCAAAAGACAGATACCATATGATATCCCTTAAATGTGGAATCTAAAATATGACACAAATGAACTTATCTGCAAACCAGAAACAGACACACAGATAGAAAACAGACTAGAAAACAGACTTGTGGTTGCCAAGTGGTTGGGGGTGGGGGTTGGATTGGGGTTATCGGGTCAACAGATGCAAACCATTATATAAAGGATGTCTAAACAAGAAGATCCTAGTGTATAGCACAGCGAAATAGAGTCCACATCCTGTAATAAACCATAATGGACAAGAACATGAAAAAGACATCTGTATCTGTGACAGAAGCACTTTGCTGTGCACCGGAAACTAACACAACATTGTAAATCAACTACATTTAAAATTTTAAAAATACACAAAATGCACAGGTTCTTAGGCCTTAGTCAGAAAGAAAATAAAATATGGCCTGAGGAGCTCAAAGGCAGGAACACTGCTCAGCTGCCCTTCTCTGGGATACAAGCCCTCCTGGAAATTGCATTTCTCATTAAGCTCCTGATGGGTAGGCCAGGCAGAGAGGCCATGGATGAGTGAGTGACTGGGGTAACCTGACCTCTCTCAGCCTCAGTTCCTCTCCTGCCAAAGTTAAGATAATTGCATTTTCCAGGGAGAAGAGGGTGCCAGGAGCAGCCAGAAGGGGCCCTAATGCAGGGGCCCAGCTGACAAAGTGCGCAGCAATGGCTTAGAGGAGAGCAATAGCAACCCTCACCACCCAACCAGGTTCACCAACAGAGAGCTGCTGCTGCTGCTGCTAAGTCACTTCAGTCGTGTCCGACTCTGTGCAACCCCATAGACGGCAGCCCAACAGGCTCCCTCGTCCCTGGGATTCTCCAGACAAGAACACTGGAGTGGGTTGCCATTTCCTTCTCCAATGCATGAAAGTGAAAAGTGAAAGTGAAGTCGCTCAGTCATGTCCGACCCTCAGCAACCCCATGGACTGCAGCCTTCCAGGCTCCTCTGTCCATGGGATTTTCCAGGCAAGAGTACTGGAGTGGGGTGTCATTGCCTTCTCCACCAACAGCTCTGCACCCCAAATCCAGGCCTGACCTCGCAGGTGCAGGCCGGAAGGTGGACACTGAGCAAGCAGCATGCAGAAAACCCACTAGTCCGCTGTCTCCCCTTCTCCAGAGACCTCCTCTCACGGGGGTCAGGGTGAGGAGCCCACGACTTTGCACTTAGAGGACCCTGAGAATAAAGCCCAGCATCTCTCAGGCCCTGAGGAACACAGGGCTGAAGCTCAGAGGTGCCTGAACCAGCCTTGCCTGTTCTGTTTGTGACACAGCCACCAGAGGTCCTGTCATCACCCGGCTACCACCAGAGGTCCCTAAACTTCGCCCCAGAGGGGACAAGGCGAAGGTGCACCCTAGCTGCTCACGGCCATCAGGAGGCCTCCAGGACCCCACTGGGAGCAGGGCTGTTACTGTCCCTTTAAGGATTGCTTGCCACTGAAGCTTGACAGCGCCACCCCCGCCTCTGGGTGACGCCACCCCAAAAGGGCCTCCCCCACCTTCACCCACAACAACAGCAGCAACATACACTCTGAGGACCCTCGCTAAGTGGCTCCGCACAGGGCCAGGTGTCTTCCACCACACCTCGTCCGTTTCAGAGATGAGGAAACAAGCTCAGAGTGGTCCAGCCCCAGCGCACGGTGGCACAGCCGTGGGGCCCCTTCTGGCCTCTCGCATCCTGCAGACGCGCGCGGTGACAGCTGGAGGAGGTGACAGTGTGCCCGGGGACGGCCTTCCCAGCTAGACCCTGACAGAGCGGGATCGGGGCAGCTGAGGTCCCCAAGCCCCTCTGCCCCCAGGTGATCGCCCGGGAGTCTGAATCCTACTTTGCGCCCGGGCCTGGGCCTCGGCCGGGTTCCTCGCCCCTTACGCCCCGGTGTCCGTTTCGGGAGAGAGGCTCCCCGGGCTCCAGGGCACAGTGGCCCGAGCGTCCGAGTCCCCGCCACCCAGAACCCCGCCCGCACCCCTCCCGCCGCTCACCTGACCACCGCCACCCCGGTTACATTGTAGCCGCCCCGCCGGGCTCGTTACAGCGTATCCATCGCCGCCCTGGATACACTGTATCCGCCTCGCTCGCTGCTGCCTCCTGCGGTCCGGAGGCTCACAACACAGCGGAGTTTGCGCGTCCCACTCCCGGAGCCAGGACTCCACCTCCCAATCGAAGAAATGGGTAACCCTTCATGCCAATTGTTGAAGATTGTGTGAAATAAAATTCACGCTTCATGGAAGACAAGGAAATTTAGACACGAAAAATTTCTCTGCCCTTTACGTGCCTCTCTCCTCGCTGTGCATCTGATCTGCATTTATGCATCTGCCAAACCACCCCCATCGGCAGAAACGCCTCCTGGAATTCAGCACAGCTGCTTAAAAGATAAGGTCACGTCCTGAACTTCTTTGCCAACAAAGGTCCCTATAGTCAAAGCTGTGGTAATGAAAGATGAGCACCAAAGAATTGATACTTCCAAATTGTGGTGCTGGAGAAGAGTCTTGAGACTCCCTTGGACTGCAAGGAGATCAAACCAGTCGATCCTAAAGGAAATCAACCCTGAATATTCAATGGAAGAGCTAATGCTCCTTGGAAGCTGAAGCTCCAATACTTTGGCCACCTGATGGAAAGAGCTGACTCATCAGAAAAGACCTTGATGCTGGGAAAGACTGAGGGCAGGAGGAGAAGGGGACAAGAGAGAACAAGATAGTTGGATGACATCTCCAACTCGATGGACATGAGTTTGAGCAAACTCTGGAAGATGGTGAAGGACAGGGAAACCTGAAATGCTGCAGTCCACGGGGTCACAAAGAGTTAGACACAACTTAGCAACTGAACAGCTTCTTGATCTTGTGAGGGGCCATGATGAGCTTAGATCTGAATTATGTAAACTGTGGATTACACTCCTGTGCTCTGTCTCAAGAAACTTGTATAACTGTGACTTCTAATGGCAAAACAGTCCTTGGAGCTTTCTGAGATGCTGTTCTTGGCTTATAATCCTCAAATTTGGATTGAATAAAAATTTCCATTTATTTCTTAGATCACCTGATTGATTTTTTGCCCACAATGGTAAGGTTGGGGCGGGGGTGGGGGTGAAGCAGCACTGACTAGATTTTCCATAAACACAAAAGTTTTGATTTAAATCAAAACCAAACACTCTTTTAAAAATTGGTGGGACCTCCCTGGTGGTCCACTGGTTGATTCCACACTCCCAATGCTGGGGGACCAGGTTTGATCTTTGGTTAGGGAACTGGATCCCACATGCTGCAAGTAAGGGTTTACACATCATAACTAAGGTTCAGTGCAGCCAAATTTTAAATATATATGTGTGTGTGTGTGTGTGTGTGTGTATAAGAAAAAAATGGTGTTTGATTTTCTTTTAAACACTAGCAATTGTGGGGAAAATGGAATAGGTGATCGCTGAGCAGAAGCAGCAACTGTGCTTGCCTCCACCATGTTCATCACTAGTTGGGGAGAGGTTACTGCGATGCTACCCATTTCACAGAGGAGGAAACTGAGCCACCGTGAGACAAGGGGCTGTTCAGTGCAGATGGGAGAGGTGTTGGAGAAGCCACTGCTCTCCAGAGGCCCCTGCTATGATTCTCTCCATAATTCTTGTCACTGCCCAATGTCCTACATCTTGTACCTTTTCATTTTATTTTTGTCTTTCTCCACAGGCACCCCCAACCTCCACCTGGCACCAGAAACTAAAGGCTGCAGGCAAGGGTTTTGTTCATTTTCTTCACTGCTTTGGGGCCTAGAACAGTTCCTAGGTACATAGGTGCTTAGTTTCAGGGACTAAGGAAGAGCTGGCCTCATTTCACTTGTGCCCCCACTCCACCAACAGGGGCCCAGCCCGACTCTGACTCAGCAGGGAGAAGACTGGCACAGCCCCAGAATGCAAGGAGCCAGACAGTAAACAAAGGTGCACATCAGTAAGAGACGTGAGGCACAGCAAGAAAATAAACAGGATGACAAGGTAGCCGACAAGTTCTTACTCCCCAGTGCTCCCAAGGGTAAGAATGAGGGAGGTGGGGGACAGTTGGGGGAATGTTCAGGAGCGGCCCTTGTAAACATGCTGGAAAGTGTGGGAATCTCGGGGAGACACTAAGCTACCTTATAAATGGCTTCTGCTGGAGGAGAATACAGCCCTCCTCCAAAGGCCCTTGGAGAAGGAGACAGGGAAACGCACAGATGCACGCACACCCATGGCCCCACTGCACCTGGGCTCAGCAGCGCCCCAGGGAGCAAATTCCCATCCGTGTCAGGGTCCTGGTCTGAGGAGGGTGCCTTCACACCCCGCCCATGTTGACTCAATTCCCTTCAGCTCTGCCTGACTCTATCCAGTCTTGGACCCCCTGTAACTCTGATCCATCCTCTTTGGGAGGACTACCACCCCAGTCCCCACCCACACTTGTGCTGGCAGCGAACTCCACATCCAGTCGGCATGCTGGGTTTTATCACACTTATATGTGCACCTGCTCATTTATTATTATCTAAGATGTGTTCTTTCCAGTGAGTCCATCTGGAATTTCAACTCCCAAAATATGAGTTGGACATGTCCTTTTCCACTGGAGAAACTGCCCTAGAGAGGGGGTGTGCCCTGCCAGGTGGTGTGGCAGAGTTGAGGGTCACCTGCATCCCACACTCACTGTCCCCCTTCACATCTGCTCTGGTTCCCACCGTGGTGGGAGCAGTGACAATCCCAGTATCCTCCTGTGTTCCTGCCCCCAGCAGCTGGGGTCTTGGGGCAGCTTTGTCTATCTCCAGGCTTCAGCCTCTTCCTTGGAAGTATCCATCTCACAAGTCTGTGGGGATGTGTAACATAGTGGATGATAAGTTTTAGGCGGCTGGGCCCCCAAAACAGGCCCAGTGCAGGGCTGGCCAGCCCCCAGCCTAGGATCACCCTAGCTTTGTAACTGAGGAGTAACCTCTTGGTACAAACATGTCCCCAGAAAGGATGCTATTTGTTCATCATCTGAAATCCCAGTGTGACTGGGCATCCTGGATTTGCTTTGGCCGCCCTTCCCCTGGGTGTGAGGCCATCTACTGGCCTCTGAGCAGCTCTGCATGCCAGGCTGAGGGTGCTGGGCCAAGACAGGAGTGTGCCCAGGTCTGGACACCCCTGGCCCATTACCAGGCTGAAAGGGACAGACTGATCTGAAGGCAAATAACCAAGGAGGTAGGTGGCGCCAAAGGCTGCCCAAGAGCGCCCGCCGTCAACACTGCACGGTGCTGGGCCGGTCAGAGCCCTCTGGGAGGCTCAGGTGAGACGGAGTAACCTCTGAGTGGGCTGCCCCCCTCTTGTCCAGGTGTGCCTGCAAATACACACCCCTCAGCATAGTCACAGGTAAGTGAGCACTAGCGCTTAGGGCTCTCGTTACAGGCCACATGCTGGCCCAGCCACTTTCCGTGTGCAGGTGCACAGCAAAGCACTCTGAAATGCAGTGATGCGGAGCACAGCCATTCACCCTGCTCAGGGCCGCATCTGCTCCATCATGCCTGTGCTGTAGGGTGAGGAGTGAGGCTACGACTGAGGAACACAGGCGAGAACTAAAAGGCCTCTCATCAGAAAGTGGGCTGGAGCCTCAAGGGGTAGGGCTGAGGGACTCGGCAGGGGGAGGGGAGGGGGATGCTGGAGGAAGGACAAAGAGAGGACTCTCCCCAACAAGGGCTGCAGTGGGTGGGGTCCAGGGGAGAAGGCGGGGTGGCCCCAGCAGGCCAGCTTCATCTACATGACCTGAGCCAGGATGACGTTCTCACCGTGCAGGTGCTCGGGAGGGACGTGTGATTGCGGCTGTCTGAGCAAAGTGGAGAGACACGTGGCCTGGGCCGGCCCCCTGCTGTGCTACCTGCCAACTGGCAGTGGGCAGAAGAGTCCCACTTCTTGCCGAGGAACCTGGTGGCCTCATTGTGAAGGTTAAACCCTCAGGAGAGACCCCACAAGACCATGGACCCAGCATGATCACCGGGATATCAGGAGCCCGGGAACCCTTGTCAACACTTGGTGGGTGACTCAACCTTCTGGGGATCATGGGGAGCCTGGAGAACCTGGGTTGTGGACACCCTTCCCCCCAATGGCGTGGAGGCTGCAGCCTTGTGAAGGTGGGGTTGGAGGGCCCTGCACAGGCTCACAAGCTGAAAGCTGGCTGCCTCCAGAACCAGCAGTGCAGTGGACTTCAAGCCACCCAGCACAGAGCAGGTGCTCAGAGCATCCACTCCTGCCCGAGCCCAGGATGTGGGCTCTCGGGGCTTCTGTTCCCCAGTCCAGATCAGCCCCTTCGGCCTCTCTTTGCTCAGGTACCCACCTGGAGGAGAGCATGCAGGGGTGTCCTGGCTTTTAGGGGTGGGGTATGAGGAGGCTCAGGGCACCAGGGTTGAGGCTCGTCCAGCTCTCTACATGCTCACCTGGGCCCCAGGCAGACAGCAACTCTGGGTTCTACTTCTCTCTCTGTAGGAGGAGGGGGCAGCCAGATTTGCCCCATCTGTGGGACCCTGGGTGCCCTGCAGCTCTGGAAATGATCTCCAGAAGGCACGCGGGGCCAGAACTTTGCTTCCAGCACCCCTGCACCCAGGTGCAGTGGCCACAGCTTGCAGACCCAACCAGCCCTTCCCTAGGGTTCAAACCCCCACATTCCAACACGGCACATTTTCTGGGGGAATCCTCAAGCTCCTTACTTCCTCACACTTGTTTGGGTCTCGGCCACCTGCCTCTAATGTCTGGCACACAGAGAAGCCAGGGGAAAGCTCTCCAGCATGAGTCACCCTGGAGGGTTGTCCTGAGTGCCTGAGAGCCCGTCTGGGGTTCGAGGATGAGGCTCCTCCAGGCCTGGCCATCTCTCCCAGCACCACTGCCAGCAGCTCCCCTGCCATGGGCAGCACCTTGAGACACCTGCAGTTTCCCAGCCCAGGCCCGTCTCAACCCCTCCCACTTGTCACTTGTCCTGCCTCTGCCAGGCCTCTCCATTTGCCCTCCTTACCTCTTCTGGCCCCATCTTTCTAGAAAAAGAGGAAAACTCCAGCACCAGGCATGGGTATCTGACAGCAATAAATTTATTAAATATACCCCCCCAAATATAAACAGAAACCAGTAAAAAAAAGAAAAAAAACATGAAACATCAGGCCTGGAGCTAACAATAAAGCAGAGACAGGAAACGGATTTGACCTAAGGCGGAAGATAGCTGAGAGAACTCACGCAGGGCAGGGATGCTGTAAATACTGGAGGAAAAACACTGGGGAGCCCCAGGGTGACATGACTGAACCTCGTGGGGGTGAGATTGGGGGTGTGTCAGTGGCTACACGGCTCGGGGGACAGACCACTTGGTCCTGGCCGCAGCCGCGTCCCACCCCTTCAGCGGCTTCACTTGGGGCCCTGGGCCTCGGATTCCTCCTCATCGTCTTCGTACATCTCGCCCTCCTCCTCGGCCGTGGCGTCCTGGTACTGCTGGTACTCGGACACCAGGTCGTTCATGTTGCTCTCGGCCTCGGTGAACTCCATCTCGTCCATGCCCTCGCCTGTGTACCAGTGTAGGAAGGCCTTGCGCCGGAACATAGCCGTGAACTGCTCCGAGATGCGCTTGAACAGCTCCTGGATGGCCGTGCTGTTGCCAATGAAGGTGGAGGACATCTTCAGCCCGCGGGGTGGGATGTCACACACAGCCACCTTCACATTGTTGGGGATCCACTCCACGAAGTAGCTGCTGTTCTTGCTCTGGATGGCCAGCATCTGTTCGTCCACTTCCTTCATGGACATGCGGCCTCGGAAGACGGTGGCCACGGTGAGGTAGCGGCCGTGACGCGGGTCACAGGCCGCCATCATGTTCTTGGCGTCGAACATCTGCTGGGTGAGCTCGGGGACGGTCAGCGCCCGGTACTGCTGGCTGCCGCGGGCAGTGAGTGGGGCGAAGCCGGGCATGAAGAAGTGCAGGCGTGGGAAGGGCACCATGTTCACGGCCAGCTTGCGCAGGTCGGCGTTGAGCTGGCCCGGGAAGCGCAGGGAGGTGGTGACCCCGCTCATGGTGGCCGAGACCAGGTGGTTGAGGTCCCCGTAGGTGGGCGTGGCCAGCTTGAGGGTGCGGAAGCAGATGTCGTACAGCGCCTCGTTGTCAATGCAGTACGTTTCATCCGTGTTCTCCACCAGCTGGTGGATGGACAGCGTGGCGTTGTAGGGCTCCACCACCGTGTCCGACACCTTGGGCGAGGGCACCACGCTGAAGGTGTTCATGATGCGGTCGGGGTATTCCTCGCGGACCTTGCTGATGAGCAGTGTGCCCATGCCCGAGCCTGTGCCACCGCCCAGGGAGTGGGTCAGCTGGAAGCCCTGCAGACAGTCGCAGTTCTCGCACTCCTTCCGCACCACATCCAGGACCGAGTCCACCAGCTCGGCGCCCTCCGTGTAATGGCCCTTGGCCCAGTTGTTGCCAGCCCCACTCTGACCTGTGGTGGGGAGGGCAGGGGGGATACAGACGGGGTCACAGCTCCAGCACCAGCCTGATCAGCCCACCCCGGAGAGCAGCCGAGGAGGCAGCTCGGTGCCCGTTTTGCCCTCCATGAAGTGGGGGCACGCAACTCTCACTTCCATGGCTCTTCATGCCAGCCGCATTGCGTGTTGCGGATGTCACCCCCGGCACCTAGTGCTCTGGGGTCTGGACACAGATACAGCTTCTGGAGCTTCTGCTTCTGCTCTGCCTCAGGAGGAACTCCAAGTGGAATTGGTCCACCCAGTCCTCCAGTCCACCCTCCCTCTAGCCTGCTGTGCTGGAAGGATAAACTACAACCCTGAGTGCCTCGCAGCCCAGGATCAGGATGCAGGCCATGCCCATGGATCGGGTGCTGAGCTCTAGGAGGTGAAAGTGGGATGAGGCCCTCCACCTGTCACCTTCATGGGCATGAGGACTGGCAACCCCTGACCCCAGCAATGCAGTGTACTCATGAGCTGGTGTGCTCTGGAGACCCCTTCCAGCTCTCTAACATCCTGTAAGCTCTGTTGCACACACCGCGCTGCTTGAAATCACAAGTGTCTGTTTCCTGCACAGAACTCTTTCTCTGGGACTCTTTCACTGCAAATCAGGGAGCTCAGTGATGCTCTGCAGTGTTGTGGGCAGAGGTAACTCTGCCCTTGTTTCTGTTGATCTGGGTTTGCTGGTGGTGGGATCCACCATGAGAAGGTGGGGACAGGGGAAACTTACCAAAGATGAAGTTGTCAGGCCTGAAGAGGTGCCCAAAGGCCCCAGACCGGACGCTGTCCATGGTTCCAGGCTCGAGGTCCACCAGGATGGCTCGAGGCACATATTTGTGTGCTGAGAGGAGAGGGGTGGGTTACATGGATCACAGAAGTTGGGCACCCTTTCTGCCTCATGCTCTCACCTAAAAGCTTAGACTCTGGGATCAGAGATGCAGGGATCACATGTGACAAGGAGGTCATGGTTGACACCTGGACGTGGGTACGTGTCCCTGAGGGCACCATTTCACACCAGCTTCTGAATGGCCCCTGCCTGACCTCTCCAGATAACCCCTGCTCTGGACCCTCCATGGGCCTCCTGAAGGGTCTTTGGGACCCTGCCTAGCCCTGGTCATTCCCCTACATGTGTCTCATGGCCATTAAACACACTTGCATCTCACTAGGGTGACTGGGATTCCTTGTTTTACTCTGTTAGTCTCTGGTTACACCTGCCAGCCAAGGGAAGGAAGGCAGGGATGCTGGGACCCAGCAGTCAAGGCCCCCACCCCACCCCCACCCGGTCAAGGAGAGGGACTCACAAGAAGCCTCATTGTAGTAGACACTGATGCGCTCCAGCTGCAGGTCCGAGTCGCCCACATAATTGCCACTGGGGTCTATCCCGTGTTCATCGCTGATGACCTCCCAGAACTGCAGGGAAAGGAAGGGCCAGTTGGTGGTCATGACCCCTGGCAAAGCCCGCCCTCCGGTAGCCTCAAGGCCCTGGTATAAAATGAGCGATGTGGACCCAAAGCCTGCACTAGTCCCTTTGAGTGACTTTGAAAAAGAGCCCCAAGTTCTGTCATCAAGAGAATTGTCATAATAAAAAATATGCATGTCCATGGAGACTAGAGCCCTCAGGGTGGATCAGTGCCCAACTGACACAGACCGAGGCCCCAGACCCAGCTCTCCACTTGCTGACAGGGGCCTTGAAAGTCCACTTCTCCACGAGAGGGTTAGCAACAAACACCCACCTGGGGGATTTTCTTAAATTTCCCTCTTTTCAGATGAGAAAACCGAGGCCCAGGAAGGTAAGTGATGGAGACCAAGCCTAGGATATGCAAACCCCTTAGTGTCGAGCATAGGCCGTCTAGTGCCAGGGCCTGGAAGCAGCCCACAGCAGCAGCCTCAGCCCACAGGGGCCCTGAATGGGGAGTGACTCGCCTGGGCTCACCCAGCCTGTCTGAGCTGAGATGGCGCAGCCCCAGTTCCAAGGGCTCACTCACCACACTGCAATCTGGCCTGTTTGCTCTGGGCAGAACCCACAGTGCTTCTCTCAGGACTAAGGCAGGACAGGGTCTTGCTTGCAAGTTGGACCACCCCTTCCCAGTGTGACCTTGGCCAAGCCCTGAAGCTTCTGTGTCTCAGGGCCTTGGGCCTGAAGGCCCAAAGGCCTGAGGATGAAGTCTGATTGCTGTGAGAATAAATCCAGTTACTCTGGATGGGGAGTGCTGTATGGGGCTCGTTGTTGTTTAGTAACTCAGTCATATCTGACTCTCTGTGACCCCATGGACTGTAGCCTACCAGGCTCCTCCATCTACAGGATTCTCTAAGCAAGAACACTGGAGGGGGTTGCCATTTCCTTCTAGAAGCAGGGGATCTTGCCAACCCAGGGATCGAACCCAGGTCTTGGCATTGCAGGCAGATTCTTTATCCGACAAGCCACAAGGGAAGCCTGGTCCTGGTTAGGAGGAGAGGCTTTTGCCCTGCACACTCTTTGGTGGTTTTTAATTTTTATCACGTGCACATGTTAACTTCTCAAAAGAAAAGAAAAAGATTAGTTAAAATTTTTTAAACTTTTTTTTTTAATTTTAGGGACCTCCCTCGTGGTCCAGTGGCTAACATTCTGCACTCCCAATGCAGGAGCCCAGGGTTTGATCCCTAGTCAGGGAACTCAGATCCTACATGCCGCAGCTAAGACCCAGCATAGCCAAATAAAATATATATATATATATAAAATTAAAAGACTAAAAATTTAAAACCTGAAAAATATGAAGAGTCATTATTATCAAATGCACAGAGGAATCTTGCAGTTCACCCAGAGAGACTGTTGGCAAAGTTCAGTTCTCAGCTGGTCTTTGTGATTTGTGTCATTGATAAGTTTTCTTCTTTCTCCCTGCATTAGGTATGTGTTAATGCTGTAATTGGAGGTGTTACTGAGGCCTTCTGGACCTGATCAGAGCTTTAAATCACTGCTTGGCTCCAGGACCTTGGCCCACAGCCCTGGTACATCCACAACCCCTGTAGAGAGGGAATGAGCTTGAGATGGCAGGTGAGGGGGCGGCAGAGAGTGACTCAGTCGCCCAGCCACCAATACATCTATGGAGAGTTCTCTGGAACTCATGTATGGAATGCAGCAGATCAGAGTTCGTGCCACCTCTCAGGACCTCCATTTTCTCATCTGTCAAGTAGACAGGATGACAGTACTCACTTCAAGTGGTCAACTCAAGGCCTGACAAATAAAAGCATTCAGCAAATGTTGCTCTCACCAAGTTAAAAGTCCTTAGGCTGCTATCTAAATTTGTCAAACCTTATTCACTGACAAGCACTTCGCTGGTGGCTCAGACAGTAAGAAATCTGCCTGCAATGCAGGAGGCCAAGGTTCAGTCCCTGTTGGGAAGATCCCCTGGAGAAGGAAATGGCAACCCACTACAGTATTCTTGCCTGGAGAATTCCATGGACAGAGGAGACTATTGAGCTACAGTCCATTGGGTCACAAATTGTCAGACATGACTGAGCAACCAACGCACATTCACTGATAAATAAAATAAAAAGTGCTTTAAAAAATCAATATATTTTGGAATACTGTGGCACAATAAAAGATTATCACTGCTATGAGTAGATCTCCAAGGCACATCCTTGGGGGGAAAGGCACATGGCAAGGATATTCAGGGTAAAAACGGGCACCTCACAACAGATGCTATAATTCTTATGCATAGGTGCACATGCACAGAAAATGGACTAGAATAAGGAAAAAACTTGCTCCACCCAGAAAAGGGGGACCACCAGGGGGAGGTGCTTAAACAAGCACTTTATCTGCAATGCTTCAACTTCTTAGAAGGGACATATGTTAATAATAGCTTTAGTAGTTAAAACGAATATAAATTGCAATTTAAAAATATTATTAATAAAAGCTTAGCAGAATATATTACATGTATTATATAACATTAATAAACAACAAAATACTATATTATAAATTAAATAATGATTAGGATCATCACCACAGATGAGAAGTGGCGCGTGGACCCCAGGGTCCAGGCCAGGCTCCTATTTCACACGCTCAATTGTAGCTCCCGCGGCGCTGTCCGTGGTGCTGACAGTCGCCGCGCCCACACCTGGGGCGGGGAGGCAGAGGGGCGCACACAGAGGAGCCCAAAGCAGGCTGAGTGTGCGGCTCCAGAGGGAGGGCTGGCCCAACTCCCGGGCTTAAGCCCCTCTAGGACTCCACGCCCTTCCCCACCAGGCGCACAGCATCAGTGGGCGTGTGGGGGTGGGGTCGGAAACCAGAAACTCCCTCCTCCCATTGGCTGTCAGGGCCAGGGCCGTCTCCATGAGGCCCCGCCCAGCGGTCAAGGAGGGGGGGCAGACAAAGGCTCCGGGACCGCCCTACCCCCTAGGCGAGGGGGGTGGGGTACCCTGACTCCTCGCCCCGTGGTGGGGGCTGGGGGCTCCCCGCCCATCCTGATGTGCCTACACAGGCCTGGATTCACACCCGTGCCCTGCGGGGAGGGCAGCACCCTGCCTCACCGCAACCTCGAGAGGCACAGTGAGGGACGCACCTGGCACAGTGCCCAACACATTCTCTCCTAGCCCTGATCGCCCAGACTTCCCCTCCTCCCTCCATAACCCCGCCCATCCCGACCCCACCCGCAGCCAGGACCCTCCCCATAGCAGGCAGCCTGCCCCCAAGTAGGGTAAG
Organism: Oryx dammah; assembly: GCF_014754425.2. Taxonomy (NCBI): domain Eukaryota; kingdom Metazoa; phylum Chordata; class Mammalia; order Artiodactyla; family Bovidae; genus Oryx; species Oryx dammah. Next base: position 49,885,726 of record NW_024070197.1, read on the forward strand.
AGCCTACCTGTAACAGTCTGGCGGCACCCCGCCCGGCTCCCACCAGTCAGCGGCCGCTGGCAACTGGCGGGAAAAGTTTGGTCTCCCTCCCCCAAGAGCACACACCTGTGTGGGAGCAGGAAACGGCCAGACCCTGTCCACAGGCCGCTGTTGAGCGCCTGTGCAGGCAAATGCCCCCGCCGGGCTTTGAGCTCTTCCAGCTTGGTTGCCCAGGTGCTCCAGGGCAGGGGGGCCAGAAGGAAACCACTTGACTGCCTCCTTTGCTCACTGCTTCCCCTCCTCCCAAATCCACTTCTCTTTTGTACTGTTAAAAAGCATCAGATACTACTTTTAAAAACAAACAAGAGTTAAGGAAATTAACCTCAAATGAATAAGAAGTAATGAGGAAAACCCAAAGGACACGGAACTTGAAGCAGGAAAAAAATCTCTGCAGAGGACACTGCCCAGCACTCAGGCAGCTGCCCCTGTCCCCCCTGCCCATCCCCACCCCACCCCACCCCGCCCCTTGGGGCTGCAGCTGGGCATGATCCTGCCTTTGCCCGATCGGTGCCCGTGCAGCTGCAGAAGGAAACAGAGCAACCCGACCAACACTTCCCCAGGCTTGCGATGGAACTCAGGTTGCCCTCCTTCCCGTCAGTGACCCCTGACCCTCAGAGGAGCAGATGCTCAGGACAGGCCTGGCCCCTGTGGCCACAGTAATGAGTCTTTGGCCCCTCCTGCCCGGCCAGGGCATCTGTTAGTGACGGCCCCCAGAGGCCTGATTTAATTTGAGGCCTGGGTCCCCCAGGCCTCCCCTCCCCCAACTCCTTTCCTCGGGCAGGCACAGCTGTCTCCTCAGTGATTAGGGTGTCTCCCCACCAGGCCCTCCCCCCATCCGAGGCGCCACCACCCTAGAGCCCAAGTTGCAATTTACATGTCAGCCACGTGGCTGCCCCAGCCCTGTTGTAATTAGCTTTTTGTTCTTGCCTGGTTTCCATGGCAACAGCCTCCGGAGGCAGGCTTTCCTGGTCCCTTCCCCTCCAGGACCTGTCTCCTCCCACTTTCTCCTTTGGGAACCTGCTCCACACCACCCCGGCTGGGCCCCTGGCCTTGGTGCTGACAAAGCGCAGCAGGCCCCACCCACTCAGCCTGAGCCTTGTGCCGGGTGGGCACCTGCAGGGACCGAGAGTCGGAGGGCAGAGAGGCTCCGTCTCCACTTGCTGTGTGACCTTGGGCAAGGAACAGCGTCTCTGGACCTGGGGATACCACACTTGCCTCCTGGGTTGGGGCGGGGTGGGGGGGAACGTGGCCTGAGCGCCTCAATCCCGACATCTGTGAGGGGGGCTAACAATGAAGGGGAGGGGCCTAGCAGGGAAGCAGCTCTGGACCGCGCCCCTCCAGCCCGGCTTTGTTCCCACCACCGACCCATAGACCTGCCGTCCCTAAGTGGGGTTGGGGGAGGGGTGGCCCGGGCGGTGCTACGCCGAGGGAGAGCCCAGTCCTGGACCAAGGTCATTCTGAGTCCGGGCACGGTTCCTTCCCCAACAAAGGAACAGGGCGGGGCCAGGGAGCTGAAGGTTGTCAAAGCTAGCTAGGAGAATGGGGGCGGCTCTGAACGGTCGGGGGACATCTAGCTCCTGGCGTGGGAGGGCAGAGGGAATCGTTATGGCTTTTGGGGGCGCCCCACCGGAGCCTGTCCACCCCACCCATCTCGCCCGAGGCCGAGTTGCGACCCCAGAAAAGAGGGCCACGCCCAGCCAGCGCCTTCCACTTGCACCTGCAGCTGCAGGGGGCTGGAGAGTAGGGAGCCGCTGACCTGCGCTGTGCCTCCCGCAGGCCCGAGGTAACCCGGGCGGGGCAGCGGAAAGGCCGCGGTAGGACTGGCAGAGGGGCGACCCGGCGTCCCGGCCGCCCGCCGGCAGCGGGGACGATCCCGTCCGTTTCTCCTGGGTTTCGCAGTGGTGAGCCGGGCTTGGGGTGCCGCTGTGCGCACACAACGCCTCCCCGCTGCTTCCCTCCCTCGGGACCCGCTAGCGCTGGGGACGCGGGAGGCGCGCTGGGGATGCGGGACACGCGCCCAGTGCGGGGCCCGGCACACGGGGCCACGCAGCCTCACCTTGGCCCCGATCTGGTTGCCGCACTGGCCGGCCTGGATGTGCACGATCTCCCTCATGCTCGGTGCTATGGCGGGCGGCTGCGAGACGCGAGCGGACCGGCTGCAGCTGGCTGCGGAGGCTCTGCCGCCCCCGCCGCCTGCTCTTATAGGCGGGGCCCCGCCCGCCTCGCCCGGCCAGGCGTCATCGCGCGCGGCCAATCCCCGGGCGCCGCCGAAGACTGCGGCACCGGCTGCAGCAAGCATCCGTGCCGCGCATCCCCGCTCGACCGCGCGCTGCGGCGGAGCCGCCTCCCTCCGCTACCCGGTCTCTGGGCTCCGCGCATCGGGAAGGCGGGGCTGGTGAGCTCCAGGGAGGACAATAGAAGCCCCCCTTGGCCCTTGACCCCCGCCCCGACTGCCCTCTGTTCCCCTTCCCAGCGGGAGCCTCACCCCTTGGCGCAGCAAGGAGGGTCTTTCTTGTGCACATCTGATTAGGGACCAACCCCATGTTCCCACACCGGAAGGCCAGAAGGGACGCCTCCCAGCACCCCTCCTTTGTCAGAAGGGACAGACCAGGTACTCTGAGCTTTGCCCGCAGCCTTTGATGGTGGGGGAGGCAGGCAAGGCTGCAGCGGGCACTAGACTCTCTCCAGAAGAAAGCAAGCTGGGGCAAGTCTCCTAGACGTCTGAGTCAGAGGGCGGTGGCTGCAGGAGTTGGAGGTGGGTTCCTATGGCAGTTCTGTCACTGCTCATCTCTGCAGTGGGGCGCCACCTGTCCCTGCTGCCCCAGGGCACTGCCATGACATTCCAGGTGGACCTATTGCGATTGGGTGCTTTGTACCCCTGCCAGACACACACCTGGATGTAGCTGCTGCTTAGTGAGCTCTGGTGTCCAGGATTGTCATAAGGACACAAACAAGCCAGACACAGAACTATCAGCCTGGGGGGTGGTGTGTCTGACTCACTCCTTGCTGTCACTTGTACCCCTGGAGTCTTGGTCCAAATGAGGCCAAGTAAATTCAGTGGGTGGGGAGAGGCTCTGTAAGGAGTTGGTGTTTGCAGACGGGAGAGGTCACTGTCAGAAAAGAAGAGACTCACGGTACACCCCCTGGAGGGCACCACCAGTCTCCTGAGGTCAGAGGGTAGAGTGAATCCACCTACAAGAAAGCCCGTCTTACATTTCAGTGACAAAAGCCTCTGGAAGGGTTTCAGCAACAGCATGTGTAGCCTGTTCCCATGTGCTCACACTGCTTGTGGGTGCCCCTTTTTCCCCTCATGAAGCTCCCCAACTTGGCAAGTCTGGAAGGGTCTTTTGTTCTCAAGAGATGCCCCTCCCCCACAATGTGTCTCTGATGTGGTTTCCTGTGTTTGGTTTCCAGCTGCCTGGAGCCCCTCCCTGTCCCCATTCAGGGGGTCTTTTTCCCTGGAAGGAAGAAGCTTTGCACCCAGTTGAGCAGGACCCATCACCCACCTGCCGCCCTGCGGGATGGCTCCCGGCCAGGACTGCTCCCCCTCCGTCCCCAGAGGAATTAAGGCTGGCTCGAGGCTGACTCATCGTCCATCTCCCAGCAAAGGCCGGCCCTGCCGGGAACCAGCTCCCAGCCCTGAGGCCAACAGTCGGGTGGTGCTACCAGGGTAGGAGACTGGCCAGGGGGCTGCAGGGCTGGCTGGTACCCCTGCTTTTCGTCCATAAGCCTGTCCCAGCAAGAGGGTAGGGCATATGCTCTGTCTGTGGAGGAACGGGGTGGCGGGGCAGAGGGAGGACCCAGCCCAAACCCCTGGGGCTTGGACACCTCTTTAGCCCCTGAACAGCCACACCCTATTCTGGGCAGTTTGTCTCACATCTCCCAGGGCTGGCGGGGCACTGACCCTTCTCCCAGCAGGACGGAACTTAAGAGCAGGCCCCAGCCTCTGGGCCACCCTGCAGCAGATATGGAGGCTGAGAGAGGGCCATATTCTGGCCAGAGTCACACACAGGTCACCATGGTCCTGCCTCTGCTGCAGCTGAGGGCAGCTGGGCAGTGCCAGGGTCTTGTCACAATGGAGGTGACTTGGGGTAGGGGACCTCTGGGCTGGGGTTTGCACCACAGACAGAATGCAAAGACATAGGATGGAGTGGGTGTGACTGGGATCTCCTCGCCCTCCCCCAGGTGAGCCCTCTGACACTGGGGGCTGTGGTGTCATGACCTGGGCAGGTGAGCCATGTTTTCTGACTGGCTCCTGGGACTTAGGTCTTTCCCCTCCTCACCACACCCCCACTCCTCCACCCCAAGCTTCAGGCAATTTCCGGAAAGAGGCAAGAAAGATGGGAAGGAGGTTGCACCAAGCATCACGTTTATTAATACTGCTGCACTGTTTCCTGGCCCTGGAGCCTGCATACTGGCTGCTGGGTCCCCAGAGCAGGCCTGGCTGGGGTGTCTGCCGAATGCATGTGCTGCTCGCAGATGGGCTGAGCCCGGCTCCCAGTCACCACAGAGCGTTAGAAGAGAGAAGCCCCCACTGTGGCCCCCACCTCCTCCTGTGCTGGTCATGAAGTCCTTGGAGCGGGACTTCCCACAGCTTTGGGCGGGGTGGGGTGTGGGCACCAGCCCCGGAGTGGGTCTCCGGATGGAGGGGTGGGGCCCTCCTTTCTAGGTGTGGGAGGCCGTGCCCCACCATCTCCCCAGCCTCCTCATTCTGCACAGCCTCCTGGAGAGTCCTGTGATTCCCCTCTCGGGCCCCCGAAGGCCTGTGCACCCTCACCTTCAGAGATGGTCTAGCGATCCTCTGTCAAGGGACTGCCCCAGCCTTCCAGGCCTGGGCACACGATGGCACTGCCACCCTCACCAGGAGCACTGCAGCACCTCTTGGAGCGTCTTCCGGAGCTCCTGGCTGCGGAAGGCATAGATGAGGGGGTCCACAATGGCATTGCAAATGATGAGGGCCAGGAAGAGGTTGAAGTTCTTGAAGATGCAGCCACAGGTGGGGTGCTGGGGGCAGAGGACGATGAGTGAGAGGTGCAGGAAGAAGGGGCCCCAGCAGAGGAAGAAGACGCCCAGCAGGATGGTGAGGGTGGCAGCGCCCTTGAGGCCAAAGCCCTGATGAATGGGGCGCTGCCTCTTCTGGAGCCGGGCGATGCCCCGGGCATGCTGGCAGGCCCGGGCCAGCATGTGGACATAGAGGACGGCCATCAGAGCCAGCATGGCTATGAAGAAGCCTACGAGGCACAGCAGGACGACCGTGTGGTTGTAGTAGGTGATGAAGAGCACGCTGGTGAGGATGCTGGCCACCCAGATGGCCGCAATGATCCTCCACGCCCGGGGCAGTGTCACGACACTGTGGTACCGCAGGGCGTAGAAGATGGAGATGTAGCGGTCCACAGCGATGGCACCCAGGAAGCAGAGGCTGGACACCATGGAGCTGCAGATGAGCACGTCGATGACATTGTCCAGCTGCTGTACCATGGCCGCCTGGGTGGCCAGGACACCAGCCTCCAGCAGCAGCATGACTGCCGTCTCCAGCACGTTGCTGACGCTCACCAGCAGGTCGGACATGGCCAGGCAGCAGATGAAGTAGTACATGGGGGAATGCAGGTTGCGGTTCTTGGCAATGGCGGCCACCACCAGCACGTTCTCCACAAGACTCACCAGCCCCAGGCTGAGAAAGAGCCCGTCGGGGATGGACACCTCCAGGCACTGGGGCCCTGTCTGATTGGGGGCCAGTGTGAGGGGGAGGGTGGCTGGGGATGTGCAGTTAAGGGAACCCAGCAGCCGCCTCTGGGAGCCGAGCGCAGGCATCGTCCCGCAGGGAGCAGGAAAGGGTGCTTGCTCTCAGGGTCCTGCTCAACTCATGGCTCCCCTGGGAGGAGCCTCACACCGCCCCCTCCCTGGCTGGACAAATGTCAGCCCAGGCATGGCCCCAAGCTCGTGGGGCCAGCCCTCTGGGCGCAGTGTCACTCTTCCGCCCTCAGTCCGCCTCCCTGCCTCTTCTCTGGATGTGCAGTTGCCCACAGGCAGACATTGCTGGGCCGCTTGCTTCCTCCTGTCCTGTGGGGACCTCCTGCCTTACCCGGCCGCAGTGGGCTGAGGTCCAGGGAGAACAGAGCCTTCCTTGGCATCTTTAAAGTCGTCACGGAGTCCCTCCTCCTGAGGGTGGCCACATGATGGGCGTGTGCCGGGCTGCAGCGAGGTCCGCCACCTGGTGGCGCAGGCGGAGCCCGGGCCTGTCAGACCAAGGCAGTCCAGCCTGTGCAGCGGTTGGTGCTCGGCCAACGGGTGCTCCAGGCAATGCAGGTGGTGGGTGGGGGCACTGCAGACCTGCCTGAGACCTCCAACCCTCTTCCAAGCCCAACATAAAACCACTACCTCCTCCCTGAAGCCGTCCAATCTTGCCTCAGGAACCCCCACCCTGGCCCTAGTCACCCTCCCCCCAACTCATGTTAAAGGCTGGCTGAGGGCAACCCCGCCCAAGGACTCCCAGCCCCTTCACCGTACTGTGGCTTCTCCCTGGGGTGCGGGGGCTGGGGGGGGCGGGGACTGCCAGTCCTTCCCTGACAGCCCCCATTTCCTCTGTGAAAGGTCACCACAGCCGGCCCAGAGCCAGCAACCACTTCAAGGACAAACCTTTGTCTGCAGCCGCGTGCCAGCCCCCCAGCACTTTCTCACTGAGGAGTGCGTGGTGCTGACGACAAACCCTCCTAGGAGGAGGGTGGGGTGTACAGGCCGTCCCAGTGGGGGGTGGCGGGGGAGTCAGAGGTGGGCTGATGGGGCTGGTATGCTACGGGCGCTGGTCTGTCAGGGTCTCTCCTCCTCCTGCCAGACGGGCAAGGCCCACACCTGCGCCGTGCCCGCCTCCCTTCCCTGTCCAGGACTCACATGGCCCTCTCCTTTGTGGCTCTGTTGGTGCTGTTTACTGAAGCACATGGCAGGTGAGAGACAGCACACAAATTATAAACACGCAGGTTGGCGCTTGCCACACCCAGCACCTCGGGACTGCAGCGCTCCATAACCGGTCAACCTAACAGGACCACACCAGACTCTCCAGGGCGCCTCCTGCCCAGCAGCCACTCCCTGACCATCGTTCTTGCCATTTTAGAACCTGTGCCATAGGACTCGGGGCCCTTCCTCACTCAGCGCTGAGGCACTCTCTTGGCTGCACTCAGTGGTCGGCACGGCACTGGCCACGTGGGCATCTGGGCGGCTCCTGTTTGTCACAAACATTGCTGCTGGGTGACACCACCTGGTCAGAGCCACACTTTCAGCTTTGGTAGATTCAGGGAAACCCTTTTACCTGCTGGCAGACTGTTTGCCTGTTCCTGGCTGGGCACGAGCTTCCCACCCCCAAAGGAGAAAAGGGTCCCAGAAGAGGACCACGCAAGAGCCACGGCAAGGCCTGTGCTGAGACCTCAGCCCTGAACCAGCCATGTGAGCCTAGAACTCCCCAGGTACCAACCAAGGCCACTGGGTGAGTGGGGTCCTGCCTTCAGCTTCCATGTCATTGCTGCCCCATAAATGAGGACTTTGAGCTGCCTGTGCCTCTCCAGCCCCCAGTCGCCCAGCCTGAGACTTCAAAGGGCATGAGAACTGGGCTGCCTTTGCCAGGAGCCACAGCCCTCTTCCTGGGGAGGCCTTGCAACTCCCCATCTGGTGCTCACCCGCAGGCGGGGGACAGTGGGACCGCCGAGCTGCGATTGGTCACGGTCCTGGGAACCATCCATGCAAACCCACAGCTAGCCCTGCAGCCCGTCCGCCTCTGCCCCCGGGAGTAAACGAGTGAGGGGAGACAGGCGGGGCGGGGGGCATGGCCACCCCCTCAGAGGACACACCACGTGAGACCATGTGCCGACCGCATGTGGAGGCTGAGTGGGAACCCCAGAACCAGAAGAGGGCCGGGCACACAGAGGCTCGTCCCATGAGGGAGCTCCTGGGAGCCAGAGCCTGAGGAGCCTCTGCCTGCAGAGCTGAGGGGCGCCTGCATGCAGCCAGTCACACCAGTGCGGCCCGCCTTCAAGGAGTCACCCGAGGGCAGCCACGGGGAATGTGCTGCCACACCCCCACTCCCCACCCCACCCCCCAGGGACAGCTCAGGAAGGCCTGGCCCGGAGTCGAGTCATACGGTCTTGGTTCAAGAACTATTTTCTTTTGAACTTGGGGAAGGAAGCGGCTTTTGTGCTCGTGCTGAAGACCTGCGGTGTGGTGTGACTCGATAGGAAAGAGTACAGCAGCAATCCATGAGCAACCCAAGGTCTGGGCGGTCAGGTGGGACTTTATACACAGATGTCTAGAGGTAAGGGCCCTGGCTGTTCAACTCTACAGCCAGAGCAGCATGGCTAAGCACTGTGTGGGCAGCAGGCCTGGGCCCAGCCTCTGCTTCACTATCCCAGGACCCTGGCTCTTCATCGTAAAGTTGGACTGCTGGTGGCAAGATAGCTGCTGTAGCTCCGTACATCACACCCCCACCTAAATGCATTTAAGGTTGAAAGAGGCAGGGCAGCAAGCTCTCCTTGCTTGCCAGTCATTTTCAGAGAGCAAGTCCCTTCCCAGAAGATCCCCAGCAGACTGTATTACTGGCCAAAATCCATCACAGGGCACCTTGGTTGGGGCTGTGTGGCTCCAGGGCAGGCCTGGTCTCGAGCTAGGCGTGGATGGGGGGAGGTTTAGCTTACAGCATCATGTCTGAAAGACCCTCTCCTTGCCAGGGGTTCAGGTGCCCCTCACCTGGGAACGGCTGGAGGGTGAGCTCACATCACTAGGATGCCTTGGACTTCCTGGAAGGCGGGCGATGGACAGGACTTGGGTGGCTGTTGATGGGAGACGACTGGGTCACACCTGTTGCCACACTGACCGGCCTGGGGCCCAGATGCTGCCCTGGAGCACATAGGCAGCCTCTGTGGGCAGAGGTCAGGGCTGGGAGGGTGCTCAGTAGACAAGAGTAGCCAGTGGGACTCACAACCTCAGTGGCCTGGATCCTTCTACCACCACACAGCGTCCTCAGTCACAGGTGGCCTGTGTGGTTCTGAGCTGTCACTCAAGAGTGCTAGGACGCATCCTGGATGAAGCATCTTAGTCTTTGCCCTCTCCACCCCTCACTCCATTTGCCCCCAGATCAAGTGCCCCCTAGTTTCTGCCTCATTCACTCCCCAGAGCTGCCAGGATGAGCAATCTTCCCAAGACACATCTCTCGGCTTCCACACCCACCCGCGTCCCCTGAAGCCAGCGTGGACTCTGGCCCTGTGATGCCCCAGGGCAGCAGGGCAGTGGCGGCGAGGTACTGCCCATGAGGGGAGCTGGGGGCGGTGACTGCAGCCCTGGGAAAGAAGAGTTCACGCGGCAGAGTGCAACCCACATAGTTTATAGAAGAGCAGAGCAGGTGGCGACCTGGCCGATCCGACCAGAACAGAACCCGGGCACAACTGCAGCGCTGGGGCGTGCGCCCCGCTGGACTCAGTCCCACTCCCCACCGCCCTCAGGGTGCTCCTCGGGCAGCACCTCCAGGTCATGGAAGTGGAAGTTGGCCATCATGTCCCGCACAGCCAGCATCAGTCTGTTCAAGCCCTGGTCACGGTGCAGACCCCCAGGGCCCCCGTCCTCTGGTCGCTCCCCCTGTGGAAATGAGACTTGTCTGAGCCGGGCCTCCAGGCCCAATGCCCACTCTTAGGCTGGCACCCCGTGGGCTGATGCCACATACCTCCACAGTGTAGTTGGGCAGCAGTGAGCGGAAGAAAAGGGCAATGGTGTTTCCGTGGCTGACGGGGCTGAGCCTGCAGGAGGGAGTCAGGATGGTCAGAAAGGCCCAGTGGGCTGGGAGGGCAGCCCCCATGGAGGCTGGGGCCTGAGGGGGAAGGGGATCCAGAGCGGGGTTGGCCTTTGGAATGAGGCTGGTGGAGCAGGGTGCAAAGTGGGGCCACTGCAGCTGAGCCCCACTGCATCTTGAGAAAAGCTATGTTTCCAAGTGTCCTTCCCTCCGAGTTGTGCAGTGAGAGACGATGCTAGTAAGTGCGTCGCGGGGGCCTCCTGCACTTTCTGGGCGCCTGGAGCCAGGATGGCTCCCAACTGTCCTTAGTGGGACCACACCCTACATGCCAGCTTGGTTTTGAGCCTTCTGATACTAATCGTTAATAATTTTCATCTTAACCCACTGACATTTTAACTGGGGACTGTATTTCCTTAAGAACCTATACCTGAAGTTTTATACTTCAAAGGAGGGAAAAAACACTTGGCTCTAGAAAATACGTCCCGCCTGAGCCCTGGACATGAGAGTCCGTCTGGGTCTCCTAGGCTGGGGACTGTGAGGTGGGCTCTGCGTGAAATGAAGCACTTACTCACTCAGTGCTAAAGGCCATCAGGAAAGGGAAAAAAGCCTGTCTCTGACATGATTCTGGAGCAGCCTGGACAATCGGGCCTCGGGGCCTCCTTCCCAGCCTCTGGCTGTGCTGGATGCTTGTCCCTGGGGCCCTGCACGGGTTGAAGCTCCCAAGGGAAACCAGCTGCCCCTCATACCCCAGGCTCACGGCTATCTCCTCCAGGTTCTTACACCAGTTCTGACTACATTTACTCCTGGATTCAATACCCACATCCCATTGTATCCAGCACCTGCTCCAAAATCTGACAGAGAAATGGCCTTGGGTGGACAGATATGTGAAAACACACGGCCTGCAGAGGCTGACTCTTTTTTCTGAGACCCTCCGAGCCCCAGCACTGACCTCGAAGCAGGGCAAGCCCAGGAGCAAAGCAACAAGTACCTCTCTGGTCTGACGTAGGAGTAGATGGTGTCCAGTGGGGGTAGAGGGTCGAAGCCCAACACAGACTGTGTGGTCACATCCTACGGAAAGGGACAAAGAGCATGGTCTGCTTTCAACTGACTCAGCTCTGGACTGGACATTTCTGCTGGGAGCGGGCCGCATTCCCTGTCGGGGAAGTCTGGGGCAGGGCCTTCCTCCACCAGGACACTCAGCCTGTCTGCTCTGAGGATCGGGGTGAACCCGGGACAAGCATATGTGTGGGGATCACAGGGCCTCTGCTCACAGGTGCTGTGACTCCCCCCAAATGTCAGGGCTGCTGGCCACAGGCCATGGGCCCCGAGCCGCCGGGTTACCACTCTGCACCCCATAAGATCACGGAAGCTGCAGGCATGGCTCTGCCTCGCAGAGGGCTCTGCATGGACCATGACCTGGGGGCAGAGCTGCTGGAGGGACAGAGCCTGCAGTCAGCCCGCTCCTTACCGGCGGCAGGGCGGCCACGGCCTCCTTGATCTCAGACAGGACCACGTGCCGGTGGATATTCCTGGGCGCGCGCTGGTACAGCACCTTGCGCCTGGGGCCGGGAGACAAGGGTGGCGCTGCAGGAGGCCGTGGCCCCGTGAGACAGGCCGGCCCTCCGCGTTGCCCACTCCCACGCCCTGGCTCACCTGCTCTCACACGCCTCCACGGCGGGGTCCCCGGCGTCCACCGCCTGTAGAACCTTGTGCACGTTCTCCTCCAGCCAGCTCATGGTGGCCGGCTCCTTCCAGAGGAAGTGTGACCTCCCCAGGTACAGGCTCACCAGCTGGCTCAGAGCAGGCGGCTGGCTGTGGGCAGCGGGGACTGTGAGACCCCATAGGCTGGCTCCACAGGCCCATTGGTGCTCTGGGGGTCCCAGGCTGTTGGCAACCTGGAGCGGAAGGAGGCTGCCCCGAGGGGGCTGCTGCCCTGGGATGCGGCCCCCAAGGCGGGGCACCTTGGCATTTCCTTCTGTACAGCGAGCACCCTTACTAAGAACAAGCTCCCCAATGACAACATAAACACTCGGAGAATGTGTGCACCTTTGGACATAGACCTGAGGACCCGCCTTGGTGTGCTGACCAAGGTGCTTGAGGTGCCGGGCTCCCGTCACAGGTTTTTCTTCATTTATTATGAGAAATTTCAAAAGGTAGCAGGTGGCAACACAGGCATCTGGACCACATGCACAGCTACAGCAACACTATCCGCCCAGCAGACACGCTGCAGTGGCCCCAGGCTGACACCTGGGTGGTCGCTCCCAGGCCCCAGGCACCTCCAGTCTGTACCTGATCTCGGCGTCGGGTCCGAAGAAGTGGTGTGTGGCCACGGTGGCGTCGGGGCGCACACTGCAGTACTCGAGCAGGGGCATGAGCACTGTGGGGGAGCAGGGAGGCACCCTGAAGCGCTGAGGCCGAGGGGCTCACCCAGGACTCTGGAGCACGTGCGCTGGACGCTGTCATCAGAGACCCTCCCCCCGCACTCTCCCTGGGATGGACAACACTACAGCTGCCCAGCTGCCCTATGGGGCTTCCCCATGAAGCGGGTGACCTCCCTGTGCAGGGGTCTCAACAGGGCAAGGTCAGCTCCCCTCAGACCCAGCCAGGCAGCCCCATGCGTGGATGGAGCCAGTAACCAGGCCACCTGCAGGCAGGCTCGCACTGGGGAGGGAGCCCCTCAGGAACTACACACAGTACAGGACCGCAACCCCACCAGGGCCTGATGGGGCAGCGGGCCCTGTTCCCATCCACACAGCCAGACTTCAGGGGCCCATGGAAACCAGCAGGTCATCAGAGAGAACCCAGGGCAACCCCGACCCCGAGCTCCTCACCCAGTGAGAACTGGGTCCTCAGGACAAAGACAGACACCCTGCTTCCTGTCACACCCAGCCTAGAGCCCTCTCCCTGGAAGCGTACGCTTCAGGTGACAAGTTCTGCTAGTACTGTCAATATCTAAAGATGCCCTAAGCCCCGCAGATGCTCTGAGAGCACAGTTGGCTTTCAGATGCATCACTGGGAGCTGGGCCGGCATGGGACCCACTTGTGCCTGGAGCTGCAGGGCACACTCACCTCCGGGGAACATGGTGAGCGCCTGCCGGATCCGGACACAGGCCTCCTCCCTTGCGGAGCTCACCTCCTGCTCAGAGAGGTCGGCCTGTTGGCTCAGCAGGAAATAGGCCAGCGGCACAGAGAAGGCAAAGTTTGGGAGCTGGGACAGGTTCCGATGGGCCTACAAGGGGAAGGAGAAGTTTAGGGGCTTCAAGGTGATGCTCACAGGCACATGGCTTGCATGGGCAAGCTGTCCCTTCCTCTGTGCAGAAAGGCAAATAAAAGGACCCAGGTGTGGGAACAGAGGCAGGCCAGGTGAGCAAGAAAAGGCCAGATGTCCACCTTCCCAAGGCTCAGGGTCATCTGGGCAGCGGAACCGCCCCCCACCTCCACGGCTGCTGACACCCGGCCCTTGCCGCCCTGCCCACGGGCACATGGCAGAACACACACGATGTATGATGCTCTGTGAGGATGAAGCCACGGTCTCACCCCAAACATTCAGGCACAGCCCCTGCAGCTATGTTCCTGTGACCTCAGCAACTTGTGTGAACTAGACCCCATGGATGGGGATCCTCGTCCAACTACACCACAGACCCAGAGTTCAAAGGGATCCATGTAGTTAGCCTTCAATTATACACCGGCATGTGCTATGAGGAAGTTCAAAGAGTAGTAATGGCTGTCACCTCCTGCCTCTACCCACTCCTGACTGGAGGTGTCCCCCAAGAGAGCACCACCCAACAGGAGCACACCATCAGTATACAGTTTCTAGCAGCAAATTAGAAGAAGACGGGTAGAATTGATGCTAATACCTTACATGCGGCCTAGCGCACCTAACACAGCAACGCTTGCGTGTGAAGCCACCGTGAAGGTCATCAGTGGGACTGCTGGTGTCCTGCCCAGTCTCAGACCCCTCCAGCACCAACGTGTCCAGAGGCCCGATGGCTGTCCCCTCCCCCAGCCCTCCTCTGCGCTCGCACTCACCTGTAAGCAGGTGGCGAGGCAGAGAGGCAGGAGCACTAGGGTGTGCCCCAGAGCCTCCTTGCAGGCTCCACCCCGCCTGGCCTGTGTGCACACCCACCTCCCACTCCTCGAACAGGCGGATCAAGTACTCGTAGCTCCGCGCTCGTAAGGCCAGGTGGTCAATCAGCAGCAGCATGCACAGGGGGTCCTCGTCCGGCTCCAGGCTTCCAGGGGGAGGCAGCATGGTGAGCAGGGCAGGCAGAGGGAGACAAAACCCAGAGTGGGCCGGCGCAGACGCCCACGGGCCGCAGCCCTGGGCTGGGGAGCAGCGGCAGCCCCTACCTGAGGATGAGCTTGCAGTACTCCAGCGCTGTGCGTGGGCAGCCCCGCTTCTCCAGGAAGCTCATCTGCTTGTAGAGGGCCAGGTAGAAGCTCCTAGACCCAAGACAGTTCCTCGTGAATGAGCGCGGCAGCAGGCCACACCGCACGTCGCTTGGCGCCTCGTCCAACACCGCGTCCACCCTCTGCCCGCGGGCTTCGCTGGCGTATCCCGTGTGGCCTAATCAGCGCCAACGTTCGCCAGGGTCCTGTCTGCAGAGAAGGTGACTCTGCTTGTTGTCTGCAGTCACGTGTAGGAGCACGGACAGAAAACCAAGCTGATGTGTTAGTGGAGACCTCCATCTTCGGCTTTCTCTTAAAAATAACTCTCGTTTAAGGGTAGAGACTTAACACCTCCAACTGTAATCACCATCTTTATTTATCCTCCAATTTCAACTGCTACCACTGCCCTGTTATGCCTGCTAATGTCAGGAACATCAGTATTTTCAGCATCTCAAAGAACTAAAGAGTTTCACTGGAAAGAGCTCATACAACTAAACGCAAGAGAGAAAGTTCAGGACCGGCCCGGTGCCCTGGGGCCCAGCACAGCCCCCGCCTGGGGAGACACAGCCCACGTGGAACACAACAGAAGGGTAGAGAGGGAGCCTGGGCTGTGGAGCCTGTCCACGTGTGCAGGGCCCTGAGGCAGAGGCCCAGGAGGGAGGCTGAGCTGCTGAGTGGGGGCTTTGGGGGAGGGGCATCTGTAGGAAGAGGGTCCCACATGCGTGTATGACCACTACACGTGGACACGATGACTGCGCTCGCAGCGCCAGCATGCACACCTGCCCACAGGCGTTCCAGAGGATCCTGAGTCCAGACACAAGAGGAAGTACAACTGCAGGCCCCATGTGGTGAAATGGCTGATGGTTTCTGTCCTGTTGCCCACAAGTGTCAATCCCAAGCCAGCCGGTCCTGTCCATCCCTGGGCCCAGCCCTCCTGTATCCAAGCTTTAAACACAGTGAGATACCCGAGGATCCCAGTGCTGCCCCTCACAGCTGTCCGGCCCTCACGTCGTGATGCCTATGACCCCCGCAAGGGAACAGAGTGGCCAACAAACACCCGGGCGGTCGGCTTACCTGTTCTCAGGCCTGCGGTAGTCCAACCGGCAGGTCCCGCTGGTGAGGCTGAACAAGGGGTGGAAGGCACACTCCATGCTGTATAGCGCACGCTCTGCCGGCCAACAGACACACAGCAGGCGTCAGTCACAGAGAAAGGGAGGCGTGACCTGACCACACCCCTCAAGAAACCCAGACACCCCCAGGGGCCAACTCCCGGGGGCCAACTCCCGGGAGCCAGGGTGGGAACCAGCTAGGAGAATGAATGAAGGGATGAAATGCTGACACAGGGCTCACACAGGTCAACCCTGAGGACCTCGTGGTAAATGAAAGAAGCCAGGCGGAGACACAGGTCTGGTCGAGATTCCATTCACAGGACAGTCCAGAAACAGAGGGCGGACTGGTGGCTGATGGGGCCGGGGAGGGGAGGTGATGGCTGATGGTCAAGGTCCTTTGACACCCCATGGGAATGACCCAGAACCAGCAGGGGTGTGGCTGAATAGCTATGTGTACACTAGATCCATAAAGCTGTATTTACAGTGTCCCCGCCGATATGCAGGCAGGCGCTGGCCGGCCTTACCCACGAGGTCGCGTGCCGTCTCCTGGTCCTCCTGAAAGCGGCATGCGTCGCTGAGCTGCAGGAGTGAGTCCACGTGGTAGGGGCTTGACTGAAGCAGGACCTTTGGGGGGGGGAGGTGAGCGCTTACGAGATGACACCCAGGCAGGCCCCGAGCCTCCAGATGCCCCCAGGACCACACCAGGGCACCCACGCACCACAATGTTGTTGGGCTCCATGGACTCGACGGCGGCCAGGAACTTGTGCTGCGTCTGCTGGTACTCCTCACTGTGCTCAAAGGCGAAGGCCGAGCGGCCTTTCCTGGATTCCAACAGCCGCATCGACAGACCTGGGGTGGGGGTTGCCCACGTCAGGATGCCCAGAGCCGACTGCCCGTGGCTCAGACCACACCTCCGACACCTGTTCTACCCTTTCTCCCCTGAGGAACGGGGCCAACAGGGGGACATGCAGAGCCCGCCCCCTCACCCCACCTGGTCAGCCCTGGACATGGTTTGCTTAAAGTCAGGATGCAGATGCCACCCCCGAGGCGACAGGGACTGCTAACTCATGGCACCTCTGCTCCTACGCTGACGCTGGGTGCCAGGTCCAGGGTCTGAGAAGCCTGACAACTTCATCTCCTTCAGCACCTTCGTGAGACCCGTCAGGGTCTGGGGATGCCCTTAGCCACAGTCTCTGACAAAGTCTACTCCAGCCCAATAGGACCCCGTGGCACTGTGTACTCTGCCTGCACTCAGGGGCCACTGTTGTGAGCGTGGGAGGGAAGGGCCAGGGGGACGAGGCGCCCACCAGGCCCTCACTGGGCCCAAGGGGTCTCGCAGGGCACCCCAGGCCCCAGGGGCCCCTCATCCATCACGCCACACAGCCAAGCCCCCAGCAGGGCACTACCCCACATCCAAACCTTTCTGCTCTGCGGCTGTTCTGTGAATTCTGTACACTTGTGAGTTTGCAACCGAACACAGAACAGCACAGTTTAAGAATGAACTTGCTGTTCCTGTGGGGTAGGAGCCGCAGCACAAAGGGCGAAGGTGAAGAAAAGAGGGTTACCACACGGCTGAGAAGACAGACGGTGGCGGGGTCTGAGCCCAGACGCTGGAGCCCCCGGCAGCACGTGCACACACACAGCCCAGCGGCCCCACTCCCTCACCTGGTTTGGTGTACCGGGGCCACGTGCTCTTCGGGGTGGTCAGCCATGTACACTTGGGGTACACACGCTGTCTCTGCCGCGGCCTGGGGAGAATGGACAGGGCATGGCTTTACTTCGGCGGGCAAAGACAGTGTATAAACTGCTTGGACAACAGCCGTTAGGCTGCCAGATAGGACTACAGACTGTGATCCGAGCAACCAAACCACACATGTAGAGGTAAGAAAAACAAGAAACTCAGGCTGGTGAAACAGCAGGAAAAGTGAAAAAAGCAGGAAAAGGTGGAACCTAACGTGCAGACGACAAGGCGAGAGGGAGCCTGCAACGACTTGCAGATGCACTAGCCTCCCTGGACGATGGCCCGCTGAGCAAGGTCCACCAACAAGCCCCAGAGGGATGGGGCATCGGTGCCCAAACACCAGCACACTTCTGGAGAAGAAAGCCAGCCACACAAGCACGAGCACGAGCGGGCCGTGGCCTGGCTCCCTGCCCCAGCCCTCCCCCAACCTCTTACAGGGGTGTTCTCTGCTGCAGTCGCCAGCCTCTCCCCCCAGCCAGTCACACCCAAGGCTTTCTCCTCTATGACTGAACTGAGCAGCAGTGGCCTAGTGGACTCGTCTACATTTCTCTGGATAATTCTTTGATTATTTGAATTATTTCATCAAGGAAAAAAAATGAGTAAGAATCTGGATTGGGTGAGGAATGGGATGAAAAAGTATGTCCCTTCTTCCAACAGAGAAGTAAAAAACTGGGACTTCCTGGTGGTCCAGTAGTTCAGGACCTGCCTTCTCCTTCAGATGCAGGGGATGTGTCTGATCCCTGGTCAGGGAACTAAGATCCCACATGTTGCAGGGCAACCAGGCCTGCATGTCACAGCTGCTGAGCTTCCCCGCTCTGGAGCCCATGGGCCACAACAAAAGATCCAGCATTCCACAACGAAGATCCTACATGTCACAACTAAGATCCAATGCGGCCAAATAAATTTTTTAAAATCCCACTTACCCCCCCAAAAAAAAGTAAAAACCTACAGGAGAAAACACAACTCTTTAAGAAAACAGTGGTCAAAACCTGGAGGAAACTGAAATGTGGGATGGTTCTGGGTGACTGGTAAGGTGTACAAAGGAGAATTAACCAGATGCTCAGAACTGTCCCGTCTAGGAATACGAGGGAGGGTCCAACCCTGCATGGGGCTGCCAGGCAAGAGAGGCTGCCCTGGGAGATGGTGCGCCAAGGGGCGGGGCAGACACCAGCAGCAGAGAAGGTGAGGCGCACAGGGCACCTGGAGGTCCCGAGATGGACAGAGACGCGTGGGGCCAGGGGCCCAGGTACACAGGACTTAAGTGTTCAACAGAGTAAATGGAACAAAAAGTACAGTTTACCACTGAAAACACACATGCAGAGCTATTAAATACTAGTATACTAACAACTGTAATTTGCACAGAAATACAATCAGGCAAACATGTAAAGATGTGGTACAGAAGACCAGGCAAGGAAGCAGGGTGGAAGGTCGAGCCCAGGGGAGCCCAGGTGAAAAAGACATTTTGCGCTAAAAACATTCTTCCTTCATATTCCAAAAAAGAAGACAAAGTCAGAGACCCCTGTGTCCTGAATAACTGAACAACAAAAACAAAAGCAAATTATAAAGCAAACACAATGAGAAACTCAATGGCTCAGATTCCGTGCTTCCACCGCAGGGGTCATAGGTTCGATCCCTGGCTGGGGAACCAAGATCCCTCATGGTGAGCAACAAGGCCAAGAAAAACCAACCAACAAAACTCAACACATGACTATTTTTCATCTTGTTATCACAACAGTCTTTAAAGCCTCCCACGCCTGCCATGGACCCGAGCAGGAAGCCACACCCAGACTGGGGGCAGGGGTTCAACTCTCAAGAGGGCAGTGGGTGGCACCCCCATGCCAAGTGCCAGCAGAGGCTGAAGTCAAACACACCCCAGCACCCGTGCCCTGGCATACAGTGCCCAGGGCTCAGCCATGCAAACCAGGAACGTGAAAGACAGCAGGACCCGCAGGCCCAGGATGTACAGCAGACAGCCAGCCTGGAGCTGCTGGAATAAGCGGCTGATTTTTACAGAAGCACTGAGTCCTACAATCAGAAACACATGCACTTGAAAAGATAAAGCCTAGGGTGCTCAGGGCTGGTGCACTGGGATGACCCAGAGGGATGGGACGGGGAGGGAGGTGGGAGGGGAGTTCAGGATAGGGAACACATGTACACCCATGGCTGATTCATGTCAATGTATGGCAAAAACCACTACAATACTGTAAAGTAATTAGCCTCCAATTAAAATAAATAAATTTAAAAAAAAAAAAAAGGAAAAAAAAGAAAGAAAAGATACAGCCTGGGCCGGGGGGAAAACTCCCTCAGTTGGGGCTGGGCCTGCAAGGGAGTGCCGGGCAGAACAGCCCCTCCCACAGGAGCCTGGGATCACAGTGCTCTGTTCCCATGGCCTTGAACACACTTCACAAAAATCAGACTTCTGTCAGAACCCGAACTCCAGGTCAGAGTTGCTCTCAACTGCAAAGCAAAATGCATCTGGCTGAGATTTCGAGGCTTTGTAAAACTAGGACCCTGGTGGGCAGCGGCGGTGAGGGACGGAGCCCGGCTCCCACTGGCAAGGCCGCATGACTTCTCCCCAGCTCCCCTCAGGCCCTGGGACTCTGCTTGTCATTGTGGCTCTAAAGCCCCTCCCCACCCCCTTCAGCGAGAACACAGCGGTGGCCTTACCTCTGCTCCCCGAGAACGGCTCTGGCACCAAAATATCTTTTTAGCTCTGTGTCTGGATTCAAGTGTCTAGAGGATTGAAAATTTTAGAGAAAAAAATGAAGATGAGCGCTCTGACAGCAATCCTGGCAATGTTAGAAAGTCACATGAGAACCCAACAGGGAAAATTGCTCTTCTGCCGGCTGATGTTCTCTGCAACCACACAGCCCGTGGCCACGCTGGCCACCACTCGCTGGGCATGAGACTGAGGGGTCTTCCCTTCCTTAGGAAGGAAGGAGGCCACAGTTGGTGGCAGGGACAGGAGCAGAGGAGGTCATATACTCGGAATATTCCCAGGCACACAGAGCTAGAGAAAGGTCCTGCCAGGTCAGCACCCCCCATGCCCGCTGCTCCCTCGGTGAGGCCGCACCTGTGCTCCACATACAGGACGTGCTTCTTGGCACTCAGGGGGGGTGGGCCCGGGCGGCTGGCGCCGCTGGCATCCTCAATCCTCTCCAGAATGCGGTCAATGTCCTCCAGGCCATTCTGCTGAGAGTCCCAAATGACACACACGCCACACAGAGCATCAATGGCAAAATCTACTTTCACTAAAAGCAAGTATTATATCGTGTCTCATTCCTCAAAGACAGTCCGATCCAAACACCATGTACTGCAGGTACAGTGAGGAAAAAGGAGAGGTGTGTCGTAAGATGGGCAGTCAGAACCATGGACCAGGAAGGGACTCAGAGCCTGCACTGTTTCAGATGTTTGCCAGAAAATGGACAGCACAGACGGCTCCAAGCCTCTGGGCCCTAAGTGAACAAGTTCGCTAATTTCCCCCAACCTCTGAATAGTCAACAAAATATCCAGTAACACTGGCCTGTTTTCAACACCACCTCAAGAAACAGAAAAGAACAGAGAGGAAATCTGCCAGCTGTACATACCGAGGTTTCTCCTGCGTTTTTCTTATTTTTCTGTTTTCTTTTCTTCTTGCGGAGTTTGCTACAGGCATTGGACTAACAAAAGAAGCACATTTTACTCAATAGAGAGAGGACATCTTAAACCCAAGAACTAGCTGGAGCGGGGGAGTCAGCTGAGGGGAACACAGCAGTAGGCCTGTTGTTCAGTCGCCTGCCTTCTGAATCCCCTAGGAACACACCCACTTATCTCCAGCAGCTGACCCTCCCCCAGTCTCCCTGACTCTGGTCTCACCCCACCTTTCTTAGGTGTCCCTGACAACTCATGGGCTCTGGACCATACACCCGCCTGCCCTCTGCTGCCGTGCCTCACCAAGTCAGCCACTCCCCACCGTGGTCAGCAGGCCCCTCCAACTTGCAGGCCCCCTGCCTCAAGATCTCTCGTGCCTTCACCTGGCCACCTCCTTCCATCAGTGCGAAGGTCCTCAAGGAAGCCCCCTAACATCCCTAGACCAGTCGGGTGCCCAGCTACACCAGAGGTCCCTGGAGGGCACAGATGTGCCTACAGTAAGCACTTACCAGGTGAATGATGAGGGGCCTCCTATGGGGACCCCTTCTCGTCCAACCCTAACCTAGTCTATGTGTTTCTTCAAGGAGCATCCACCCAGTCCCAAACAACACACCCAGAAAGTGGGAGGTAGGCCCTGTGCCAGGGAGACATGCCTAGGGGCCCCTACTTGTGGTCCTTCCCAGGCCACAACTAGTCTCAAGGAGTCCATGCAAGTCTGATCATGGCTCCCAAGGCAATCCAGGCAGCCGGGCAAGTCACAGAGCACACCAGCGGGATGGAGGGTGGGCCACACCTGCTCTGAGGGAACCGCTGTGTCTGCCGCGTCGCCACCCCTGGTGGACTCTGAGTGCCCGCTCTGGGCCCTCCTCTTGTTCCCTGACACCACAGCGTCCACAAGCAGACAGTCTGTCCTCTCCCCGTTCACCCCGGGGGCCTCGTCAAGGTCCTCGATGTTTATCTGGAAACACAGATGGGGAAGCAAGGGTGTTAGGGCTGCGTCCTAGTCACCAATTACAAAGGTGAAATCTGAGACACAAGTTGTCTTGGGGTGGCGGGTTCATGTCAGGTCACTGAGGTGGCAAAGGGGAGGACCAAGAACATCACCGGTCTAGGGTCCCCAGGGAACGCCATGGGCGTCAAGGGCGCCATGAGGCCACGTCATCTGTGCTCAGCAGTGACAAGTGCTCCCCCTCCAAGCACCACTCCGGAGCGACGGTTTGCAAACATACTCGCTCAGCTAATGCCTCACTGCTCCCTTTTCCCGCCTGGACTCCAGCTAGCCGGTCTACAATGGGAGACAGGACCAGCGCTGGGGAGGTGGGCGACACACACGAGTTAAGGATGGGACCTCAGCGGGTGGTGGTGAACAGGGATAAGCCACACGTACGCAAGCACGCAAACCTCAGGGACCCAATGCTGGATGGATGGTAGGTCCCGGAAGACGCACACCCTCGTGCTCGAGAGGGGTGGGGACAAGTCATGGGACAAGTTCTGGCCCTCTGGCCAGTAAATGAACCAGCAAGCCAGAGGCAACGCAGCAGCAACCACCAGGCTCCATGAGCCAGATCTGAGGGGCCCACACTGCTTTGCTGAGGTACAAAAGTAGAGAAAAAACCACATTCAATTCAGAACATCCGAAAAACATAAAGCTCAAAAAATAAAAAATAAAATCCACCCTAACCCGAGTCCTAGGATGATTTCAAAACAAAGCTGGGACAACATCCTCAGCGACCATGCACTGCCTGCGCCGGCAGGCCCGGGCTCCCATGGAAGATCTCAGGGAGGGACATATGCCTGTATGGGTGCCCTGGTTTCCTGTCTTCAGCAGTAGAGGTTCCCATAGGGCAGGGACAAAGCGTGAGGCTGTGTGATGGCTGCCTGTCCCTCAAATTCACAGCTCTTCTGTAATGACTGGAAACAGGGAGCGGCAGGGGTAGGGGGCTGCTCCCCACACCAGTGCCACAAAGGGAGGAAGTACAGGAAGGGTCTTGTGATGTTTCTTCTCTGTGGCGGGGGTCCTGGAGGAATGGCCCGCACACTTTGTCTAGGATTCTGTACCTCCGGGAATTAGGGATTGGTTCTCTTTTAAGTCCTGCTCACTTCCTTCAAACAAACTCTCATATTTGAGCCCCCTTTGGAAGCTGAGAAAGTTTTGAGAAATTTCAGTTAATAACAGCTCCATCCCAAGATCAACTTCCCTGGAAAGAAAACCTCTGACTGTGCACGCAGGACGCAAGGGCTCTGCACGTCAGCAGCTTCACTGCTACCCACACTGGCCGGTGCCGCCCGGCACCTCTGTCCAGCACCCTGACGTGTCTGACTCCCATCCGGAAGCCTCCGGGTCGGTATTCAGCTTCAAGATCCCAAATGGATGCTAACTTCCAGAGGCTCTTGTCCACTGCCGGTGTGCACTCTGGGATCCACAGTACAACAGGGCGCAAAGCACACTAATAGTGAGGATGTGCGAGGGGCTGGATGTCTGTTGGGGGTAGGAAGCTTTTTATTAAAACTCTTGAAATGAATGTACAGGACAAGTTTTGGAGGAGGTGTGTGACCCAAACTCTGTTCGAGAGACAGGGCCCTTCTGTGACCCCAGAAACACAGGCCATGGCTCAGGAGGCCAAGTCCTAGGCTTCTCACCACTGTGACTTTGCCTGTCCCAGCACGCTGCACCCATAGGCCAGTGTCTTCTTGTGTTTAGTCCCACAGTGTACGGCTTCTGAGCCATATGGTCATCTCATTCTTTTTCTAAAAAAATTTATTTGCTTTTGGCTGCACCGGCTCTTCACTGATGCATGTGGGCTTTCTCTACTTATGGTGCTTGAGCTTCTCATTGCTGGGGCTTCTCTTGTTGCGGAGAATTGGGCTCCACAGTGAGTGAGCTTCTGCAGTTGTGGTGTCCGGGCTTACATGGCCCTCGGCATGTGGCATCTTCCTAGACCAGGAAGTGCACCCATGTCCTCATGCTCAATGCACAAAGAACTTCATGACAACACTCACAGAAAGGAAAATAAAAGAATATCAAATCCCCATTAGGTAAATAAAGAGTAAGAAGAGGCAAACAGCCAATTACTTTTAAGAGAAATTTTTAACACTAAAAAACATTGTGTACTTCCTAATATTTACCATATCCAGCACTCCTCACTCTGCCACATACACCCACATTACTAGCTGGTATCATTTACTCTCAAAATGAAGTTTCCTTTAACATTTCTTTTAGTGTAGGCCTTATGGCAATCATTTTTCTCAGCTTTTGTGTTTATGAAAATATCTTTATTTCACAATCATTTGTGATAAACATTTCACTGGACATAGAATGCACTTTAAGGATGCTGACCCACCCTGAGCCAGAGTGGGTCAGTAATTGCTTTCCTATAGACAACCTGTCTCTTACCTCCAGCGTCTTTTATGACTTCTCTTCACCATGGGTTTTCAGCAATTATGATTTAAACTGTTGCTAAATCCTATCCCACTTGGAGTCTGTTGAACATTTTGGATCTATGGGGTTTTCTTCTGTGTCAAATTTGAGACTTTTTATACCACAATTTCACTGATGGCTTTTTCTGCAGAACCCCTTCCATTCTGCTCCTCCAATTACAGACATTAAACAACCTGATACTGCTCTACAAAGTACTAATTTTTCCCAAAACGTTCCCCCTTTCTGGATCATTGGATGGTTTTTTTTTTTTTCGCCCTTACTTCAAGATCACTGATCTTTTCTTCTCAATTACCTAATCCGCTACTCAGACCATTGAGTTAGTTATTCATTCCAGATGGTAAATATTTTCCCATCTGGAACTTGCTCTTTTGTAGTCTCTACTTCTATAATGAGAGTCTCTATTTTCCTCCTCATTATGGCCGTGATTTCCTTTTAATCTCTGAGCCTCTGTACCTTGGCTTAGACTTGTATATGATTCTACCATCTGTCATCAGCATGTCTGTTTCTAC
Organism: Oryx dammah; assembly: GCF_014754425.2. Taxonomy (NCBI): domain Eukaryota; kingdom Metazoa; phylum Chordata; class Mammalia; order Artiodactyla; family Bovidae; genus Oryx; species Oryx dammah. The sequence goes on from NW_024070197.1 coordinate 49,910,348, forward strand.
TGAATGCTTTTCCTCCTGATTACAAATCACATCTTCCTGCATCTTCCTGTGCTTGGAATTTTTTAGTGGGCCCTGACTGTCACAACGCGACACTGCCGAGTGACTGGACTTTGTAGTTCTCCTTAACAGAGTGTTGACATTTATTTGGGCAGGCAGTAAGTTTACTTGCAGATTAGCACAATTCCTCCGAACTTTATCTTGAGGCTATCTTAGGATGGGCATAGGGCATTCTTCACTGGAGGGTGACTGTGCCCTACTCCTACGGCAAGGCCTTTCGGAAGCCTCCACTCGTCACCAGGTTTCTCTGTGAGGCCTCTCTGCTCCAGTCGGTCAGAGCTAAATGTCTTCCCAAGCCCATGAGCTCAAGTGGCGGTCAGTCTCTGGTGTTGTCCCTCCTTCACTGGCTGTTCTATGCCCAAACAGCCAGGTATCGAGCCCAAGACACCAAGCAGGCTTCTAGAACTTCCTCTTATCAGCTCCCTCTCCCTTAACTCAAGCCACCCCTGCAGACCCCAAATCTAGTCTACCCCTCACCCCCCGACTCACCGAGAGCACCGTGATCTGCTGGGACAGCCTCCCTGTGCTAATCTCTGGATTGTCTCCAAGTAGAGAGCTGGCACAGGGGACTTGGGGACCTGAGACCTGCAACATTTGTTGTCTAATGTCTGAACACGATTAGTTCAGTATTCTGCTGATCTTACAGTTGTTTAGGGCAAGAGGGCTACTTCAGTACCAGTTATTCTGCCAGGGCTCAAGTAGAAACCTTACTTTTGTTTTATTAATGCACTGCTTGGTTTATTGAGAGATTATTTTTGGCTCTACAAACATAAGCCTTTTGGGGAATTCCTAGCGGTCCAGTGGTTAGGGTTTGGTGCTTTCACTGCAGGGGCCTGGGTTTGCTCACTGGTCAGGGAACTAAGATCCTGCAGGCTGAAAAAAACAAAAAGGCTTTCATTTTAGATCTTTTTCCCATTTAAAGAGAGAAAACATTAAACCTCTGCAATACTGACAGAGTACTCCTATGGTGTGCAGTCAAGGAGGACAATGCCTCATCTACTGTCTACTGCAGGTAGACATTGCCATCAATGAGGCCATCTCTGCTAAGGTTTTCTCAAGGACTTGAGGATAAAACAATTGATGTGACATGACGTTAACACGACGAATCTTAGAAAACTATGGTAATCCTCATCCAAATGTGCCCTTGACCAGTGAAAACAGCTATAGAGGTTCTAATGCCACCTGATATTAAACGCATTTGTGAATATGAAGCCAGGTGTTTTGCTCCTGAACTGGACATCAAAGATGAAGATGACACATATTGGCAAGTTGGTGGTCACTGAACAACGTCAAGTTCTTACTCCACTCAAACAATAGCAACCTGAACAATTATGCTTATTTTGAAACAAGTTTGTTTTTATTTAACTACATAATTTTAGATTTCCTTTATAATTGAGGTTTCTTTCAGAGACTGGTTACTGCACTGTACATGAAAACAGAGAGACAGACTCATGCAATTCTCTGGAACAAAATGGTCTTCTTGCTAAAACTTTTCAATGATATAGAGTAAAACTTGACAGTTTTCAAGTTTCTGTAGTTTTAATCAGATTGTCAAAGTGGTCCCTGACCCCAAAACACTAGTAAGTTCTATTTCACAACACTATTTAACAGTTGTGCAGTACGTTATGCTGCAAAATTCAAACTATACCCTCAAAACAGGCATGTTTATCGTATAAATTATATTTCAATAAAATGGATTTTCAAAACCCACTCGGAATGAGGTAGGACAGATGATTTCTAATCTAAGGCCAAGGAAACTCACCCAAGAGCCAGAAAAGAGGACAGCCCCAGTCACAGACACCCTGGAGATCTTCCCACTCCCACGGATGGTAGGGGAACCACTTAAGTACTACTACACGCTTTCTTGGTTGTTAACATCATTTAATACCAACATCTGCTGAGTGCTATGTGCCTGGCATGGAGTTCACTGACCCCTTGTGACAACCCCATGAGGCAGGAAGCAGGGGAGCTGACATATACGTTCACATATGTTACGAATGCTGGCCGAGTTCTCACGGGTAAGGACAGGTGTAGCCATGATGCAAATCTGGGTCTTTCTGACTGCAGAGCTAGGTGCAAGCTCTCACAGGCTGGCCTCAGAGAACCTCCCTGCACACCCACGGGGGCAGATGCCACTCGGGGGGTGGGGACACACTGGGGAACAATGAAGTCTCCGTTCTCACAAGGCAGAGGGAGGCAAGCAGCACAAGATAAAAAGAACATGGAGGTAACTTGGCTGGTTTCCTCTGTGATAAACCTCCATGGGAAAAGGACAAAGACCAGAAGAATGGGGACGGGAGTGGGAGGGGAGTGTAATTTTAAATTGGGAAGGATGAGCAAGACTCAGAAGGCAACATCTGAGGGAAGCCTGAGAAGTGAGCGACGGGGGAGCAGGGCACGTCCCAGGCAGAGGGGATGGAGGGAGACCTGTGTTTCCGGCCTGTGGCTCCAGAAGATGAGCAACATGACGCAGGCCCTCGGGGGCTGTAAGGAAGCAGGGTTGACAGCAGACGCGGACCTGACAGGATCCCTGGGGCTACTGTGTCCAGACAGGCTGCAGAGGACAAGAGGATGAGCGGGAGTGGTCAGAATGATTCAGGTGGAGGTGATGGCCACCCCACAGGCGCTGCGCCTGGAGCCGTCCAGGCCTTACCAGGCTCTGCATGTGGTGTGTGAGAGAGAAAGGTCATGGGTGCTTCCAGGCTACTGGCCTTAGTGACAGGAGAGTGGAGCTCCCTCAACAGTTAGGGAGGGCTGGAGGAGGCAGAAGGCAGCTGAAGCTTGGACACACCAAGTCTGAGATGTCTGCAGAACATCTAAAGGGGACGATGGGAGGTGAGGTGTGAATCCAGAGACCACGATGGAGGTCTGTGCCGGCCACATTAGTGTCCTACCAGAAAGCACAAGGAACCACACAGCACACCAGACAGGTGCAGCCACTGGTCCCCTGACCTGAGTTCAAGGGGCTCCACATAAGCATGCTTTCCCTCTGTGCACACAGAGAAGAACCTGCCTTTTCCCCCATTTACCCCACATATCCTGGCCTACCATCCATCTACTTTTCATTCTTCTTCAGAAGGGACACTAACTATGCCTCAGAGACAAATACCAGGTTATGGTTAAGAGTACAACTGTAAGTCATCAAGCCTGGATTTACACAGTGGGTGTCACTTACTACCTCATTTGTACAATGGGGACCACATGACCTGGGCAGACAGTATGGCACACAACATCACAGCAGTGCCTGGGATGTGTGAATGTTCTCCAAATAACTTATTATTGTTTGACTTTAAAAAAAAAAAAAAAAAAAGACTAAACCTGGAGGATGTCAGAATAAGGAGAAATTACCCTGACAGAAGATCCATGAAAATGGCCAACTCCAGCACAAACCCATTTCAGACTGTGAACAAGTGAGATGGAAAGAAGCCCTGAGGGTTTGGGGACAAGTCAAAAAGTAACTGCAAAATTTAGGGATAAATGATGTGATGAGAGCCTTGGGGTAAAACAACCAGACCTGGCTGTGTGTGGGGAGCCAGGGAAGCTTGGTAGTGGGAACATGAAGGTTACTTGTAACACTCTGTTTTTGCATATGTTGGAAATCTTCCATAATAAAAAGTTACAAAGAAAGAAATGACAAGAAACAAGGGTGTGGGGAGGCTCAGAAGAGGTGGACAGAGAATCCAGAGATTTTGAAGACAGATTTCATGCCACCCCCAGCAGAAACTGGAGTGAGGCTTTCTCACCTTAGAGAGACAAGACAACCATTAAACCAAACTTCCTGTGTGGGACGGGCGGCCTACACTCCCCATTGTCTTAGGATGGGTCCTAACGTGCCACCTTCCTGGGAAGCTGGGAGCCAGACCAAGAGAGAGGTGTTTTCTCCTAGATCTTCAGACCTTCTGCTACTCCTCCAATCGCTCAGCAGTAGTGTGGAGCCCCAGGTGTGTGCTGGGCACAGGAAGCAGACATGCTACCTGCTACACAGGGGAGTCGGTGGAGCCAGAACCAGCACATGCAAAATTACAGACCCAGTTGGGTCTTCCCTGGCAGTCCAGTGGTTAGGATTCTAAGCTCTCAGTGCCAAGTGCCCAGGTTCACTCCTGGTCAGGGAACTAAGATATCACTAACCACGCAGACAAAAGAAAAATAATAAAATTACAGTCTGAAGCCAGAGCTTTGGAGAACCCAGGGTGGGGGCGTTATTCCTCGGTGCCTGGCACCTGCCGTGGGAGATGAAACGACGAGCAAGGGAGAGGCATAGAGTCCTGGGTTGTGAGAACATTTGCGAAGGCCCTGCTACGGCACCGCGGGGGAGATACTTAACCGTGAAATCAGTGTTGGAGCCCCGAGTCTATAGGAGTGAAGCCCCACCCATCAAACCGCGGTCCCGCCCCCATGACAGGCCCTGCCCACCCCGCGGCAGCCTGGACCCTACTTACCCCGCCCCTGAACGCTATGGCCCGCCCCCCTCCTCGCGGCACAAAACCAACGTAGCTCCGCCCCCTGGCCTCAGGGCACTGCCCACTTCTTTCGCCCCGCCCTCCCCACTGCAGCCCAGACCCTCATCGCCCCGCCCCGTGACGTCGCGGACCCGCCTCGCACACCGCCCCCACCTGCTACCCCCACCCCAGGTAGCCCCACGTCTCACCAGCTCGAACCGGTTGTTGACTCGGACTCCCTCCTTCCCTGCGCCCCGGGGGCGCCGGCCACCTGGACCCCGCTTTGGGCATTCTTCTTCCACATCATCGTCATCATGAAGGACAAACTGCAGGGCGCCAGGCCCGAGGGGCTCCTGGCCGCGCTGTTCCCCCCTCAGCCTCCGGAGGGCCCGGCGCGACATAGGACCCAACAGCCGCTGACGTCTAGAGACAGGCAGAAGGAAGAGCAGAAAAGAGAGCAGCCGGCGCGCCTGCGCATTTAAGGCGCGGTGGCGCGAGGCTGGCGTGTCGCGTCTGCGCGCTGCTGCCTTGCGGAACTTCCTCTCTGTTGTCGATAGTATTAGAAAAGGCTCTGACACTTCCGGGCGAGTTCTCGCGCGACTTGGGAGCCTCCACGGGCCGGAGTCTCCGGGTCTTATGGGCGGGGTGGGGCTCCGAGCCTCCAGCCCCGAGTGCTGGTCCGCTGGGTGGGCCGGGGGCGGGGCCAGGCAACACCTGGGGTAGGCGGGGCCATCCTGTGCCGGCCTCCTGTGAGGCTGCTTCTGTCCTCCTTAAAAGTAGGCGCCTCCAAGCTGAGGAGCTTCCCAAAGCTGCGGACTGGACATGCTGAAGATGAAGGTCCTCTGGACTTCCCTCCCCGGACAGGCTGAAACCGACCCTTAGGGTCCACCCTAGGAATTTGCCCTGGTCGTAATTAGTGAGTCCCCGGTGATTCCTCCGCATATTTGGATGGGGGAATCCGTGGTCTAACGTGGAGGCTCGCCACTCTGGCCGTGTGTCAACCTCCCGGGGCGGGTGTGGGGGGCGCTGTTTACAGTGAAGGTCGACGACTCATCCCTAGAAATACCGACGTGAGATCTTCAGGGGACTAGAACGTGCAGGCAGATTTGAGAACCCCTGCCCTGCAGAGCTCCAAACGCGAGGGCAAGATAATCTTGATCTGCGTGGAAATGGGCCCTCCCTCCCTGACGGAGGAGAGCAAAGGGCCACGGTCAGTCGGACGACTCCGACTGCGGCACCAGGCCGATCCCTGAACTGAGTTCTTACGTCGCCCTAGAAGGTCGACATCCATCCGTTTCTAGGTAAGGGAACTGGCCCACGTAGAACGTAGGTCTTTCTTTCTTCTTGCCTGCGGTTGCAGAGCTCAGATGAGGAAGGCTGCTGGCGAGGACCCAGAGGGAGGCAGTTGTGTGTGCCAGTGCTCGCACCGCTGGTCCGATAGCCATGCTAGTCCCTGGGACTCCTTCACCGTGGCTGGCATGTGGCTGCTGCCTCAACCCCGACCCCGGCCCCAATCCAGCCACTAAGAGTTAAGTTCACACACACAGGACCTCCAGGCCACCCTCCTCAGGAAGATTCTGACTGTGCAGGACCAGGCTCGTCCCAGATGTGACTAGCTTATGCAGGCTTGTCACCTCACCTGTGGATGGAAACGTGGGGGTGTCACCTAAAGCTGCTTCCTGCTCTGCTGCCCCTAAGTCGACTGCCTGGGAACTGTGAGGGGTGCCCTCCCTGAACAGGCAACTCTGGGCCTGGGTCTCTAGCAGTATTCCCAAAGGCCTGGCCTGAGCTGGAAGCTTGGCTGTGAACAGTTCTAGAGCGAGCACCCTCCGTGTCAGGAGGGTGACATTAGGTGAGCAGAGGTGGGGCGGGCTTGCTGGGTGGACACTAGAGTTTGCTTCCCCTGGGTTCAGCAGGAAGCGAGCCCGCAGCACCCAGGCTGCAGGAGCGCCGAGAACCCTAGACCCTCCCTCCTGACCTCACCTTGGAGCCCTGTGGGCCCTCTTGGCTTAGTCCAGCTGTCCCAGGGTGGCTTTCATTTCACAGTATCCCTGTGAGGATTAGAACCCAAGTCTCTCCTTATTGGGAGCATGGACCTGCATGTGTCCCCTGCCTGCTTCCTCACCTGCAGGATTATCTGCCCTTGGGGATGTTATCACCCTTGGAGGTGCTTTCTCCTTGCTGGCTGTGTGACTGGGCACAATTCCTTATCCTCTCTGTGCCAGTTTTCTCAATTTAAAATGGGAATAATACTCCCTGCACAGGAAGTGCTTAGAACAAGTCTGGGAACTGGATGTTGTTCCTGGCTGCTCTCTCTGTGTCACTCAGTGTCCCTGGATCCCAGCTGGGGAAAGAAAGCACTTCACCCGAAGGCCCGTCTGCTGCACGTTCTGTCCCTGGGGCCTCCTCAGGCCTTAGAGCCTGGCATCCAGCAGGCCTGGCTGTGCATCTTGGTCAGTTCCCTCACCTCTTTGAGCCTCAGCTTCCTCATCTGTAAGATGGCGTGACCACAGAAGCCCACTGCAGAGCACGTGGGTGGCCACTCGCACATCCCCCCAGCTCTGCAGGCCCTGAGCGAGCCCTCTGCCTAGAGAACAGCAGCAGAGATCTGGGGGACAAGGCCGAAGGGTCTTCCAGGCTGGCAGGTGATAGAAAGCAGCTGAGCGGTTGTCACACACGCAGCCCTGCTGGCTGTAAGACCAAGATGGCCAGGTCATGGAGTGACCCTGAGCACCCTTGTGTCATGACGGCCTCCGCCTCTCAGATCCCAGCCTTTGCCCTCGGAGTGCAGGCCCACTGCTGCAACTAGAGAGCTCAGTTCACACCTGACACCGAAGACTGTGAGACCACCTTTATTAGGCCAGGAGTAGCCATGGGTACAATCTACGGAGTGCCTTCCCATACCAGGACCTCCAGCATTACCAGGGCCCCCGGACCAGCACCACTCCGGCACCTCTGAGTGTGCTCTGCTTACACCCACCTGTCCCTCCTTGTCTCAGTGAGAAGACCTGCTCCCACCCCACCCAAGGAATCCTGAGAGGAACAGTCTCTCCAGGGAGGGTCCTGGCGTGAGCTCTGGGGGCCAAGGGATGTGAATATAAATATATAGGCTGTGTGTATATATTATATAAACGTATGTATATATGTACATGCACATCAGGAGGACGGGGGTTCTTGTCCCAGGATGGAGACTCATCCTGGTCCAGGCCTAGCCCAGCTCCTCCCTGGAGGCATGGCCGTCTGGGGGCACCTTGAGAAGCATCTGCCAGGCAGCCCAGGGGTTACAGGTCATCACTTGAGGTCGAGTGTCCAGGTGTTCGGGACATACAGGGACTGGGTCTGGCGGGCACGACGCGGCGTGGTGTTGAGCGCATCCACGCTCCTGCGGCTGGAGTGCACCACATCTGCCACAAAGCCGGTGCAGTCGCTGCACACGTCCTTCATGACACAGCCGTGGGTGTACATGTGCGGGAACTCCTCCTCCACGTTCCGCCACTGCAGCCCTTGCAGCGATCTGGGGCAGGACAGGGCTGTCAGGGGGCTCCGCCCGAGCCTCTGTGTCCCCCACACCCACGCCAGGCAAAGCAAAGTCCACCCCACAAAAGCCCTTCCTCGGGAAGAACTGGGACTCTGGGCTCTGACCACTCTGCCCTCCTCCTTCCCCAGCAGAGAAACCCCCGCCCAGCTCCCAGCCCATCAGGAATATCACCAAGGGCAGCACGCACTGGAAGGCATCTCTTCTCTGTGTTGGTGTGGTTTTGGCAGTTGACATCCTCTGAGGACTCTCAAAGCCCAGTGTGTAGACGGGGATGTGAGAAAACTTCTTAGAAGGCATCTTCATCTGCAATACAGAGAGACACTCCAGGTACCCCGCTCCCCCGAAAAAGGCCACCTGCCCAGCCAGCAGAGGACCCTGCCTGAGGTCACTTGCTCCCACATGCTCACTGGACGTCCCTTCACGCCTGGCGTTTGAAGGCATGGTTCCCTTGCCTTGTAGAGCAAAGTGTGCCTTTTTAACATGCCAGGTGTAGCCCAGTGGCCTGAACGTAACCATCACTTAACATTGAGAGGGGTCATAAAAGCCAAGGGTTTGAAAATCATGGTGGTAAAAACCTCTCAAACAGATGACTATCTCTGGGATAAAGGAGAGATAAAGGAGTGACACCCAAATTGCACCTCAGGTATACACAGACACCACAAGCTGCTGTATCTAAAACGAGCCCTTCCAAAAACACTTGAGGATTGTGGTGTTGGAAGGAGACTTTAGAGAAGGGTTTCTTGGCACTGGCCTACTAAAACAGAATTTTTTTTTTTTTTTAAAAACACCATCCACAGGGTCTTTACACTGCAGTCTTGGGCAGTGTAGAAGTGGGTTCTTCCTGGAAGGAGAAGATGAAAGAAGTGACTAGTGAGGGGGGTCATCAGACTCGAGATAGCAGAACCTCTGTCAACCCCCCACCTCATTCCCAGACAACCCCGCCAGGCTGCAGGATGCTCAGGACACGGGGCCTCGCTCTGACCCCAGGTGGTCCTCACCTTTATGCTACAGGAGTTGCAGACGGCTCTGAAGAGGAAAGAAGAGGGTTAGTAGGGTCAGCTCAAGGGGTCTAGCACGCAGGCCAGGCTAGACTGTTGCCGCCTTCTGCTTGCCCCCTGGCCACATGAGTGTTTTAGTCTCATTTTACTCCCAAATCTTGCTTTTCTTTTTACTTAGCTCCACACCCAAAATACTCCTTCCTTCCAGGCTCTTTCTGGGGACCATGGATCTGCAGTGGAGGGTGCCTGACTTCCCCCACATGAGCACTGCCACAGCCAGAGGGCCGTCAGGTGACATGCCCAGCTTTAAGCAGTGAGTAATGTTTATTTCCCATCCATATGTGATTTCAAAAGTACATGCCTTTTTGTTGTAAAAATTCAAACACTAGAGAGAATTTTAGTCATGAGTTCTCTCCTGTATAGCCCATTCTGGAGATGCTCCCTACTAGCACACTTTCCATGCTCCAGATCGAAGCATAAATGAACAAAAACATACATTTAAAATAACAGTAAAATACATGGCATGGGGTATCCTGTGTACTAAGCTATCAAGATACACCAGGGTTCTTCTCCACATCAGTGCAAACTGTCCAAATTCATTTTTTAAAACAAGGGACCATATACTCTTAGAGGGATGTCCCATCCTTAATCTGCCATCAACAAACCTCTGTATTCATTTGATTTGATTTCACTGTGGTCAGGGAACATACTCTGTATGATATAAATCCTTCCACATTTCTGAGACCTGTTTTATGACCCAGAGTACAATCATGTTGGTGAATGTTCCATGTGTACTTGACAAGAATGTACATCCCATTGTAAGGACTAATTTCTGTAAACATCACATAGATTAAGTTGGTGATGGTGTCATTCAAATCTCCTACACCCTTAGTTTTTCATTTCTCTAATTATAACCATGGATTTAGCTATTTTTCCTTGCCATTCTGTCAACGTTTTGTTCCATGTATCTTGAATCTCTTGATAGGTACAGAAAGTGTTCAGAATTATTTCCTTCCTTTATCACCATGAAATGAACTCCTTTAACTCTGGTAATATTCTCTGTTCCATAGTCTACTTTGTATGGTATTAACCTACCACCTCAGGCTTTCTTTAGACTACTATTGGCATGAGGTATCTTTCTCCATCCTTCTTCCAATCAATTTGTGTCTTTTATTTAAACTACAGGTCATAGGAATTACCTGGTGGCCTAGAGGTTAAGACTCCACACTTCCAATGCAGAGGGTGTACATTTGATCCCTGGTAGGGGAACTAAAATCCCACAAGCTGCATGGCACAGCCAAAAAAAAAAATACACAACTTATAGACAGCAGATAGTCTTGCTTTTTTTAATCAATAGGGGAAACTGTCTTTTAATTGGCTTGTTTAAGCCATTTATGTTTAATGTAATTGTTGATACAGTTGGGTTTAAGTCTGTCATCTTGGGATTTGTCTTCTTTCTGTCACATTTGTTCTTTTTTCATTCTTCTGCTTTCTGTATTTTTTTTTTATGATTCCATTTTATTGGGTTGGCCAAAAAGTTTATTTGGAAAAACCCAAATGAACTTTTCAGCCAATCCAGTATATTCTTTTTTGACTTAAAGGCTAATTCAATGGTTGTGTTTGGGCTCACAGGATCATCTTTAACTTATCACAGTTTTCCTTCTAGTCATATTTTACCATCTAATATACAGTATAAAAAACTTATAACAGCATATTTCTGATCCTCACCTTCAGTTTTAATGATATTGTTAGGGTATTTTTACTTATACATCTGTTAGAAGCCCCAAAATACATTTTTTATTACTTTTTTGCATTCCTAATAAACTCTGTTTGGATGGCAGACTGAATTTTACCTTGCTGGGTGCTACATATTGGCTTACCCTTTGTTTTTTCTCATCTGTTTGTTTTTGGCTGTGCTGGGTCTTCACTGCCGCATGGGCTTTTCTCTAGTGCAGAGAGTGGGGGCTCACTCTAGTTTCGGTGCACAGGCTTTTCGTTGCAGTGGCTTCTGTTCTTGGGGAGCCCAGGCTCGAGGGTGCGTGGGCTGCAGTAGTTGCAGCTCCCAGGCTCTAGAGTGCAGGCTCAATAACTGTGGCCCATGGGCTTGGTCGTTGTGTGGCAAGTGGGGTCCTCTCAGATCAGGGATCAAACCCATGTCCCCTGCATTGGCAGGCAGATTCCTTACCAGTAAGTCATCAGGGAAGCACCGGTTTATCTTTTAAGGAGGCACAGGAAGAGAATCTTTTATGTTAGGAGAGATACATCTTAGTAGCCACTGTTCCTAGTGCTCTTATTCCTTTGTGTACATTCAGATCTCCATCTGCATCATTTTAATTTTATGCAGCAAGCCTTGTTTACCATTTGTCCCAGTATGGGTCTGCTGGTGGCTTTCGTATTTCTCGAAGTGTCTTTACTTCTGCCTTTGTTTTTGACACAAATATTCTTGTACAGAATTCTAGATTGACCACTTTTTTCTTCTTTCAGTACTTTAAAAGATGTTGTTCCACTGACATCCTGCTTGTAGTGTTTCGATGAGAAATCTGCAGTCATCTTTATCTTTCTCTGTACACAACATGTCTTTTATTTGCTGACTGAAGTTAGGAATTTCTTTTTTTAAAGGAATTTTTCTTTATCATTGGTTTTATCATTGATCAATTTGATTGTTGAGTTTTGGTATGATTTTATTCATGTTTCTTGTGCTTGGGGTTCACTGAGTTTCTTGTGGGTTTGTACTTTTCATCAAATTTGGAAAACCTTTTTAGCCATTATTTCTTCAAATACTTTTTCTGCCCCCACATCTTTAGGGACTTTCTTTACAGCTGTATTAGGCTTCTTAATGTTACCCCACAGCTTGCCAATGCCATTTTCATTTTTAATTCTTTTTTTCTGTGTGTTTTATTTCAGATAGTTTCTACTGCTGTGTCTTCAAGTTAACTAATCTTTTCTTCTGCACATTACTCTAAATGTCTAATCTGCTATATATCATCCAGTGTAATTTTTTTCATCTCATACATTTCAGGTCTAGACATTTGTCACTTCTTTATATCTTCCATGTCTTTAACTTTTCAAGGTATAAAATGCAGTTCGAAATTTTTAATGTCCTTATCTGCTAATCCTATAATCTGAGTCAGTTCTCCATGATTTGATTGGTTTTTCTCACCATGGGTCATGTTTTCCTGTTTCTTGACATGCCTGGTAATCTGCAATTGGATGACAGGCGCTTTATCTGGCTTGATGCTGGCTATTTTTTTACTCCTATTCTTGAGTTTTATGGGCTTCCCTGATAGCTCAGTTGGTAGAGAATCCACCTGCAATGCAGGAGACCCAAGTTCAATTCCTGGGTCGAGAAGATCTGCTGGAGAAGGGATAGGCTACCCACTCCAGTATTCTTGGGCATCCCTTGTGGCTCAGCTGGTAAAGAATCTGCCTGCAATGTGGGGAGACCTGGGTTTGAACCCTGGATTGGGAAGATCCCCTGGAGAAGGGAAAGGCTACCCACTCCAGTATTACGGCCTAGAGAATTCCATGTATAGTCCACAGGGTCACAAAGAGTCGGACACAACTGAGCGAATATACGTAGACACATAGACTTGAGTTTTATTCTAGGAAGCAGTTAAGATCCTTGGGAATAGTTTGGTCTTTTCTGATCTGACTTTGATTTGTTAGTTCTGGAGCAGCACTCAGGCTGCTGCTGCTGCTAAGTCGCTTCAGTCGTGTCCGACTCTGCGACCCCATAGACGGCAGCCCACCAGGCTCCCCCGTCCCTGGGATTCTCCAGGCAAGAACACTGGAGTGGGTTGCCATTTCCTTCTCCAATGCATGAAAGTGAAAAGTGAAAGTGAAGTTGCTCAGTTGTGGGGGTGCTTATTCCTGGTAGTGAGGCAAGACCTTTCTGTGATTCACTCAGCAGCCCATGAGTCACAACTTGCCACCTTAGTTGGTGGGAAGAGACACTATTCCTGGCACTGTTCCTTTAAATCTGTAGGACAGGGTCAGTAAACTTTTCCTCTAAAAGCTCAGATAGTCAACATTTTAGGTGTGACTAAATGAATAATAAATAAGTGGGTGTGACTATGTTGTAATAATCTTTATTTCTAAAATAGGCAGTGGGCCAGGTTTCCACACCCTCAGGAATTTCCTTCATGTATGTACTGATCAGAACTCTGAATATGCAAGGAGGACCTTGTGAAGGTCTCTGAGACCTGCTTCCTGGAGAACACTCTCCCCTCTGGAGATCTGTGCTGTGAACTCTAGCTGTGCCCAGGTACCCCTGTTCCCAGCTGTACCTCCTCCACCGCAGGAGCTGAACAGGCTGAGGCAGTCATAGGACAGAGCTTACCCTGTCTGCTTTCTGGTACTTGCTTCATACCTGATTGGTTCTTGAGGACTAATGTTTCATGTTTTTGCATCTTTTTTTTTTTTTTTGGCCGTTTCCTCTGGAAAATGCCTGTTCTGCTTCCTATTACCCAATCTTGGATGAAAGCGGGGGTCCCTCAGTTGTTAAATTGAAAATTTTGTTCCTTGGTTGCACTGGTCACCGTGCCTGATGGAACATGCCCCGAACCACAGGAAGCCCTACTGGACAGAAAGCGAGAGGCTTCCTACCTCCTTCCCCTGTGAATTCACAGCCAAGGTGCGTACAGAAGGCTCACCTCTTGCAAAAGAGACAGGAGGGTGGCCATGACAACAGCGGGAACTTGGCTCGGCAGCAGCAGCAAATCTGTGAGGAGAGCCTGGTTGGAGCCGTGTTGTCCCAAACTCGCCAGGCCCAGGCCTGCCCACACCTACCCTCCACCCAGCTCCTCACCTTCCCCTTCTTCAGGCTGCTGAAGAGCTCCTTGTTCTGCAGGAACTTCTCCATCTCTGCCTTTACCAGCACACGACGCACGTCCATCACCTCCTCCACCGTCAGAGCCAGGCTTTCCACGGGGTGGCTGAACTCCTGGGGCAGGAGGCCTGAGGCATTGGTCTCAGGCTCTCAGGGCGTCTTCACAAGTTCCCCACTTCCCTGAGGACTTGGCATCTTCCCGGCCTCAGTCCCGGCAAGCTCCCCAGAACGCCCATGCCTTGAGGCTGTACTGCTCCTGGGACACTCCTACAGGCAGCTCTCTGACCTGGGCCCAACAACTCAACTGGCAGCCAGCCCCTTGATGACCTCATTGCTCACATACCCTTCAGCACCTCCCACCTTTGTTCATGATGCTACCCAGACCTGAACCATCTGCCTCCAACCTTGTGGCTCACCTGAAAACACCCCAGGACAATCAAAGTCACCCAGAGTCCCCAGGGCCACTGCCTCCCTCCTGGAACCCCCACCAGAGTGCCCTCCTGCCCCCCGCCTCACTCTTCCTGGAACCCCAACACCACCACGCCCCCTCCTGCCCCCAGCCTCCTGGAACCCCCAACCACCGCACTCCCTCCTCCTTCCCAGTGCTAACCATCCACTGCCACTCTGGGTCTGTTAGTCAGTTGGATGCTCCTGTCCACCTCGTCATAACTGCCTGGCCCTTTGGGCTGTCATGGTGAGTATACCCTGTTCTGCCCCAGGAGAACAATCCTGTGTTCTTAGCACAGAATTTGACTTCTCAAAGGGTCACTTCCTCTTCTATGAAGTAGGGTATTTCAGCTCCACTAAGAAGATGCAGTGTCTGGCACCAGAATCAAAATGTTAGCTATGAAGACAAGGTGGCATGGGAGGCACCAGAGGATGTGGAAGTGGATGGTGTTTGTGGTCAGATTTTCTCCTATTTACACTTGTTGGTCAGCTGCTACTATCTGGCACTGGGTGAATCTGGGACCTTGTGTTCTCTCCTCTCACCTGAAGCATCCAGGTCTCCGGGCTTCTGATTAGTGTTTCCTGTAGCCTGGTGGTGCTGTTTATATGTGAACAATTTCCCTCTAACCTTACAGATGTTACACTCACTGTACACATTGCTAAGAGATCTCAACTTGGGTGCTCAGCAGATTGGGTTGAGGCAAGGTCATCGCAGTTCAGGGGTTTGACAGCCAAGCCTCTTGGAAAGCTCTCGAGTCCTGAGCTGGAGAAAGACTCACGAGACTTGCTATTAAACACATGTCCCCTGATTGCTTGACATCTCTCCCTTCAAGAGGTGGTCCTGGGACTTCCCTGGTGGCCCAGAGGTTAAGAATCCACCTGCCAATGCAGGGAACAAGGCTTTGATCCTGGGTCCAGGAAGATCCCACATGCCACAGAGCCCACTACGCCCATGTGCTGCAACTAGTGAGCCGCACTCTGCAATTCCAGAGCTTGTGCTCTACGGCACAAGAAGCCACTGCAGTGAGAAGCCCTTCCACCATAGTTAGAGAGTAGCCTCTGCTCGCTGTAACTAGAAAAAGCTGGCATGCAGCTACAAAGACCCAGTATAGCCAAAAATAAATAAAATAAAAAATAATAACATCTTTAATAAAGAATCCATCTTTAAAAAAAGGGGACAAGCCACCGGGCAACTAAGCCCTCATATCATGACTACTGGGCCCACTACTGTGCTCTGGAGCCTGCCCCACAATTAGAGATGCCACGTGCCGCAAGGAAAGAGCTCCACTTAATGCAAGGAGGATCCAGAGAGCAGCAACCAAGACCACACACAGCCAAATAAATAAGATGTAGTTCCCTAAGTAGGACTTAGTGACTGACTTGTATGGAATGGATAAGGTGGAATTGACAGTGTTGGTCCTGAGAATGTGTCATAAAGACACAGGCTTCCTTCCGCTTCTCAGATGCTAACTCAGGGACGCCACCTCCCGAGGGTGCTTCACCTGGGACGAGCTGGGGCCCCGCCCAGAGCCGGGGGAGGAGTTTCCTAGGAAGGGTCCTCCAGCCCAGGTCAAGCCTCCAGGTGAGACGCAGCCCTGCCACTGCAGCCCCATGGAGGCCACTTCCGGGCTCTGGACCCAGAGAGATGATGAGATGGTAACTGTGTGCTGTTTCAGCTGCTAAGTGAAGGGTGATTTTCTATGTAGTCAGATACCTAATACAGGGCTCAGAGGGTAAAGCATGCCCTTCAGTTGGGGAGTATTACAGTGACATGACCTTGACTTTTCAAAGCCTTTGAACATCCGTTCTCACTTGAGCCTCTCGGTAAAACCTCAATGAAACAATAATGACAGCCACCCTCTGGACCCCCTCCACATGCCAGCAAGGTGCCCTGTGGCCCTGCAGGCACTCCATTTGGCTCAGGTCCAAGTGGGAGCCTCAAGATGTCAGCAATTGTTAGTTCATGATTACAGGTCAGACAAAATTCACAGGAGAGGGAACTGCGGCACAGAGAGGGAAAGGCCCGGAGCCAGAGTTGAGACCCGAGAAAGTGCTGTCCAGTGTCAGCATTCTGCCTTCTCATGTGCCCTGACCCTGAGAGATGGGACTAGGCTGTGCCCTTAGCAAGGTCCTTCTCTGGCCTGGGCTGCAGTGCCCAGAAGGCCCAGGAGGTGGCAGCAAAGACCAACCTCCCCAGGCATCCACTGAGAGGGGCCCCCCACCACTCCTGAGCCCGAAAGAGGCACTCCCTGTCCCCTCTCGCTGGCCCCCACCCCGGCCACCCTGCCCCACAGTGCTTCTGTCACTCACCAGCCACTGGTGACTGGCGTCCGGGGCCGCGGAGGCCCCCTGCCTGTCCTCGACTGAGCTCACGTCACTGCGCGGGAGGGAGCTGGGGTCAGGCTGGGACTGGACACTGACGGGGAGAGAACCTGGTGGAAGAGACAGGGGCTGTCAGGACAACCCGCAGCAGCTCTGGGTCGCAGGGCTGTGCTAGGCACAAAGAGGCAGTGGGCGGGATGGCAACCAGGCCTCAGCACTGTGGGACCAGCTAACCTAGAGTGGCCGGCTGACCGACAGGAAGGGACGGGGCTGTGACGAACCCCAGGGGACTAGTCCAGTCCAGAGTGGTGTGCATGCTCTCTGGGCCCCTTCCCACTGACAGGAAAGAAAAAGATTAGAACGGTCTGTCAATCCATCCATTGGTCCAGCTGTCTTTCTACAGACCAATATGGCAAAGTTAACATCTCTAGGTAAAAGAATTGTGGGGATTTTTCCGAAGTTTTACACTGGATATGGATTACTACTTTAGCAGAGTTTTAAAAGGTGGAGTGTGGCTGCCTGAGGTGATAAATGTCCCTCCGGCAGCGCAAGCTCCCTCTGGAGCAGCAGGACCTGCAGGAAGGCATCCAGGGAGGGAGGGGCCACGTACTCGGCTCCAGAGGGCTCGGCCTCCAGGACTGCATGCTGCCTGCTCGCGGACGGGACAACTCCAGGCCTCCGGGGGGCTGAGGGGCCGGCTGCAGACCAGAGGTCACCTCGCTCCGGAGCTGCGCCAGGTCGTGCTCAGAGAAAGAACGATCTCGCTTCAGCGTCCCCTCTCCGCACGGTGACTCTTCCTCCTGTGGACACATCAGCCCAGCAACACCCTGTCCACCCTCCTGTGGACAGTCCAGTCTAGCATCACTAGACCGCTCTGCCCCAGTGCCTCCTGCCTGTCCCTGGACCAAGGCGTGGGGTGCACAAGCTGACCGCTATGCACTACCCTGGCCAGGGGAGACACATGCTTCAGAAGCCAGCCCCTGCCCTGAGGTCCCTGGAAAGTCCTGGAGATGACAGGCCTGGGGTCACGTGGGTCACGTGGAGACAGCCCCCAGCCCAGTCGCCAGGGTCAGAGGGTAATGCAGCCAGGCTGAGGAGTCATGCTGGGACCTGTAGGCTTTGCACCTCCAAGTGCAGCTGCCCAGCCCAGGAGGACGTGGCTCTCCATTTCATCCTTTTACGTGCTGAGACAACAGAGGCTCCAGGCCACTGTCTCAGTCACCCTTGTGAGTGACCAAGATGGGAGAGGGTGCCTGAGCCCCACCAGGCTTGTCCCCAGGGCAGACCCAGCCCCACAGCAGGACACAGCTTCACAGCAGGGTGCAGACAGGACCCCGAGCAGAGGGCCCACAGCTGGATGCTGCACCCTGGCTGTGTTCTGTTCTCTAGAACCTCCTTCTCTCCCCTACTTCTCCTCCCTGCTTCCTTCCCTCCCCTCCTCATCACTCCTCCCCTGCCCCACCTCCTCCTCATGTCAGTCTCTCTTCAGGAACCTGTGGGCTCTGACCTCAGAAGTGTTCATCTCTTCCATCTCAGCCAACGTAGGGGCCTTGAGCAGGACCCGGGGCCTCGGGCGCTGGGCGCTGCTCCCGACATCCGTGACGGACAGGTTGATGCAGGAAGTGGACTTGACGTCCCCAGAGCAGGCGTTGAGGATGCAGGGCAGAGAGCCGAACCCTGGGGGAGGCAGGAGGTGAGGCAGGATGGACAGGACAGCGCAGGGGGAGACGAGGTGCAGGGGAGGGGTGTCCCGTGCTCACCCCGCTCGCCCCGGCTGTCCCAGCGCCTGCTCTCCACAGGGCGTAGCCTGCGTTCCTGCTTGATCTCCTCCAGGATCTTCTCGTGCAGAGTTCTCTGCTTCTGAGGTAAGGGGCGAAGCCTTCTCTCTGAGACCTGCAGGGGGTTTAGCAGCACCAGGTGGAGGGCCAGCTCCCTGGAGGCCCTGCGTGCTCCGGCAGGCAGCATCCCAGAACCAACCTTCCGGATGCCCCGAGGGGCTGGTACCTGCTTCAGTGGAGGCCGGGAGCGGATGAAGTCCAGGATGAGTTCATGGGCATCTTTCTTCACTCTGGGAGGGATGTCCCCGTCAACCTGTGGGAGAGAAGGAGGGCAGCAAGGCTAAGGGACCGTCTGCTTGGGCTGCAGCCATGATAGGGGTTCACCCAGCCTCCCCCTCAGTGGCTTTGTGGCTGTGGCCTTCAAGACCTGACCACCAGCTTTCCCTGCATCTCAGATTCTTTATGTTGAAACACAGGTCAGTGGCTTTACCTCACAGGGTCTTCGTAAGAGTGAGATTAACTCACGTGTTTAGATTCTCAGAGCAATGCTGGCACACCACGAGGCCCTGTGAGAGTTAAGTGGGACAATCCCACAGCCTCAGCTCCCACCCCTGGTCCCCTTCTCCCTGCCAATGTCACACTATGTCCCTGAAAGGACCATGAGGTATATGACTCGAGGCCACATTGCCTATTCCCACTGGACTCCCTGGTTCAGTGACCAGCGCATCAAGCAGGGGCTCCGGCAGGCAGAGGGGCCTGAACATGCAACCTCTTTAACCCGGCCCGCCATGACCTTGAGTGGCTTACCATGACCTTGCGCAGTTTGTAGTTCCTGGCACGGATGTCCTGCATGAGCATCTCGAAGGGGGTGAGCTGGAACTCTGTGGGCAGGGGGTTGAACTCTTGCTCCTGCACCTTCTTCAGCTTCACCCCATGGCGGAGCTCCCGCATGAGCTGGACCCAGAGTCGGGCCTAGGCCCACGAGAAGAGGGAAATGGCCCTTAGCTCTGGGCGGGGCTCCAGGCCTGTGCCCCCTCTGTGCCCACGTGTCTTACCCAGTCTGTGCGCCTGAGGCTGTCCAGCTCCACAAGGGGCTTCTCTGCCTGTGGTTCATCCTCCCGGAGCCTCTGCAGCATCTGTTAAGTCCGGGAGAAATGGGAGAACGGGATTAGTGGGGCTGTGCGCCCTGCTGGTCTGCCCCCTGGGGATGCTTCTACGCCACGTGGGCATTTTGGACAAGGCTTTGGGGCACAGAAAGGTATCTGAGGGAACCAAGCCATCAGCCTTAGAACCACATGGAAACACTCATGTCCTGCTGGCTATTGGTGGCCGCTCCTCCCGCGCAAGGGCCAGGGGAAGCATGACCCTTGCAGCAACCCCTGGCTGCAGCAGAACCCATGGCCTCCTCACACTGACCCACACTCCTCCATGGGGCCCCCTTCCTCCACGATGCAGGCATGAGGCCCTCGCACATCTGGGAAGGGCTCCAGACTGCCGCTCACAGGGCACACCCACCCTCGTGGAACCCCACAGCCTCTTCTGTGCATGTCATCCCGTCTGGAGCCTACAGTCATCTGCTTCTTTGATTGTTTTCTGAATGGTTGGCTCCATGAGGTCAGAACTATGTTTTCAGCTTTGGGGTTGTTTTAAATCTGGCTCCCAGCATTGTGTGACACATGCTAGGTCTTAAGCATTGATTGAGTGAATAAATGAATCAGTAAGTAGATAGTTGGATAGGTGGATGGATGGGCAAGAGGGCGAGTCACTCAGCAGACCCCAAAGTCATAGAGATGTATTTCACGAACTGGGAAAAACGCCACCAGCAAGGTGAGGGCCCAGGAAAGATGTTGGGAATGCTCAGGGAGCTGTTTTCTGCTGAGAATTTGTGAAGAGGGTGCTAAGTTCATTGCCCTGGATCTTAGCAGCAGGGTGGGCTCTGCTCTCACTGGCCCTCCATGCTGGAGCAGCATCTGCCTTTAGCCCACAGCCTCTGCCACCCCATCCCCCAGGTCAAACAGAACCGGTCACCCCGGCTTCCCTCCCAAGCCACTTGCCAAACTGCCCTGGGATGCTCTAGAAAACTGAGCCAAGTCTCTCAGAAGCACAAGGTGTGTGGTTCTAAAAATAGAGCTGGGTGTGACCTGCGTCTCTGTGGACAAAGGGCATGAAGGTGGGTCTCCTGACCTTTCTGGAGCAGCTCTACTGCCCCTGAGCAGGCTGTTTCTGCTCTCAATGCCAGCCCAGTCACACACTGCCAGTAGCCCACTTCTCACTGCCTCCTCCAGTCCCCTGACTTCTCCTGGGTCAACTGCTTGAAGTCCAGAGCTGTTTACACCTAAAGAAAGAGCTTTTATTGCCTAGTCAAGGAACTGACCTCAGCAACAGCCAGGCAACTGAAAATCATTAGGATCCTTAGTGCCACACAGGAGTGCAAGGAGACAAGTAAAAGACCCCAAAGAAGAAAAAACAGAAGCTCAAGAGGCTCTTCAGGAGAATGGAATGGAAGACCCATCTGTCTCCTTCTCAAACTCAAGGAAAAGAAATGCTTTCCAAGGAGGAGCCAGTTAGTGGTGACCTTGAAGAGACAGCTGGCTGTGGAGTTCCTCCCAAGAGGAAGAAATCTTTCCCCAGAAAGGAACCACACAGTGACCCTGAAGAGTCAGGAAACGGGAGGGTCCTCAAGAAAAAGAGGAACTTGTCTTCCAGGGAGGATCCACTCGGCAGTGGACCTGAAGAGGCTGCAACAGCAAGAGCAGTGGCTCCAAGAAGACAGTGCTCTGAAGGCAGTCTCGGGAAAACCAGAATGGACGTCTCCCTAGTGGGGTGTGAGTTTCAGACACAGTCCCCACCCATCCTCTAGAGTCCAATCAAAACAAAAGGAAAAGCAGACAAGCATTAGGGGCAGCCACAATTAAAGCACTGGCAGGATATCTCTGCGATGCTGAGCAGGAGTGGAGGGAAGACAAAGGATGGGGCTGGGGGGCAGCGGGTGGGCAGAGGGACCACACACACACACTTTGGGCTATGAGTGGGCTGCAGACGAGGCCAAGTGACCCGAGCAGCAACTGAGCTGTCCTGCGCTAGATGCCAGGCCCCTGGTGAGAGCAACCCTGAGAGTGCTCAGGCCCAGGCCTGGGGAAGCTGGGCAGGAAGGAGACACTCGCCAACGAAGGGTCAGGGTAACATCAGGGACCAGCACCGGTTAATTCCAAAAGTACCTCCTGACCTCTCCAAAGTCTCCATTTTCCTCCTCATCTGTGAAATGCTGGTGGAAGGCAGGGGTCCCTGTGGGCTGTGACCCTCATTTCAACGAAACACCTCAGTTCTCTCCAAGGGAGAGGCTGTGAGAGTTGAGCAAAGCCTGTCACCTCCTGACTTTGAGACCATGAAGCAGCAGAACAGCTGTGGGGAGAATGCCAGCCGGGAGCCGGTCAAGCCCTTCTGCTCCGTACTAGCTGTGACCTGGGGTGAGAACACGACCTCTTAGCACCTCCAGCTGCTCAACTGGGAAATGGGTGAAAACCACGGTGGGGGTGGGGGTGGTGGTGGTTGGGGGTGGAGAGGAATGTGGGACTGTCATCCAGGGACAAACACCTGGACGAGTGACCCCTCACTGAACTGCCCACCTCCCCAAAGCTCCAACCTGTTGGCACCTCTGCTCCCTGTTTTCAGAAGGAACCAGCTCTGGGGCAGGAGACCTGGAGACACAGTCCCTTTTGCAGATGTAAACATGAGGACCAGGGAAGCTAAGGACTGACTTAGAGACAACACGAGTGAGGTCATGGGTAAAGGCACCAGTTTGTGAATTTCTGAGCCTCTGGTCCCCTCTGTGCAAAGCCAGGTAAGCAGGACACTGAGGATTAAGCTAAAACCTACAAAGTGTTCAGGACCGTCTGCCACAGAGTGGACACCCACTGTGGACAGACGGAGGGACAGAAGGAACTAGGCAGGGAGAGGGCCGGGCCCTGCCCACCTGCCCCACCTCTGCCTGTGGAGGCGCCTCTGGGACCCCACCCCTCGCTCGGCTGGCCCCACCCACTACCCTCCACTCCGAGCAAATCCTTGGCTCTCCGGCCTGGGCAGCTCCCTCGGCTTACCTCCTTGGCTTCCCGGACCCTGGCGAGGAAGGCGCGCAGTTCCAGTGTCTCCACGAAGAGCGCGCGGCACACGGCCTGGTAGTGGGTCTGTGCGCCCCGGGGCTCGGTCAGGCGCGCGGCACACAGGCGCATAGCCTGCGCGAAGGTGCGCACGGTGCGGGGGCCGCCCTCTGCTTCCTCTTCCTCCTCGGGACCCCCGTATCCTTCGTCGGCCGTCCCGCCACCGCCGTCGTCATCGCAGTCGCTGTTGGCCATGAGGTCGATGAGCCGCTCCAGCTGCGGGCTGAGCTCGCGTTCCTCGTGCTCGGCCAGCCCCCAGTCCAGCGCGCGGTAGATTGCGAAGCCCAGCGACTGCACCACCTGCAGGACAGGGCCTTGCTGTTAGGCCAGGGCAGGGCGGGCACACAGGGCGGGGTAGGGGTGGGCTGCGTTCTAGCCGCTGCAGGAGGTCACCATCGGGTGGGTTTTACTGGTGAAATGGGATAGCAGCTGTCCTCTGAGGGGTGCACCACCGCCCCCACCCAGGAAACAGTGCTCCCCAGCAACACAGCCACCGTGGAAAACTGCGTGGCAGATTCTTATAATCAAGACACGCTTTACCGCTGGACTGCAGCTCCTCTGGGCGCGGGGGACGGGGGGGGGGG
>NW_024070197.1:49933595-49946445 GCF_014754425.2 Oryx dammah
GCGGGGGGGTCACCAAGAGAGGAAAACCGGAAATCCCTGTAGGGGAATCCACAAAGGTCAAATCCACCCCAGGTCAGTGGGGTGGTGATCCGAGGGATACTAGTCAGCCGTGCACAGCCCTGAACCCCCAGCACCGCCTAGAGCCAGGACCCTGGAGCTCTAGACAACACAGAAGCAGTCTACAGCCACAGAGGGCAGGCCCCTGGCTCCCGGGGGTCGGGGGGTGCGGGGAAGCATGTTGGGAAAGATGTGTGTGGTGTTGCTTACACACCAGTCAGAGCTCACCAGATGTACAGTTTACCCCCAACAAAAGTGTTTAGAAAAAGACAGAGAGGCAACCTAAGGAAGCATTAGTTCATGTGCAATGACAGTATGTTTTAAATCAGAGGAAAAAGGCTAGCTTATTCAATAAACGCTGCTGGAGTAATTGCTTAATGACACATATAAAGCTTGACACTGGATCTCACAAAAAGTGAGACCCCTCAAGTATTTTCAGCTGTATGTAAATTTCAATGTATGTGAATTTAACCTGAAAGAGAAAAACCTAAAAAATAATTGTGCCTGTACAGGGAGAGGGGGTGGGGTCACCAGCAGGCAGGTAGTGGGGCGGCGCTGCAGGGAATAGGTGAGTCCTTTGCTGGTGGAGCCTCGTGTGGGGCCACTATGCTATTCTGCTGGTTTTGCATAAGCTCAAAATTCTTTCTCCACAACAAGGTCTTAAAAAGCAGATTAGCACAGTAGAGACGAGTCCTGCACTCCTCTTAACTCTGCTTTTGGTGTTACTTAGCCCCTAGGGAATTGAGCTTTCAGGGACCACCATTAGCATTTCAGATCCAGGTTCTGTACTGTCTGTGCCCCACAGCCTTGGGTCTGCTCGAGGGAGGCGCCAGGGGAGCGGTTCGATGCCAGCCAGTGGCGCACAGCAAAAAGAATGAGGAAGCTGCTTCCAGTGCTGACAGCACCGTGTGTTTGTGTTTGAAAGGGCATTAATGGTTTCCTTTCACGACTCAGTACAAGAGATATACACACACCAAAATGACCACAGCTCTTTGCCACTAGTTTCAAGACCCTCACAGGTGGGGCAAACATTGGTCACCTGCCTGCCTCAGGTAGGGGGGCCGTGCTGGCCTGGGGGGGTGGTCAGCCTGCAGCCTGTGCCCTGACCTCGTGCCCCTGGACGGAGCCACACCCTCGCCAGGCATGTGCAGGCCACTCGGCCTCTGGGCCTCTCTGGTCTCTCCTCTGTTTCCTGTGATGTCACCCCCAGACCCCAAGGGAAGGAGTCAGAGCAGAGCTGAAGGGAAGTGTGACAGTCAGCGCTGGGCAGAGGGCAGGGCACAAGAACAGGCCTTCTCTGTCCACAGAAGCACCTCCCAGGATGCCCTGAGTCTGGAGGGGCTTAGGGGGGTCTGCCTGGCTCGCGGACGCCTGGGGAGGGTGAGGCCCTATGGGAGCAAAGTTCCAATGAAAGTCAATAACGCTTCCAGCCTGGAGGCACCTTATCTCTGCCTCAGGAGGCGAGGACCAGTTGGGCTACAGGTCACACCCCAGCATCAGGAGTCAAAGGGCCTGCTCTGGCCGGTGGAGTCCCTGGGGCAGCCCCTTGGGGCTGCTGGGTGGGCAAGGACCTCACTTCACACAAGTGCCCATCAGTCCTTTCTTGGCCCAGAGAGAGGTGCAGGAGGAAGACAGAGATGAGCTTCCCTGGTGGCTCAGGAGTGAAGACTCCGCCTGCCAATGCAGGAGACGTGGCAAGTTCGATCCCTGGTCTGGGCAGATCCCATGTGCTGCAGAGCAGCTAAGCCCGGGTGGCACAGCTAATGAGCCTGTGCTTTCGAGCCCAGGCTCCACAACAAGAGAAGTCACTGCAATGAGAAGCCCGTGAACCACAACAAAGAGTAGCTCTCATTCTCTACAACCAGAGAAAAGCCCACGCATCAATAAAGACCCAGCACAGCCAAAAATAAACGAATAAAATCACTTTTACAAAAAAAGCAGAGTAAACTCCACCTCACCCCAGCTTTGCCCCACAGACCCCGCTGACCCCAGGGTGACCCTCTCTCTCTGAAGGAGACTACTCTACCCCTCGGGCCGGGCAGGCAGCAGGCCTAACACCAAAGCTTCCTGGCTCCAGTGCAGCACAGAGCGCCCCCTTCGGGCCTGCCTCCCCTGGTTCTAGTCTCTGGCTTGTGCTGGCCTTACATCAGTGAAAGGGTTAACTCCACTGCAAGCCTCTTGAAAGCCGCCCTAGCCCCAGACACTGGAGAGACCACTGGCTTCCCTCTAGGGAAAAGTCTAGGCAGAACCCCAAGCCCCCCTGCTCCTGGCAGTGTGGGCACCAAGCAGCTGAGGCCCCGGGACCAGCCTGAGGCACTGAAGGGCCGGCGTGAGAATCTCAGCACCCAGGCCAGGAGGCTGCCCTGACCGACTTCCTGGGGCCCCCACGTCGATTCCCAAGCCTATATACAAAGTTCTTTGTAGTGTCTTCAAGACTGATGACAGTAGGGAACACAAGTGGAACAGGGGTGGGGAACACAAATTCACTTGGGGCTGTGGGGCAGGGCAGCCTGGCAGCAGGAGCTGCACACAGCAGTGAGATGGACACGTCCTGAAAACAGGGCTAGGCTTTTCTTACTCAGGTTCCAGGACGCTGTGTAGCGTGAGCTCAGAGCAACCCCTGGGAACTCGTGTTGTATAAACAGCAGGGCATCCGCCCGGCCAGAGGATGTACTTTATCACTGGCACAATTAAGAATTGCCAGCATGTGGTGACTAGAAAAAGTCAGAAAACTTTGTGATGGTTTTATTATTGTTGGTAAAAATCGTCCGTGACAGACCATTGGGTTTCCCTTGTGGCTCAGACAGTAAAGAATCTGCCTGCAATGCAAGAGACAGGGTTCGATCCCTGGGTCAGGAATATCCCCTGGAGGGGAGAAATGGTAACCCACTCCAGTATTCTTGCCTGGGAAATCCCATGGACAGAGGAGTCCTGTGGGCTATAGTCCATGGGGTCACAAAGAACTGGCCATGACTGAGTGACTTTCACTTTCACAGCAGACCAACTGGCTGTGCCCACCCCCTTTCTATAACACTGTGTTTAACATATAAATACGTATTTACACAAAACCATTTTTTACAAAGCAGTGGAATAAACATCAAATTCAGGACAAAGCACCTGGATGGGACAGGAGACACAGATAAAGGTCCTAGGGATGAGGCACTGGAGAGAGCTCAGGGACACGGGGGATGGGCTGCTTCTCCTGTTTGTCCCCCAGCCCCACGCCTGACCAACGCTCTGACCAGGGAGACCACATCACCTTTGCCCTTTCTTCCCTCTGGTCAGTGGGAGGCACCTCCAGGAGCCCGGGGATCACAGGGGAGACCCCACGTTTCATACCCCCTGAGTCTACCCCACCCTAGCCCGTGTGTACGGGCTTCCCTGCCCGTACACGATGCCTGTTTTCAGGCATCGTCTCCCCACAAGCCTTCCCACCAAGCCACTGAGCACTTATCCACATCCTGCCTCAGAGGAACAACTGTACAACCGTTGTTGTCCAGTCGCTCAGTCATGTCCAGCTCCTTGTGACCCCACGGACTACAGCATGCCAGGCTTCACTATCTCCCGGTCCTTCTAGAAGCACAACTGTATGTGCTGCTGATTTACAGCATACAACACACCTAACTGTTACTTCGGATCAAGTACATTTAAATTTTGTTTTTAAAGTACCTGGGCTTCCGAGCTGGCCGGTGACACCATTGTTGTGGGCTCTGCAAGAGAAGAGAAGCAGCAGTCAAAACAAGCTTCAGCATCCCCTGGGCCAGCCCCCTACCTACCCCTCAGGAACACACAGCGCATCTCCCAAGATCTCCACCAGAAACCAGGGCGCCGAGCCATCAGTCGCTGGATGGACACTGATAAGACCCAGCTCTGCGCTGGACGCCAGGCGAGCCATGTGGCCCTGCCCTGGGGCAGATGGTCCCGCCCTGCACAGTGGTCACGCCCAGAAGTGACCACTCAGAAAGGAGCAGCCTACAGGGCCTCAAAGCCCATCCCACCCCCAGGGGAAGCAGGCAGGGGGCAAGAGTGAAAGGAGAGAGGAAGGGTCAAGGGGGCAGCTCAGGTCAGCCAGGCCCAAGGAAAGGCCTCGCAGTGGGAAGCCGCATACCCCCAGCTCAGTCAGATGGGAAACCCGGGTGCAGTGGGGAGCCATGCACCCCCAACTCAGAGTCAGATGAGAAACCTGGGTGCTGTGGGGAGCCATGCACTCCCAAACCAGTCGGATGAGAAAGCTGGGTGCAGTGGGGAGGGCAGGCTCTGCTCCAGGGTTCCCAGCAGCCATGCGGGTGAGTTGCCATCTGGCTGCACCTCTGGCACTGGGGATTTCTCCCCAGACTGTCAGCACCTCAGCCATTCATACAGGGTGCCCAGGTGCTGAATTTGGCTGTGGGTATTTTTTTATTAAACATGGCACTGAGCTGGCATGTTTACAAGCACTTGCAAAGCCAGTGTATAGCCTGGGAGGTCGATGGTCCTGGTACCCACTTCACAGATAAGGAAACCGAGGCTCTAGGGGATGAGCTTATGTGCCCCAAGGTATCACAGCTAGTAAGTGGTGGTGCTGGCTGTGGCCAGGCTGGGGGACCCCAGAATCTGTGTTCCAGTCACTGCCTGAGCCACCCTCCAGCCTTCCAAGAGGCCAGGCTGGAAAGACAGGAAACCCACCTCCTTCCACAGCCTTGCTTGAATAAAGCACACAGAGCTGTGGGAGGGTATGAATTTCAGCTGCCTTAATTGAGGTGGATAAAAACACAAACCATGACATTCTCCGCTGAGTGAACCTGCTAACTCTGCAAATATTTTCCAAATGCCATCAAGAGACAGGAAGATTGCCAGGGATAAAGGGAGTTTGCATAGGGCTGAGCCATGAAAACACTTTCCCATTAAAACACTGCACTCCCAACATGGGTGGCGTTGATGGAATAGTGAGTACCTGGGCATATACCTTGGCCTGTATTGAGGGTTCAGTAAAAAGTCTGTAGCTGTGAAGGACAGAGATCGTGGAAAGTGGGAGAAATGGAAGGGCCGGGGCCCCGAGTTACCTTGCTATAAAGGGCAGGGGGCAGCCAACCTTTCAGAACTCTTTATAAACCCAGCATGGTGTGGAGGTGAGCTTTCACCAACCCAGCTGTATTTAAAGTCGCACAGGCTTGGGGAACCTTTGGGCTGTGCAGAGCAAGGAGCCCTGCAGTGGTCCCGTGCCCAGTGCTTTGCTGCAAAGTTCAGGGCCACGGCTCCCTCCGCGCAGATGAGGAAGCTGGAGCTTAGAGACAGAGAGGGTTTACCAAGAGCACACAGCTAAGGAATGGTGGTGCTAGGAGCCCCACCAGGCACAGCCAGACTCCGGCTGCACCCTCCAGAGCCCCTGGAACACCTGGAGTCGACATAACTTTGAGAGAAGCTTGATATAACAAGATGCTCACCTGGCATCCTGCACACTAGCTCATACTTATTTACAAACCAGCTGCTCCCTGGGGAAGAGCAGAGAGATGGAGATGGACGCAAGGTTCTACTGATGCACGGTGAGGTGGGAGCTAGACGCAGCCACCTGGTTTCCCTGGCATTCTCACCACCCACACCCCAAAGGACACCCTCCCCGATATGTGCTGGGGTGGAAAGTTGTTTCAGTTTCTTCTGGGAAACAACAAAAGACAAGAAGTCAAGAAGTGAGGGCGTTTTCTTTGAGATGACCCTGTCATAGTACAGGAAACAAGTTTCGTTTGTGGGAGAGAACTCTGTGAGGACTCTGCAGTCTGGAATCCTGGGGGCAGTGCCTCCCTGGGGCCAGCAGCGGGTGGTTGGATGGGTGCGGGGTGGTGGGATGGGTGCCGGGCAGCCTCTCCCCCTTCTGTAGGGCTGGGGCTGAGGAGCACTGTGGGGAGTAAGGACCCTGGTGTCCTGCCTCCCTGACCACAGGGAACAGGGGGACGTGGATGCAGTGTCCTGCTAGGATGCCAGGGGGGCAGTGACCGTCCGCTGATGACGATCGTCCTCTGGGCTTGGGGTCAGCACAGGAAGGAGCCTTGGACTCCCCTCTCCGCTCCTCACTTCTTCACTCGAGAGAGGAGCTGGTGAAAGCAAGATGCCACCTGAAGCCAAGAGGAGACAAGTGCTCCAAACCCGGAAGCTGTTTGTTCAGCACAGGGGTCAAAGGCGCCCTGTGTTTGCGGTGTGTCCTTCCTCCTCCAGGTAGTTTCTGCCATAAACTCACACATCACCATGGGCGTGGTTTCCTACCCAGCAGCAAGGCCCAGGAAGTGAGTCGAGCCCTA
Source organism: Oryx dammah (assembly GCF_014754425.2). NCBI lineage: Eukaryota > Metazoa > Chordata > Mammalia > Artiodactyla > Bovidae > Oryx > Oryx dammah. The sequence continues at coordinate 49,939,925 of NW_024070197.1, forward strand.
GGGAGACCCAAGACAGAACTCTGTCTTGGGGTCCAGACGGAGGTTCAGCTGTTACTCAGATGACCTTAAGGCAAAGGGATTATCATGGCTTTACAAGGGTAAATTTGTATTAAGCAGTAAGTTTGTGTAACTTGCTCCCTCAGTAGCCCTGATTTTTTAAACCACTCCGTTTGCTTGCATTCTCCAATCCCCGGGGAAAATGGTTGAGTGGACACCCATGAACTTGGCACTCACTGAACAGGGGGATTCCTGGTGGAGCTGAGGCAGTGATGTGGACAGGTGCCCTGGGCTCAGCACAGCCTCCTCGATGCTTGGGTGAGGTGCCCACGGGGCATGTGAGCAGCACCTCCCTGGGGCCAGCATGTCCCAAGGCTCCACAGACACCCACATGACCTCTGGGGCAGCTGCTAGCAAAGCCTCATTCCACAGAGACTGAAACTGAAGCACCCAGAGGCCTAAGTAACTTCCCAAGGTCAGGCAGGGGGTGGGCGCAAGCCAGCCAAGCCCACTCCCCAGCCCTGCCCCCATGTCTCCCCACGTGACTGCATGGCTGCTCTGCCTTCCTAAACCTCAGTTTCCTTGTCTGTATGATGGGCGCATAGCCCTGCCTCCCCGTCAGAGGCCTGAGTGAGACGATGACGAGGTGGAGCCGCTGCAGCCCCACACCATGTCTTCCTGGGTGACCCTCAGAGGAGCAAAGGGCCTGGGGGGGAAACTGGGGGACAGCCAGGGTGGGTGGCACCAGCAGCTTCGGAGAGGGCCAAGAAGTAGGAGACAAGAGCCACATGGGAAAGCTCTGGCTGCTCTGTTCAGGATGTGTGCTGTCTTCCAAGGGGAGCATACCAGCTCTGCAGCCATCCCAAGCTCTCCCCGTATCATTACACACACCCCTGTGAGGAAGGCCGTTTAAAAGATACAGGCAACCCTGGTCACTTAGGAGGCAACCTGCTGGAGGCCCAGCAAGTCCAGCATGAGGGCCCAGAGCCCACAGGACGCGCAGGGCTGCCCAGAACACTGGGGGTCCCACTTCAGCTTCTGGGAGGGGACACCCTGAGCCAGGAGAAACATGAAAAGGTGCCTCCCATGGGAAGGGGCAGCCCCACTTATACACACAGTGCCCGCAGCACAGAAATGCAGCAGCCGTGGTGGCGGCAGCACTGCGTGTCCACGTGCCCACGTGTCTGTGTGCCCGTGTGTGTGTCCATGTGTCTGCTGTGTGCACAGGTCCTTGGGCCCAGGGTGGACACCGGCTTCACACTAACATTCCCTCATTAGTCTTCCTCTGTCCCTGGGCACGTGCCACTCTCACCCGTTTATGGGGGAGGAAAGGGGGCCCCTAAACTTCACCCTAACTCCAGTTGCTGGGCTGGAGGTAAAGAGGTGAAGAACGGAGGTCATGACACAGGGCCGCCAAGGAGGTAAACTGGAAAGGTCTTGCCTCCAGGTAGCAGTGGGCAGCAAGGGGACAGGTGCCGGTGTCTGGGGGGTGGCAGAGGGGCCACAGAACTACAGGCAGAACAGGAGGGAGGGCTGCAGATGCAGGTGTGACCTGGTGGACAGACCACGTGAGGCACCCGGGCATGCAGAATGGGTCCTGCGAAAAATTTTAGCATCAAAACTGACAAAAAACACACCAAACATGGAAAAAAGTAGGGCAGTGTGTGGATTCATATAAGAACAGAGAAGGTTGGAGGTGAAAGCAGGCACAGCCCTGTGACAGCCCCGCATCCACCCTCCGCCTGCCCAGGGCTTTCAAGGTGGAGAGCCTGTGCGAAGAGAAAAGTATGTCTGTTTCCCCTGCAAATGTCGGCTGGGCGGGCAGGTCTCAAGCGAGGAGGCAGCCAAGCGTCACTTTGGGAGCAGCCAGTGTCCTGCGGGGCCTGTCCTGGAGGCATCAGGTGGACAAATGCCACTGAAACTGTCCCAGGGTCACTGACCATGACCACACTGCATGGAAGGAGTGAGCTTTGTCTCAGGGAACGGCCAGCACCTGTGCTGCCTGATGGAGTTTCTTGCCTTAATTAAACAAAAACCAAAACCTTTGCCTATCAGGAAGTTTTAATAATAGCCTCCTAAAAATAACTTCACTTAACATGTTTCTTCATTTTCCCCACTTGAAGAAGGGGGGCTTCCAAGCAGTTATGAAGAGGTTGAGATTAGGAAGTTTACTCAAGTCAGCTTTTCCCAAGTAGCAGAAAGTGGGAAGTATTCCTTCTCATGTCCTAAGATAATACTGTTCATCCTCCCCAGGTAAAGTTTAGTTTGGTTGTTGAATTTTTTTTTTTTTTCTTTTGGATCAAACCTGTGCCCCCTGCAATGAAATCCTGGAGTCTTAACCACTGGACCACTGGGGAAATACCTGTTTGTTGCTTTCTTTACCATTATCTTAAACAATGACTTAATGCCTAGCTTTACCAGAACTTCATGAGGGGGTCTGGGAACTGAGGGCCCATGTGACCTTTTTCTTGATGGCTATTACAGCACACTTCTTGCAGTGAATCCACTGAAAGAAGCACCCAAGTCCCAGAGAAATGCTGCGTTAGCTACCTACAGGAGACAGTCGGCCTAAAGTTTCAGCTGATTGACGAAAGCTCGACAAGGGCAGAAGAGGAAGTTCAGGGTAGTCTATTTCTCAGTCTTTATAGAGGCAGCAAGTCACAGACCTCATCCACCTTTATAAGACATGCTTATGGACAGAAACTAAAGATCGTATCTAATGGAAAATGAAATTGGGCTCCTGTGTTACAGGCCAGTACAGGTCAGTGCTTCTGGGTCTGCAGGGGCCAGGAAGAAGGGGCTGAAGAGGGGGTGGGTAGGGGAGGTGGACAGGTCCAGAAGACCACCACCCCAGAGGATGGCCATCGTGGTTCCATGTGGACAATACTGACTCCTCTACAAAGAGAAGCCCTCAGTTCTAGCCACCTGCCAGGACTGGCAGCAGACCACTTACTACTCTCCGCCTCAGTTCCCCACCTTTTAAATCAGAGGGTCAGACCAGGCAGGCCCTTACAGTCCTGTTCTGCGGTGGCAGAAGCCAGTCCCTGGGTTATGTTGTCTCCAGGGATGAGCAGGGGCACAGGGAAGGTCTTTCAAGGAGGAAATACAGTTGTGAGAGAAAAGCTCTTTGTGAACATACAGACTCCAGGGCCCACAGGTGAGACGAGGCCACCCTGTCCCATGTTCTGAGCCCACCTGTGAGGACGGTATACACAGGCACTGAGAGCATCTGTGCTGAATCCAGATCCTAACCCTTCCTGTGTGACAGGTAAGCCTGAGCCTCAGATTACCTGCGCACAGAACGGAAACAGTACCATTTGAGTCCAGTTCTTATTATTTCATCTAGACAAATATATTAGAGCTTTTTGTGCAAATAGAGCAACTCTCAAATATCACCCAACTGCTGTGTTAGGGAGGTGGGAACAGGGCACACAGATGAGATGGGAGCTTGTGGAAGAATACTGAGGGTCGAGGAGTGGCAAGCATTCAGCAGACTGCCTGGTTATCAAAGGAACTGTCCTACTGGCTAGCTTCGGCCTGGCCCATCGCATGGATTTCTGCAAACCCACCTCTCCAGCACACACAGCTGGTTGGTGCACTTCCCCAGGTATATCCCCTTTAGAGGTAGTATGCTCAGCACCAGCACCCTGGTTCTCCAGGGAAGAAAACTTTTTTCTTAAAGAGGCTAAAAATCACTTAAACTCATCATTCTCCAAAGATTTCAAATATCTTTCAAGGGCTTCATTGTTGAATATTGCTCATGGTTAAGAGTCGAACACTAAGCAAGCTGTTCCCCAAATCTTACATTTTCCTTTCTCTATTAAATCGGCAGACCCACAAAAAAGAGCCCAAGCAAAACGTTTCCTTTCTTGCCTAAATACCAGTCCAACAACGATCCACACCACCAGTCACTGGGTGGGACCGACTCCCAGAGCAGAAGGAACAGACCAGGTGGGGAGAGCGGGCAGGAGAGGCAGAGTCTGGTCTCCCCGAGGAACGTCCTCGGCCAAGGAGCCAAAGCTCCTCTCCTCTCCAGCCAGCACTGGCCCTGATGGTAAGATGGGTTCCAGGTGTGTGTGCGTGTGTTGGGGGGGAGCCGAGGGGCAGAGGTCCGAGTTCTAACGGAGAGTTGGGGGGCTCCCAACCCAGAAAAGGGAGAGGGGGAGGAGGGCCTTCCAGTCCGGTAGAGAGAGAAGCCAGAGGAGGGCCACCAGTGAGGCAGAGGGGCCGCGGAAGTGGGAGAGGTCGGCGGGTCCCGCAGAGAGAAGGCGCGGCAAAGGGGGCGCCGGGTCCGAGGCCAGGTCCGGCAGAGGGAGGGACGGAGGGTCGCAGCCCCTCCCCGCCGCGGGCGCCGCCCCCCGCCCCGCAGCGCCCCTGTTCCCGGCCTCACCCGCTGCGCCGGACTCTCGCCGCGCGCTGACCGAGCCGTCTCTGCGCAGGAGGATGTCCGCCGTGTCCCGGATGCGCCGCCGGCCGCCCGGCGCGCCCCGCAGCCCGCGGCAGCACTGGAAGCACACGGCCCACGCCTGCTCTTCGTTGATGGGCTGCTCGTACGCCTTCAGCACCTCCTCCAGGGACAGCTCCCACGGCTCGGAGCGCCCCGCGCCCCCGGCCCGCTCGCCCGCGGCCGCGTCGCCGGTGGAGCTGCCGGCCCAGGCCATGGCCGCCCCATCATCGCCGCCTGCGCGCCCGGCCGGTTTCCATAACAGCCGCGCCGGGGCCGGCGCGCCCGCGAAGCGCGGGGGGCGGATCCCGCGCCGCCGGCCGCTGCTTTGTCATCGCCCGGCCCCGCCCAGCGCGAGCGGCCGCAGGTGAAGCCGCGCAGGGGAGGAGGGCAGGAGAGGGGAAGGGAGGGGCGTTCCGCGGAGGAGACGGGCAGGCGGGAGAGGGCGCGGAGCTGGGCTTGAGGCGGGGATGGACAGGCCGGGATCAGGGTGCTGGGGGAACGCAGAGCCGGGAAGAGGTCCGGGAAGAGTCCGGGGGAGGGGGCAGGGGTGCGCAGGGTCGACCCGCAGAGGAGCGCCCGGGGTGGGAGGCACCTACGGAGACGCGGTCCTCCTCGCCCGGCCCGCGAACCCACACTAGGCTCTCAACACGCGTGTCAGGCCAACATCCCGCCCAAGCCCCACCGCGGTGACTGCGGGGAAGCCGGAGGACTGTGACTCCCGGAGGGGCAGGCGGTGCTGCAGAGCCAGCTGGCCAAGTCACCTCGGGAGTCACCACTCCGTGAAGAGAGCCAGGAAGACCCGCGGAAGGAAGCACTTAAGTGTCCCTTTTCCAGCGGAAACACGCGTCAGTGTTGACAGCTCTGGCGTCTCCGTGGAACGCGCGCGGCGCTTCGTCCTTGGCCGGGAGCACCGGCTCAAAGGCGCCCCCGCGGGCTCTTCCGCCCTGGTTGCACTGGGTCAGAGTGACATGGCCAAAATGCACTGGTAGGTGAGGCAAGAAAGGCGACGGTCCCCACCCTGGTTAGCGCATGGCCTAGATTCCTGAATTTCTCCATGCTGGCGATTCTCTCAGGTCTGTAGTGGAACTTGGGACTGGAAAGTTCCTGGGAATTCTTAGCAGCTGAAGATAGAAATCACAGCAGAGTTGCAGTGTCACCTCATTGAAGACTTGTAGGCGGCCCCGTAGGGCCCTACTCTCAGATAACCCCATATGGCATTTTCATCTTCCAAAAAAAGGGAGTTTGTACAGATGAATCAATCGTACAAGTTTTGGCGTCCAATAGCTGGGCACTTTCACAGCTTTCCTGGTTCTTGGCGCTTATGCAGGCAGAAACCAGGCAGTGCCACCACTGTGAAGAAGGTGGAGCCTGGGGGCTCCAAGAACTGCAAGCACTTGGACTCAAGTTAATCTTCCTGCCTAGGGACCCTGGTGGTCCGGTGGTGAAGAGTCCATTTTGCAATGCAGGGGACGCAGGGTTTGATCCCTGGTCAGGGAACTAAGATTCCACATGCAGAGCAATGAAGCCTGCACAGCACTAGAGTCCCTGTGCTGCAAGGAAAGATCCTGCATGGCAGCTAAGACCTGATCTTCTGCCTAATCTTCACCCACCGGAACCCCCACCCATGGTTGTCAGTAGAGGTCAGGGAGAACCTCCAGGTGTGTCTTACCACAGTGGGGAGTTCCCATACGGTGGTGAGGTTAAGGCCCAGACTCACAGGACACGGAGCTGTCCTCTCCTCCCCCACGTGGCTGTTCCCCATGAACCCACACAAGGGGTGCTTTCAGACTCCATGCAGGTAAAGTCTTCCATTCAGACCACCACCAACTCACTGGAAGTTAGGGTCACTGCTCCTACCTTGGGCAGAGCCAGCCCCTGCCTCCTGCTGGCATGAGCCTCTCAAAAGGGGCACCCTGGCCCCAGGGCAGAAAGTGGCAAGTACTCTAACTGGAAGGTGCTTGGGTTGTAGCAAAAGTACCTTTCTTGGTGCTTCTTCAAAGGGCCTCAAGTTCCCTAACTGAGGGTCTTGTTTGATAAGGACAAGCCTTGGTAAGGACCTAGTTGTTCACTGGGGGGT
>NW_024070197.1:49946545-50064917 GCF_014754425.2 Oryx dammah
GAGTTAAGTTTATCTGGAATGAGGCAGTATCAGACAGCTGTACAGAACTGCCCCTAAGAGGCAGGGGAAGGTCAGTATGTACATGATTTTAGTGAAGGGGGATGTACAGCCAGGCACACATTTTGCCAGAGGCTTGGTGCTAGTCACAAGCAGATGTCACAGTGCTTTTACTGCTTTTCTAGACACGAGGACATATAAGAATTGGGCTTATAAAATCTTCTGAAAATAACTACCTGAAGACCTGTTATGCCGATTTGTACTTGGCATAGTGATGACTCACATCTACCTGATCCGGGGCCCTGCAATCACCCGTGTAAGGTACAAGACCACTTCTGATCTGTCATTATTTTTTCAGGGACCCCTGTGCACTTTAGCCAGCAAGATGTACAACACTGGGGTTTTACTAAAAAAAAAAAAAAATTAAGTTAGGTTCTACTTATGTATCTCAATATCTGAAGGTTTGTCTGTCTAGCTGTAGCAAATTATGAAAACAGAAGCATCAGGCAGCTCTCGAGATGCCCCTAGAAACCATTTTGTTTTTTTCCTGCCAGGTCACTTTTCACACATCTCCCGAAAAAGTCCCAAATGAGCTCCACAAATGGACACGGGCAAGCAGCAGCAGCCTGCAGGTGGCAGCGAGAGGGGTGTCACGGGTGTAGCCTGGGAGTGTAAGCACAGCTTCTAAGTCAGTAAAGGGCAATGGAGTAACCCTGCCAGACCGAAACTGATCAACCAGATGCAGCGGGTTCTGATCTGGTTGGTGGACACACACAGTGGTTACAAGTCAGAGTCAAGGTGTTCACTTCCTTCCTGGAGTGGAGAGCCAAGCCCCGCCCATACTTTAATAAAAACTCGTGTGGGTAACTCTGCCACCGAGGGAGGGCAGACGATGCCTGGTTAAGATGTGAATGGGGTTCATCCCAGTAGAAAGTGGCTTTCAAGTCAAAACATGGAGCTCTTTGTCCACCAATAACACTACACACAACCAAGTCGAAGAAATGTTAGTTCTTCCAAGTTGCCCCCTGGATTTTAGAAATGAAAATTTAGTGTATTTCCTGCTGTTCAGAGTCTCAACAAGAAACAGAAACTGATGGGTCAGTCATGAAACCAACCGGGAAAGCGTTGGATCCAGGTCATTTCTACAATGAGATCACCCATAGCCCACTCCTGAAGCCGTGTCCTTCACCCTTCATGTCCAGTACACGAGGAAGGCTATCAGTCACCATGGGCTGTGCTTAAAGTCAGAACTGAAACCTTCAGTGCAGTGACTAATCCACCAGTACTTGGACTAGCACACTCCCTAGATACTCATAGTGTAGGCTGTTCATTCACAGATATTTGCTGAGTACTAGGTGTTCATGTCTTAAGACTGGGATGATCAGTTTGAAAAACCTGACCAGGTCCCCTTAAGAATCCCCCAGGTCCTCAGGGGCAAACAGCCACAGGGAAACATCGTCACTGCAGGTGGGAAATGGACAGATGGCTACACAACCCCACGGGTTACGTCTGCTTTTCCCACGATCTGTGTCCAACGTGCTAAGGGGATTACAGATAGTGTCTGCGCCAGGGCAGAGCATCAGAGGGGTGGGTGGCTCATGACTGCCACTGGCCAGAGGCTAAAATCTCCAGGAATTATACCTCTGAGGATCTTAGCAGAATAGAAACTAAAAGATCCTGGTTTGACCCCTGGACGCCAAAAAGTTAGAGGCGGAAGTACAGGTGGCATGTGGAATACACATACCTGACTCCAGGAGGACAGTGTAGGGCTCCAGGGTGCCACACTGAGAGCATGCTGAGAGTTCAGAGACAAAGGTCAGAGTGAGTCAGGCATATAAGCAACTAGATTAAACATCAGACGTGAGACGAAAGGCCAGTTAATTCCCCTAGACAGAGGCAGAGCCATTTCACCTGTTGTGAAGGAAGCAGAGACTCTCAGCTTGCACTGAATTCCACTTCAGCCTGAAAAACAGGTCGGTTTCTCCCAGGGGACCTCTGCACACTGGACGCTGTGAGCAACCAGCCCCTGAATGCCTTCTCTGTCACCATCTGTGCAGAGAGGCAGGGCTCAGGGGTCTGGGAGGAAAAGCTGAAACTCAAGAGGCTGTGGTTTGTGCTTTAGGTTTATTTTGGGATAATGATAAAGGCCATGAATTCCCAGGGATGCTGGATTCAGCTAGGCTGTGCTTGATTTCTAAAAGGAGCCAACACAGTTCTGGGGGAAAGACACTGGGGCTGGGCATGACTACAGATTTCTAGGCTGGTACCAGCAGGAAGTGGGGACCCAGAGCTAAACCAAGGTGGTGAGAGGAAATCCCACAAGACTACGATGGAGGGGAGGCAGACAGGGCTGTTCTGCCAAGGGGACAAGGAGGGGGTGCTTACAGAGGTGCTTTCTCTGGATTCCTGATCAGCAGCTGAGAAAATATTCAAGAACAGTTTGCTTCCCATGGCGACACTGGGGGTTTCTTTACAGTGAGTGTGAAAATTAACAGAAACCTCATTTAAAATGGAGTCAGGTGACTTTCTTGGTGGTACAGTGGATAAGAATCTGCCTGCCAATGCAGGGGACACAGGTTCGATTCCTGATCTGGGAAGATTCCACATGGCGAGGAGCAACTAAAGCCCGTGCACCTCAACTACTGAATCTGCAGGTCTAGGGCCTGTGTGCCACAGCTAGAGAAGCCACCACAACGAGAAGCCCGAGCTCTGCAAAGATGAGTAGCACCCACTTGTCACAAAATAAAAATAACCCAACAATAAATAATTTATTAATTACAGTTAATCCGACAGTGAGAGAAAGTTCGCTGGCAGCAACAAAGACCCAGAACAACCAAAAATTAAATAAATAAATTTTAAAAATAAATAAAGTGCAGTCAGGGACTTCCCTGGTAGTTCAATGGCTGAGACTCCACACTCCGGGGTACTAAGATCCCACATGCCTTGGGGGAGCTAAGTCTTTGCACAACTACTGAAGTCTGCAGGCTCTAGAGCCTGCAAGCTACAATTACTTGGAGAGCCTGGGCTCTGCAACAAAAGAAGCCACTGCAATAAGAAACCCAAGCACTGCAACTACAGAAAGCCTGTGCACAGCAATGAGGACCCAAGGTAGCCAAACAGGAAGGAAAGAGGGGAAAAAACGACTAAATTTAAAGGAAAATAGCCTGGTGGGCTGTCTTCTATGGGGTCGCACAGAGTCGGATACGACTGAAGTGATTTAACAGCAGTAACAGCTGCTAAGTCGAGTCAGTCGTGTCCGACTCTGTGCGACCCCATAGACAGAAGCCCACCAGGCTCCCTCGTCCCTGGGATTCTCCAGGCAAGAACACTGGAGTGGGTTGCCATTGCCTTCTCCAATGCATGAAAGTGAAAACTGAAAGTGAAGTCGCTCAGTCTTATCCGACTCTTAGTGACCCCATGGACTGTAGCCTACAAGGCTCCTCCGTCCATGGGATTTCCCAGGCAAGAGTACTGGAGTGGGGTGCCATTGCCTTCTCCAGACTTAACAGCAGCAGCCCCTAAATAATGTAGACTATCAGCGGATGCTGGTGCCGGGAGCCAGTGTGAGGAATCCCACCCGTGACAAGGTCATGAGGGAGGAAGCTGACATACGCAAGGCTGTGATCAGACTTCAGGAGTTCCCTCTGGCATTTCCTGAGCATCCACCCCCCCAAAATAAAAATCTGCCGGCTTTTGTACTCTGCTTTTCCACTTTTCTGATATTCTCTGGAAAAAAGTCAACTCAGGGCTTTAGTCTTCTGCATTTGAAAGGGATGTTTCAGTTAACCCCCTCTGATTGCTCTCTAGCTTGCCTAACAGGTTCCCTGGACCTCTTACAGCTTGTGAATTGCTTGCAGCCCCCAACGGCGAAAGGCACAAAGCTTAAAAGCATCTTAAAGATACAGAGCCTTTTCTAAAGAGTTAAAAATTATATTGGTGACGGGATTTCACTGTTGACTCAATGATTGCTGCCAAGCCTCCATATTCTTTATTTTTTAGGCACCTGGGAAGATGTTAATCAATGTAAAGGGGATATGGAAAAAGATATATAGTAGTTCTGATGTTAGCAACACTAGACTTTTGAGTTAATTACTTCTCTTTGCACTCCTCTTGTGTCCTTGCTATGTAAGAATGTAACTTTATTTAGTACTTTCTGAGAGTGGCACCAAACCTTGGGAAGATCAACACAAATAAGTCTTCTGGTTGACAAACCCTTATCAGAAAAAAGGCTGTAAAATGTTAATTGGCCCCTTTTGCTGGAAGATGATGTAAATTACCTGACTTGTGTATACAATTAAGTATGCAGAGACAAAAGCCTGGTTTTGATAAGAGTCTGGGCTGCTAACACTGCATAATTTTGTATTACCCATTGATCTCTATGTACAAACTAAAAGGTATATAAGGCCTTCTAAACAACAGGAGCAGAAGCCAGTCGCTGGACTGGTTTCCCCCATGTCTCTCTCTTTTTCCCTCCCTCTCCTCTTTACTTTAATTTCAGGCTGAATTTCCATCTGGGGCGCGGAGACTCGCCAAGTCTACTTACTTGCCCTGGCTGTTAAGACCTGCACGAAAGGGAGCCTAAGGCAAGGCACCCTCAGATATTCAAGCGAGCGCCGGTGGCCCAACGTAGATGGTGCAAATTCCTTGTCTGGAATTTTATTGGTCTTCCGCGTAATCCAAGCTATTCAGCCCTATTCCTCCACTTAATCTTTCTACTACACTACTGTTTCTTAATCTAATCTTATATCAATCAATCAATAAGTCTTTTCTCACGCCAATGCCATCCACGCTTCGAATTCCCTGGATCCACCAGGGCTGGACCCTGGCATGCTGGGAAGGCACAGGCTCCTACGAAGTTTTGGAAATACTTAGTTACAGCTCCTTCCCCAGAAAAGGTCCATCCAGCACAGGGGACACATGGGTCACGACAGTGGCATGTTTGACGTGCTTCAAATGACTGGGTATCTGTTCTCCACTGTTCTTTGAAGCAGGCGGGTGAGGACTGCCATGACGGGCAGGGACGGGTAGCCCTGGTGTGTGTGTGCGCATGTGTGTATTGAGGCTCCTACAACCTACTTCCCTGGCAGCCCCATCCAGGGTCTGTCATCTTGAATCTGACACACTCACACCTGAACTCTGGGCCTGTCCTGTTACTGTCTCTCAACCGTCCTCCCAGTGTTGCCACCTCTCAGCTGATCTATGTGGGTAAGTATGATGTGTGTATATATGTGTGATGTATACACGTATGCATATGGCATCTCAATGTATGTATGCATATGATGTGTTTGTGTGTACAACACATGTATGCAAATGATATACGAGTATATGGTATGATGTATGTGAATATGAAGTGTATGGTTTACGTGAATATGTACGTTATAATACACGTGCATATGGTGTATCAATGCATGCACACGATGTTTGTGTGTACGATGCACGTGTACATATATGATGTACAAGCATATGGTATGATGTATGCGAACATGATATGCATGTGTGGTGCTTGTATGTATAATCTACGTGTATCTCCGCATTTCCAAGGGCTCGGGTTAGAAACTGCACTTCTCCCTCAGCTGGGGGATCAACCTTTGAGGCAGGAATCGATCTCATCGCTTCTCTTCACCTCAAGGCCACCGCTCTGGTCAAGCCCCTGTTCCACTGCCGAATGATGGCCAGAGTCCATCTCAGCCACCTCTGCGCCCTGCCTCTGCCTCCCCACAGTCTCTTTTCAACCAGCTGCATAACTGGGGACATGCACCTGCCAGGGTTCTGCTCACTGGGCCTGGAGGCAAGGTCTTCTCAATACTTACACGGCCACGTGGGTGCTCCCCTCCTCAGCTGTGTGCTTAGCGCCTGATCATGTGCCTGTGGCAGTTCTGGTGTCAGCCAGCCTTGTCCCCTTGTTTACAGGTCACTGGCAGCTGGATGGCCTAATTTGCAGGTTCTGGCAGTGGGCAGGCAGCTGGCCAGGGCCTGCTGGCTGAGAGGCTGCCTCTCCTCCATGTGTTTGGTCCTTGGTGGGCTGGCTCAGGCTGTTCTTTTGAGGGTCGCTGAGAGGGTTCCCTGACTCTCAGCATGAGCTTTCAAACTCCTGTTTGCATCATGCCACTCGCATGTCATCACCAGCCCAAATGGAAGGGACAGAGACAGAGGGGTTGGACTCCTGGCCACATTTTGCAACCCACAAGGCCCACCTCCCTTGGACCCTTGTTTACTCAAGTTCAACAGCTCCCATGGCGGGGGGCAGCAGGAGTGGTGGTCATGGCCTGCACGCACATTCTCGCCACCTGGAAAAGCTTCAGCGGGTGGCAGTGAGCGCTGTCTAAGGGCATCCATCACCTCAACTTCACGGCCGAGGAAACCACGTTGCCTGAAAACCTGGACAGAGACTGGGGTGCACGTCAGTGTCTGCGCCCAGACCAGGCACATATCCATTGAATCCCTGTAAATTCCTAAGTGGGCTGAATATTGGGAGCATCTTTCTAACAAGAGGACTTTCCGGGACTCGAGCTGGTCACCATGGTTACAAGCCCGGACTTCCAGTCCTCCTCCCCACATCCTCCTGAGGGGGGCGAGGGGCTGGAAATGGATTCAGTGGGAGACCCCTGTTGTGCGACCCCGGCGTGCGCGGCCTCGCGGTGACACTTCGCTTAAGTCTGGGGAAAAGAAGGGAGGGGCAGCCTCAGTACCGCCGCCGGGCTTCGCGGGGCCCCGAGCGCAGACTCGTTCTCTTCGGTTCCCTACAGGCGGCGTGGTTCTGGCGTCTCCGGAATTTGGGGTTGTCGGTTGTTTCTTCACACACAGCTCTGCTCACCTCGACAGGAATAACGCAAAAGGGATGGCACACTCTTCTCCCGGTGGTGCCGTCTGACTCAGCGCCGCTAATCTCCGCCTTCAGTGGGACCTAAATAAATTCCACAGACACGGCTGACCCCGGTCTCCCGCCACCTGCAAGATGGCCGCCTCAGCCCGGGACGAGATGGCCGCCGAGTCTCCGCCCCGGGGGTGGGTGTGGCCTGGCAGCTGGCAGCCAATGGGCGCTCGCGTCTGTCCGCAGCCAATGAGAGGGCAGCGCGGGTAGGACCCCTGGAGCCCTGGCCCCGCGCTCTGTTTAGCGACATGTCGGCCCCCGGGGCCCGGGTCGCCGCGTCGGATCAGGGGCCTGGGGTCCGCAGGAGATCGTGGGCTGAGCTGCTGGGTAGGTGGGCGCGGGCCCCAAGACTCCTTCCCCCCCGAACCTTCTTCTGCCCATCCTCGTCCCCCTTCATCCTGATCCCGGAGCCCTGATCTCTCCACGTTCACCCGAGCTTCCCATTCTGGCAGCCCTCTGTCCACTCTGTCCTACGTGCGGTCACGAGGGGCGATTCCAGAAGGTAGAGACGTAAGATTCACCTCCCCCACCCCCCAGTAGCCTGGATGACAGTAATTGTTCAGCTCCGTTCAGCCCGAGTCACCTTTGAAAGGATCAATCCCAAGAAAGTAGCTTTGGTACGATCTTAACCAGCTAAACTAGACTTTGCTCAGATTTCATCAGTTTTCCCCGTAAAGTCCTTTTTCTGTCCAGGCTCCCACGTGTCAGTTACTCCCTTCTCCTTGGTCCCTGCGTGGGTGACATTTCCTGGGTCTTTCTGACCTGGGCTTTTGAAGGAGTGCCCCTCTGTTGGGTGTGTCTGATATGTCCTAGGATTAGATTAAGCTTGTGCGGTTTTTGGCAGGAGTCCCATGGACATAACGTTCCAGGGTGCATCACCTCCAGGGGTACAGCGTGTCACAGTGTTTCCTTGCCTGAATTTTTAAGGAGTGCTGTAATTTTTGTGAAACTGATTTTCTTCCCTAGAGGGAAGGGTTGAGAGGCAGAAACTGAGTCCCGAAGGGGAGCAGAAGGTGAGAGAATCAGCCGTGCGCCTCCTGAGACGCCATCTAAACCTGAATGACCTCATTCTGGAGGTGAGAGGCAGTTGGCTTCGCCTTTGTAAGCACATTTGGGTTGCAGGTTTTTGAGCCTCTCAAAGGCATCACCTTTATGAAGAGACACCTGGCAAGACTCGTGAGTATCTGGGAGGAGCATTTATCTATTTGGAGGTAGAATAGTCCAGAGAGGAGTCTGGTAATTCTCAAAGGTTTTAGTAAGTTTCACCTTAAAATTTTTTTCACCTCAGATTATTTGGGAATCGAACAGTAGGCAAGCACTGTGTACACTTTGGTTGTCTTTAGGACATGGCTTGAATTTTGAAGTGGAGTTCTTGGTGTTTGGTTTCTAGGTGGAAGGTCCTCCCTGTGACCAGCTGTGCCTCCACCAGTTGATTGATTGTGATGGTCCTGAGGCCCACACTAACCTTTCCAGTTCATTGATAGGTGAGTTATAGATTTGTTTTCTTAATATATTGCGTTATGGCAGAGCTGTTGGTAAAGAGATGTTGATGTGCTTCTAACAGGCAGATGTGTTTAAATTCCCCCAAATAATGGTTTTTTACTTATACGTGTGGTCACCAACAACAAGTTTCTGTGGCTTGCTTGGGGCTTGTTTTGAGGCTCTTGTTTAAAAACAGCAACTGTGCACCGGGCTCAGAACAGTAGGAACCTAAGTGACCCTTGGGAATATGGGACAGAAATATGGTCCTCGTTTCTGGAAGTGGCAGGAACAGGCCGTGCTGGGTAAGGAAGAGCAGAAGGCAGCTGGAGATGAAGGCTGCCCCGGGCCACTGCTGGGAAGCCAGTGTTGCAGGCAAGCAAGTCCCCAAAATTTTTTCATTTCCTTGTGCATAAAAATGTTACATTTACATGGCACAGTAATCTACTAAGTGTGCAACAGCATTATGTCTAAAAGAACAGTGTGCATACCTGAATTAGAAAATGCTCTATTGCTAAAATTTAAAAAAGACTTTATTGCTAAAAATGTTAACCATCGTGTAAGCCCATAATCTCTGTTACTGGTAAGAGGGTCTCCCTCACTGTTGAGGCTGCTGACTGATCAGGGTAGAAGTTGCTGAAGGCTGGAGTGGTTGTGGCCATTTCTTAAGACAAGATAACAGTGAAGTCTGCTGTGTCTTCCTTTCACATATTCTCTCTCCGTGGCCTGCAATGCTGGGTAATAACATTTTACCCACTCAAAGACTGACTCAACGTTGGAGTCAGTCTTTTCAAACCCTGCTGCTGCTTTATCAGCTAAGTTTCTGTAATAATCTAAGTCTTTTGTTGTCATCTGAGCAGCTGCTTGGCATATTCCCAAGGACTATATTCAGTCTTAAGAAACCACTTTCTTGGCTCAGACATAAGAAGCAGCTCCTCATCCTTCAAACTTTATCACGAGATTGCAGCAAATCAGTCACATCTTCAGGTTCCACTTCTTCTTTTTTCAATTTCTGTAATTTATTACAGACCCAGCACAACCAAAAATTAAATTGAAAGAGAATCCATCTGCCAGGCGCCCTGTTTGTGTCACCCATAATGTCCAAACGTGTGTATATGTGTATGCAGCCCTAGGCTTCAGGGGCCCCAGACCATCGTGAGATGCTTCAACCAGACTGAAATTGCCTTACTTTTATATGTTGTGTCCCCCAGGTCTCTTCTCCCCTTCAAAAGGCAGTTTTCTTTAGTGCTAGAGCTTAAGAGAAGGCATTTAACCAGTCTCCTTCAGTAGATTTTGTTGGGTATCTCCATATTTTGTTCTGTCTTTAAGGCTCTGCTTTGCGGGATCAAGCCACACGGCTGGGCATTCCAGTGGCTGTCCTGTCCAGCCAGGTGGTGGCATCTGGCCTCATGCGGATCTGTGAGGCAGACACGAGGCCCCCTCCCAAGGTGCTGCTGACACCAGAGCAGAGGGTAAGATACAGCACGAGTGAGGGGACTGTGCTTGTTGCTCTTCGGCTGTCTGGGAAAACTGGACGTTTAATATGCTTTCTTAGAAAGGATTTAATTTCTTTTCAGAAGAAATTGTCGTCCTTGTTGGAGATCGCTCAGAACTTATTAGCACAGAGCATGTTTTCCCGTCTCTACTTCTGTCAAGAATTATGGAAAGCACAGGTAAAGTTGAGATGGTAACTCTGATTCCAGGATTTTCAAGCAGTATCTTGTTCATTTTCATGGAGGCAATAGAATCCCCAGGTTCTGTTAGGAATTTCCAGCAAGAGTCTTGTTAATCACAGAGACTGGAGTGGAAAGCTTTCAGCAAGTGTCTCTGTGAATGGGGAAGAAGGACCTTCAGTTACCGTATTTATCAGTATTCTCCCATCATTAGTCATATTTATTAGAATAGGCTGTACACAGAAACATCATGTTATGCCTTCTTAGGTGTACTATGATGAATAATTTCCCAGGGTAGTAAACTAGAAAAATGTAATTTAAAGTTATTCTTATTTTTATTGGCCACACCGTGCAGCTTGTGGGATCTTAATTCCTGGAGCAAGGATTGAACCCAGGCCAAGGCTGTGACAGGGCCAAGTCCTAACCATTGGATCACCAGGGAATTCCCTTATCTGTTGTTTTTTGAAAAGTTATAAATTCAGTAGGCCTACAGGTTTTTAAACAGACTTTATTACTGGAGTATAGTTGACTGACAGGGCTTCCCAGGTGGTGCAGTGGTAAAGAATCCACTGCCAACGTAAGAGACACAAGTTCCATCCTTGGGTTGAGAAGAACCCCTGAAGAAGGAAATGGCAACCCACTCCAGTACTCTTGCCTGGGAAATCCCATGGACAGAGGAGCCTGGCGGGCTACAGTCCATGGGGTGGGAAAGAGTCAGAGACAACTGAGCGACAGAATGCACACAGTTGATTTACAGTTGAAAGTTATCGCTTAGTTACTAAACGGGGTCAGTTATGTAGCAAAGAAGAAACCCAAGGGTGGTGATGCATTCATGGTTTTTTCCCCACTTTTATCCAGCATTTATCTAGAGTTCAGGTGATTGTCAGGCTTTACTATGGTCCCAGCACCTGCTGATAATGAGCTGAATGCATGAGGGTTGTGATCGTCCGGGTGTTTGCAGGCAGCAGAGAAGAGTGGGCAAGGTGTCTGATTGGGTGGTTAGGAAAGGTTTCCAGGAAGAAGCTCATCAGGGGTGGGGCCTGAGTCAGAATTCCTGGGTGAAGAGAAGAGTGCAGTGGGTGTGGGGGCCCGAGTCAGACTGGGGCACCATGTCCAAGGGGTGGGGCGTGTCAGGGCTACAACCAGAGGGCCTTTGTCCTGAAAGTGGAGACAAACCGCTGAAGGGCCCTAGAAAGGAGAAATTGGTGTGACCAGCTACACTGTGGGGTCTTGTGTTGGCCACCCTGGAGAAAGGCCTGGAGGTGAGTTAAGCTGGAGCCTGGGCCTGAACGCAGGATCATGGTGGGGATGGGGGTTCAGGTGGTCACGTGAGTATTGGAGGCTTGGTTTTCAGGAAAGCACATCTTTAGGCATATAGGTTGAATGTCTTGGAAGAAAAGGTGTGGGTGAAGGACTCATAGTTCTGTCACTTTCTTCAGAATTCTTTGCTGCTTGAAGCTGTGTGGCGTCTTCATGTTCAAAACGTTGTAAGCATCCCAGAGCTGCTGGAAAGGTAAATCAGTGATTATTTAGCATTAAAATAAACTAAAATGAAATTTTTATGTAACATAAAGTTTAGTTAATATTACATGATTTACTTTTTGTAATCTAGTCTAATAATGACTCACATATATGTGAAACCAAAAATCACCCAAAGAAGCAGTTGCTTTATTATTTAAAGAGAACGTTGTTATAATTGAAATCTTCATCATGCACAGACTTGGTAATTTTTTTTATGAGATACATAATGTGATAAAATATTTTTTTCAGGTAAATATGACTGGTAAAATGTGTGCAACTGTTACCTCCCAAAATGCCACCAAGAGTCATAACGGGGGTTTTACAAAATGAACAACCCTATAGTTAGGCGAGACAAGGGGAGGAGGGGCAGAAAGTGGAGGGGCTGAAGGAGAGGTGGTCCAGGTGGGGCCAGTTGGACGCGCACACTGCCTGCCATCTGTCCAGATGTGAGAAGCGTCAGGAGCCTTAGTGGCTGGCCATCCCTGCTCAAGGCAGCCTCTGGTCAACAGGAGGCTGGAGGTTTAGGTGTTTGTTCTCTGGTCAGAAGAAACACAGAGTGTCTAGTCTGGGGGACTGTCAGGCACAGTGGTAAATGCCATATTGAATCTAGTGGTTTCGTGATGTGTGGGTCTCATCCAGAAGTTATGCAAGTTTGGTTAGTTTGACTACATGAAAACCATTATCTCCTAGCATACACACCTAATGTCAGAGTTCCAAATATATGAAGCAAAACATTACAGTAATGAAGGCAGAGATGGACTTTGAACCATACTACTTGGAGCCTTCAGTAATGGGTCGAGCCAGTGGTCAGACTGGTGGTGACCAGCCAACGTATCTGACCCCTGCAGCATGCCCCACCAAGTGGTAGCAACACACTGGCTCTCAAGTGTGGAACCGTCTGCAGGAGGGGGCCACATGGGTCAGGCCCTTCAGAGAGTGGGAATAAGTTTAAAAGGGTGAAACCCATACAAGTGTCTTCTCAAATCACAGAGGAGCTGAAAAGAATCCACAGAAGACAATTTGGGAAATCCACAGTGTTTGGGAAGTAGGCCACACGCTCTTAAATAATCAATGGATTGGCAAAGAAAATCACAAGGGAAACTAGAAAATAGCGTAACAAAGAAAATGGAAATAACATACCAACATATATTGGGTGCTACTGAAGTAGGGCTTAGAGGGAAATTTATAGCTGCAAAAGCCTATATTAGAAGAATGATCTGAAGTCAGTGACTTAAAGTTTGGCCTTAAGAAACTAGAGAGAGAAAAGCAAACCAAACCCAGAGCAAGAAGGAGGAAGGAAATAATAACCATTAGAGCAGAAATCTATGAAATGAGAAACATAATAGAGAGAATCAATGAAGATGTCTTTGAAAATGTTAGCAAAATTGATAAGCCTTTAGCTAGAAAAGAAGACACAGCCAGCCAAAATCAAGATGAAAAGGGGGTTATTACTGCTGACCGTACAGAAAATTAAAAGCATTGTAAGATAATACTGTGAGCAGTGTTATGCCAGTAAATTAGAAAACAGATGAAATGGATGAATTTCCAGAAAGATACAAAAGATTGTACTGAATAGACCTGTAACAGGAGAGGAAACGAAGTCACTATTAAATGATACAGAGGCTTCCGACAAGGAAACCCGCAGGCCCTGACTCCTCTTGAGAACTTTGCCAAGCATTTGAAGAGGAAATGCAGTGTCCCTTCATAAATTCTTCCAGAAAATAAAGACGAGTACTCCCCACCTTACTGCATGAGGCCAGTAGTACCCTGACAGGAAAGCTGGACAGAGAGACCACAGGACAAGAAACTACCAACAAGCGTCTCTAATGAATATAGATGCAGAAACTCAGCAAAATATTTACAGACTGGATCCAGCAACGAAAAAGGGTCTAAACACCATGATAATGGAGATTTATCCCCAAAATGCAAGGTTGGTTTAACATCTGAATGTTAACATATATATTAATAGCATAGAGGACAAGAGTGATCATCTTAATAGAAGCAGAAAGCAGTTGACAAAATCAGATACTATGTCACGATAAACACTCAGCACGCTGGGAGTAGAGGGAACGTGTCAACCTGATAAAGGTCATCTAAGAAAAACCCACAGCTCACATCATACTGAGACTGCAGACTGTACGATCAGGAACATTCTTAACATTTCTGTTCAATATCACCAGACTTTCTGGCCAGGGAATTAGGCAAAGGGGATGAAAAGGCATCCAGATTGGAATGGAAGAACTGGAACTGTCTGCAGATGACATCATCTTGCATATAGAAAATCCTCAGAAATCCACACCAAAAGTTCTGGAGTGAATAAATGAATTCTGTGTGGTCGCAGGGTACTAGACCAATATACAAACATACTTTTGTTTTTATACAACAACACACAGCCTGAAGGTGAAACTAAGAAATAATTTCCTTTAATAGTGCATCGAAAAGAAAAAGTTAAAGAACAAGGCTAGTGCACTGAAAGCTATAAACATGCTAAAAGAAGCTAAGACCTAATAGATGCTCCAGGCTCCTGGATCACACATTCTTATCAAGATGGCACTGCTCACCAACACGACCTGTGCACCCAGCACGCGTCCTTCAGGTCTCAGCTGCTTTGCTCACAGACTTTGACAAGCTTGTCCCAGTGCCAATATGGAAATGCAAGGGACCCTGAATCGCCAAAAATTGTTCAGAAAGAGGGGAAAACCTGAAGGAGTCACACCTACTGTATTGATTGTTTGAGTTCTTGCTTGCCTGCCTGCCATGCGGCCTGTGGGATTCCCCAACCAGGGGTCGAACCCATGCCCTCTGCAGTGGAAGCACATCATCCTAGCTACTGGACTTCCAGGGAAGTTCCCACACATCTTGTTTTCAGAGATTTTAGTACAAAACAGTCAATATCAAGATAGCAGGGTCCTGGCATAACAGTTGACATACAGAAAAACAGGACTGAGTGTCTGGACGTAAACTCATACATTTATGGTCAGTTGTTTTTGACAACAGTGCCAAGACCATTTAATGGCGGGGGAAATGGTCTTTTCAGCAGTGGGGCTTGGACCACTGGATATCTACATGTAGAAGGATGGAGTTGAACCCCTACCTCCACTACAGATAGCAGTTAACTCTGTGCATCCGAGACCTGACCTTAAGGGCTAAAACCATAACCCTCCTGGAAGATCTAAGGGTAAATCTTCATGAGCTTGGACCAGGCAGGGTTTTCTCGGATGTGACACCTAAAGTTCATGCGACTATCAGGACAATGAAAAGAGTGCACAGGAAACTGTTTACAAGTCAGATAATTCCTCTAGTCCAACAATAAGAAAATGAATAATCCAGTTAAAAAGCACATAAAGGATTTCAATACTCTAAAGAAGATCTTTCAGGTTCAGTCCCTGGTCAGAGAACTAGATTCAATATGCCACAACTAAGAGTTTGCAGGCTACAACTAAGACCTACTACAGCCAAATAAATAAAAATAAATTTTAAAAAGATCCACCAATAGCCAAGCACGTGAAAAGATGCTCACCATCATTAGTCACCATGGAAATACAAACCCGGCAAGTGAGAGTTGCCCACCCACTGCGATGCCCCCGAACCAGCATTGCTCTGCCAGATACTCCTTTGTTGGTCTAGAGCCAAGCCCATTATTACTACTCTCATTACTGTTATTAAGATTTTTCTTTTCCCCCAACAATAGTAAGCCACTCCAAGTAACTACACTATGTGGAAAAAGTGATGATTTTTACTTGGCTGGCCCCACAGTCGTGGGGGCAGGAGGCTGAGCAGTGCTGGCTTGCTGCCTGTGGCCTCAGCTCCCTGGTGGAGTGAGTGTGACAGACAACGGAATGCTGTGCTTGTGCCCTCAGCCGCGCTGACACCCAGGCCATGGTGGTCTGGCTCTGCGAGGACCTGGGCCTGCTGTGTGAGCAGATAGAGGTGCCCTGTCAGCACGCTGAGGTCGCCAGGGCTGTGCTTGCTGGTGAGTGTGTGGCGCGGGCGGGTGCTTCCCGCGGCGATGGTCAGGGAAGCACAGCGGGCTGCACTTGGGGTGTGGAGAGCCGATAGAAGTCAGCACAGGCACACCTGTCCTCAAGGGCGTGCGCAGGCAGCCTCTTGGCCTGATGGGTGGGCCAGGTGCTATATTGAGGACGGGCACGTGGTGGCCTTCTGAGCACAGAGGCAGGGGCTCCGTGGATGACCTGTCCTGCCTCCCAGGCCCTGAGCGGGCGGGAGAGGGCGGACAGCCGGCTCCTAGTACCTGTGCAGTATCCATGCCTCTGCGAGGCCCAGCTCCAACTGGTGATTTTAGAAGGTCCCCCAGAGAAGCAGAGAGGAAACTGGGCTGGAACCTGAGCTGCTCTGAATGTGGCGACCCTGGGTGAGCAGGGCTGCATGCTGTGGCCCTTCATTCAGACACCCGGCCCCTGCGGCTCTCGGGTCAGCAGGCCTGCCGTCCCCCGTCCTCCCCAAGGAGTGCGGCCCATGAGTAAATGGAAGCCTGGACGAGAGGGTTCCCTGTGGGGCTTGTTCACTCTCCTTTGCGGAAGGGGCATTCCTTCTTCCTAAAACTGTCCTGCGATGTGAGTTATCCTGCAGTCTGCTCCCATATGAAGCTTAAACTGTTCAATTTCAGTCCCTTGATGGTCACCTTGTCAGAAGCTCTGAGTCCATCTCCTGCCCTGCTCCCCACAGTTTAACACTTTCGGGCCCTAAAAGCGTCCTAGTCTGGTTGGTGTAGGAGGGAAAGGACACATGAAACCCTCTTGAAATTTCTTCAAGTGAGAACATCCTTCCATAAACCTGACCGGCTATGTCTCCCTTTCTGTGCAGTGGGCTTAGGGAAGGCTTGGCTGGGTCTGGTGGATGCGGTTGGTGGACCCCCCATGCCCAGAGCCAGCGTTCGAGCTTCGTGCAGATCCTGCCCTCCCAGACTCTCTGAATCTGGTGGTCTGTCCAGGGATCACTGTGCACAAAAACACTTTGCTTTTGTGCTTTTCAGATCTTGTGCAAATGTTTGTTTTGAGAGGATTCCAGAAAAGCGATGGTTTGAGGGGAGACGGGGCACCAGCGCAGATGGCCCAGGTGGGTGCCAGGCGAGTGGAGCAGGACTCTGGGCAGCAGGCACAGGATGAGGGGCTTGGATGTGCAGCCCCATATGGGGGTGCTCCCTGAGTCCAGCTGCGAGGGCGTGGGCCTGGGCAGTGGTCTCTCCCCTACGTCGTTGGTTTCTGAAGCTCCCAGACTCTGGGTCAGTGCTTGGGAACAGGGGGAGGAGTGTCCTGGGCAGACCCCCTGAGGGGGTCTGGAGACTGGATCTGGGGTGATGGCAGGCTTGCTTGCACACAGCTGACTGCAGTGTTCTGTCCCCACAGATCGCCGCTGCTGTTCTTGAGCGGATGCTGGCCTGTGAGTGGCCCTGTGGGCCCGGCTGGTTGGGGTTCCCGTAGCTCCTGCCTTTCCAGCTCAGTCATGCCCTCCAGAGGCCCTTTGATGGCTGTGATGGGGTACAAACTGACAACTCACTGCAGTCTCTTCTGGAGACCAGCTTTGCTGGCTTCACATCTGGTCTCCAGAGCAGTGGTGGTAACAGCTAGATGGTTTGTTAGGAAAGCACTCTCCTATCTGTGTATTTGGGTGGATTTTCAAGGCTTGAGTCTGGTGCCACCGAGACGCGTGGGAGCTTGAAGGGATTGTGGGTTGGAGGTCCATGACCTGACTTGCCCAGAAGCACTTGGTCAAGGCTGTTTCTGACAGATGTGACGATATGATGCTGATGTCTCTTTTTCTGCCTCAGCCACTCTCGAAGCCATGGCAGCTGGCCTACAGGAGGGGTCCCCAGCATACAAGGCAGGGAGCTGCTGGTAAGTTCCTGGGGTGGGCCTGCAGGCTGAGCGTCCCAGCTGTGCTCTCCCTCCGTGATCCTTCGCCATTGTGGTGACAGCTCAAAGTGCTAGGAACCGTCTGACGATGGGGCCATTCCTGTGAGAACTGTGCCCCTCCAGGTGTGAGGAGGGGCAGGCCTGGGTCCTCAGGGTCCAAGCCAGGGTGGCCTTGCCCTACCATGCTGGCCCAGCAGGACTTGTATATGCTTCTGTGGGGGCGTGCCCCATGCTCCTGGAGACCGAACCTGCTTCAGGGGATCGTGGGCTGAGGCCACCTGGACTGTGGCTCTTCCCTGGGAGGCTTCTGTGCTTTGTTCGTCCTTCCCCTTCTTAATTACCTTGCTCCTGGTTCCTGTTCCCCACGATGACATCAGGAGTCCTCAGCCTGCTGTGTGGTTCAGCACTTAGTAAGCAGCTACAGCACACAGCTGTGTTGTCTGTGTGTGCATGTTCATCGTGTGCTGACTCTGCGATCACAGCCTCCCAGGTTAAATCAGTGAACTCAGAGGCCCCGCCCTGTCTGGGTGCCTTCTGCCCTGTCTCCCACCCAGAGCCTCCTCACTGCATGTGGGATGCAGGCAGGTCACATGGCATCTGGGACCCTGGGTTCTCTCCCCTAAGGGGCGCCCCACTGTCAGGCCCAGCCCCCGTCCCTCCTCACCTGTCAGTGACTCTCTGCGCCCTCATCTTTCCTTCCTTCTCGTGTCAGGGGATGGCGTCCTTGGCTTGAGGAGCGTGGGTGTGATTGGGAGCTTTGTGGTCTAGGGCGGATCTGTGGTTCCTGTGGCCTGTGAAACCTGCCGGGAGGAGTGGCCCTCCACGCCCCCAGTCTGACCTGCCTGCTTCTTCTGTGACAGTGACTGTTACCTTTCATCTGGTCCTGTAGAGTGATGCCTCCCTAGATCCCATTTCCACCTGCAGCATGGAAGCCAGGCTATAGGCCTGCCAGGGAAGTGTGGCAGGGTGTGGGCAAGGCCAGCCTGTATGCCCGAGCCAGGGGTCTGGAGTGGAGGGCCTGCAGGTCTCTGCTGCTTTTCAGATGAGCCAGGCAATGGGAACCTAGAGGGTCCGTTCCCTGAGTGCCTCTGCTGTGTCTACAGGTTTGGCGTGTTCAGTGGACCCATGTACCAGAGTATACTTTCAGCAGAGACTCTGAAGAGGTGGTTCTGTCATACTCTGACCCAGATCCTCACCCACAAGCCTGTGCTAAAAGGTGGGTCCAAGAGCCCTGGTTCTCCCCTTGACAGGAACTCAGACTGTGGGTGTTAACACTGGAAGGACAGTCTTCTGTTATTAAACATCTTGTTTGAGAGTAACACTTTCCCATAAAGAAACTTTGAATTGAAGTGTCACCCATTGCCACAGTAGAATGGCAATGGGTGAAGGCCTTCTTGTCTTTTCTAGGTAGATTTTGGTTGTTTTTTTTTTTAATATTTATTTGGCTGAGCTGGGTCTTAGTTGCAGCATGCAGAATTTTAATTGTGGTATGTGGGATCTAGTTCCCTGACCAGGGATCAAACCCAGGTCCCCTGCATTGGGAGCCAAGAGTCTTAGCTACTGGAACACCAGGGAAGTCTAGGTAGGTTTTTAAAACAGTGCTCATACTGTGAATTCCAGGGTTCTGTCTCAGTGGCTCAGGTCAGCATTTCCTATGGGTACATGGCTTCCTGAAAAGTGTCCAGCACCCAAGCCTTCTCCAGGTCTGCATGGCTCCCAACATGCCTGCCTTCGGGGCACAGGAAACTCCTAAGAGGCTGCTGCTCCAGCAGAGGGCCTGGGCCTGCTGACCTGTGCTTTTCCACCTGCCATCCTTTCCACAGCGTCCTCACTGCTTGTTCACAGTGAAAGTTTGAAAGCCAAATAATTAAAATGTAACTGATGGGTTGGAGGATATTTAGTAGATATGTATGATAGAGAATATGACATAAAAAATGGTTGACAAATGAAACACTGAAGTTCACATACACTTGGAAAAGTGCAAATTAAAACACGGTGGTTGATTGACATTGAACCAATGAACATTGATGATTGCTGATCTGTCATTCTGTGTGTTTCCTCCTGAATGAAGTTTCCGATGCCGTTCAGATGCAGAGAGAGTGGAGCTTTGCAAGGACCCCCGCTCTGCTCAGTGGCCTGTACCGCAGGGTGAGTGCATGGGGTGGGGTCCTGGGAGACACCACAACCACAGCTGTCCCTGTCTGGATGACCATCTAGGTCCAAGACTGAACTTGTTACTAGGGCAGTGCACCATAGCCTCAGAGGAGAACTCCCTCTAGCTGGTGCTGGCCGCGGGGGTCAGCATGGGCAGGTGTTTTGAGTCCAGGTTGTGTCTGACGTAGAGTGGGAGAGGTGAAGGTCCAGCTTTGACTCTCTGCTTCCAGCTCTTTGTGATCCTGAGCCCAGAGGAGCTGGTGGGCCACTTACAAGACGTTCTGGAGACGCAGGAGGTAAACTGGAGGCACGTGCTGTCCTGTGTGTCCACGCTGGTCATCTGCCTCCCGGATGCACAGCAGCTGGTTAATGGTGCGTGGGGTGGGAGTTCTGTCCTTTTCTGGGTGTGTGTGTATTGGCACGTAGGGAGGGAGCTGTGTTCTGTTCTCAGTGTGTGTGTGTGTGTGTGTGATTTATGGACCAGTGTCTGTGGGTGAGCCTGTCACGGAATCACTGTATCCAGCTAAGTGAAAACGAAGCCCTTCACGCCTGCTCAGCATGTGGTCATCCAGCCGGGGACAGCTGTGGCTGTGGTGTCTCCTAGGACCCCACCCTGCTCAGCCATCTGCCCGCTGCTGTCTGCCCATGTACCCACTGCCAGGCTGCGTGCGGGCTGCCGCCTATGCTTGGGGATCGGTGTGGGGAAGGCGGACGGTCCTGCCCACACCCCTGGCTCGTCCACAGCCGTGCTGGTGTTCTTACCTAGGTTGGGTGACCCGTCTGCTGGCACGTGCATTCGCGAGCTGGGACTTGGACAGCATGGTCTTGGCGTTCCTAGTCGTGCGGCAGGCCGCGCTAGAGGGCCCAGCTGTCTTCCCGTCCTATGCTACCTGGTTCCAGGTGAGCTGCCCGCACTCCTGCCTCGCCCCCAGGCTCCAGCATGGCCCACGCTTGCAGCTGTGGTTGACTCTGCTGAGACTGCATGGTTTCCCACCTCCGTATGAGTGCAGTCTGGCAGGACGGCGAAAACAAACACAGCTGCTCTTGTGCACACTGGGCTGCCCTGTGGTAGTTCTCATGTCCATGGGGATGGGGTGGGGGGCGCCCGTCTCTCTGCTCTGCTTCCCACCAGGTGCTGGTGTTTGCTGCTCCTCCCAGACTGCTGAGCCCATCTGGGTGCGTGTGGACCTGGGATTACAAGGCCTATTCTTCGTAGAAGCTTGGGTGGCAGAGTTGTTGCCTCCCTGCTGGGCTCTGTGCCCGGCTTGCCTGTCGGGTTGGTGGGCGTGGTTCGTTCTTTCACTGAATGAAGCTCCCTCCTGCCCCGTGCGTCCTCCAGCTCCACACAGCGGACCAGGGGCTCCTGCATGTGGCTCCGCAGCTGTGTCCACTATCCTGGCACTGAGGATCCACCTGGGGCCCGCGCAGTGCTCTGATGGCAGCCCCAGTGGTGTCGACTGTGTCCTGCATGCTCACTCTGGTGACTGTATGTCTGCTGTCTGTCTGACCAGCCTTTTCCAGAAGAACTAGGGGTGTGATTTGGAGGAGGAGCTGCGGTAGGCCTTGCAATATGGCGGGCGGGCAGGCGGGCCTCACGTGGGGTGGGTGCTGCTCTTTGCTGGCTCATCCAGACTGTTAGGGCCGACTCTTCAGAACCTCCCTCCCCCAGGCGCCCCCAGTTCTCTAAGGGTCTGCTTCACTTTCCTGCTGTGACCTGGGGCTTTGCCGAAAGCCCACCTGCTGTGGCTACCTCCCCTGCAGGGCTGTTGTCCACTCAGCTGAGCATGCGGTTAGAGTGGAATGAGTATGTCTTCGAGGACAGGGCTCTCGTGGGCATTTGACACATTCTGTCTCTAAGGTTCATAGAAAGGCACCATATTTAGCATTTTCTACCAGAATGTAGTCTTTATAAATTTTTTAAATTTTTTCAGTTTAAAATTTTTTATAATTTTGGCTGCACTGAGTCTTCCTTGCTGCACAGGTTGCAGCAAGCCCTAGTTGCAGCAAGCCGGGGCTACTCTCTAGTTGTGAGAGTAGAACAAACATGTGCACCTGGTGGGAAGCAGAGCAGAGAGAAGGGCCCCCCCCCCCCCACCCTATCCCCATGGACGTGAGAACAACCACAGAGCAGCCCAGTGTGCACAAAAGCAGCCATGTTGGTTTTCGCCGTCCTGCCAGACTGCACTTGTGAGGAGGTGGGAGGCCACGCGGCCTGGGCAGAGTCAGCCCAGGCTTCTCATTGCAGTGGCTTGTCTTGTTGTGGAGCATGGGCTCTAGAGTGGGGGCTCGGTAGTTGTGGTGCAGGGGCTTACTTGCTCCTCCATATGTGGAATCTTCCTGAACCAGGAATGGAACCCATGTCCCCTGTATTTGCAGGCAAATTCTTAACCACTGGGCCACCAGGAAAGTCCTGTGGGACTGTATTTTTTACTTTTTAAATTCTCAGTCCGTCTGTTTAGCTAGGGCACAGCCATGGCATCCTGGAGACAAACAAGCTAAAATGACTTTGCTTCCCTCTTCCTGCTGTTGCTGAGGCCGGGACGTAGCCATGGCCACTGCATGGCAGGTCCTCCTGTCGCCCCCACCTCATTCTCGGGCTCCTCCCCAGGCCACTTTCGGCAGCGCTAGGGGCATCCACAGCTGCAGCAAGAAGGCGCTGGTCTTCCTCTTCAAGTTCCTGTCCGACCTTGTGCCCTTCGAGGTCCCCCGGTACCTGCAGGTGAGAGGTCAGCAGGACCTTCTGCTCAGTCCCCGGTCCTGGGGTTCCCCCAGGACACTGCAGCAGGGAACAGTCACAAGACGGGGATGCTACCCTGGGGTGTCAGGGTGTACCCTAGGGAGGCAGGTTTCTTCTGGTAAATGCCCAGAAACCAGCATGTGTGGTCCTGGGAGCTGATACTTGAGCAGAGCTGTCTGCATGCCCATACACCACAGACAGTGAGGCAGGCAAGCATCCTGGGCCCTGTGCTTGGTGTTCAAAATGATCTGTACTGACAAAGAAGCTGGGGGAATATGACCCCGAGGCCATGACTGTTATTACTGGGGTGTAAGACTGGGTGTTCAGTTCATGTTGTCACCAAAAGCATCCTGCTGTGCGCTTGCTTTTGTGATGGGATGACTATCCCCAGCACTCGCTTTCATGGGTAAGACACTTGGAAAATGACCATCATCTTCCTATTTAATTAAGAAATGTGTATTTCATTTCAGAGAGTACGCACGAGGTAACGCACATAGAGGGAGTGAGCACAGGCCCTCCTGAGTCCTGTCCCCCCACCCCTCACTGCCTCCCTCCCATGTGAGGCCTGGGAGCCAGCTCTGTGACAGGACCCTTCCTGCCCTTGGCTGGCCCAGGGCCCTGTCTGCCACATGTCCTCTGTGGTCTGTGGCTGATCCTGGGACTCTTCTGTGGTCAATGTGAGTGACTGCCCCAGAAAGTCGGGGCAGCTGAGGAGCTGATGGACGCCCCCACCCTCTGCCCACAGGTACACATTCTCCACCCACCCCTGGTCCCTGGCAAGTATCGCACCCTCCTCACCGATTATGTGGCGCTGGCCAAGACGCGCCTGGCCGACCTCAAAGTGAGTCCCAGCTCCTCCTCTCTGTCTGTGGAGCCCAGCACCCCGGGGGGTCCTCACCGACACCCACCTCTTTGCAGGTTTCTATAGAAAACATGGGGCTCTATGAGGACCTGTCTTCTGCTGAAGATGTCACACAGGTAACGTGCCCATGCTCTTTGCGTGGCCTCCTTCCTGGACTCTGCACCTCTGCCATCGGGGCACCTGCACGTGTGGCGGCCGGGAGAGCCATCCTCTGGTGTCTGTCCACAGAAGCAGCAGGGGCCCCACGGCCAGTAACGTTTCTTCTTGGGGTCCCGTTCACGTGGTTTCACGGACAAAGTGGTCTGTAAATCAGCTGGGGAAGGGCAGGGTTGTGTTTTTCTTGGAATTCTAGAAAAAAGCGTTAACTGTTTGTGTAGACACATGTCAGGTGTGGGGTATGGGCTGTGTGTACTTTCCTAAGACACTCTGACCTCAAAGTTGTGAGTCTATGAAGAACTTTTGGAGGTTCTGCTGGACTGTCAGATTAAAGCTTTAAAATATGTAAAGCAGTTTTCCATTTAAGATTTATTGTTGTTTACAAGTTACCATTTCATAAATGTTTTTAAATATCAAAAATCAGGTCTCTGCATCTTCCCACGTGAAAATTTTACATTGGGATCTTTGTTGCTAGCAGAAGGAGGGTGGAGGGACAGACCCACGGGGGCTGGCAGGACAGCTCTCACACATGGTGAGCTCACTGAGGCTGAGGGCAGCAGTTGATCCCTCCTAGCAGTTTGCTGGCACAGGGGCTTGTCCACGTGCCCTGCTCTCTCGTGCCTCTCACCTGACCACAAAACCATGGCCCTGCTCTGCTCCTGCCTTTTCTTTAAGTCTTCTGTTCATTTCTGTCCAGCCCCAGAGCCAAGCATCCCAGGATGTCGAGAAGGCACTCACGGTGTTTGAACACACAGGGAAGGTTCCCGTCGCCATCCTAGAGGCCAGGTAGGGTCACACACCGGGAGGGCTATTGGGCAGGCCCCAGCGAAGGTCTGTGGCCATGATGGGCGGGGCCTTTAGGAAAGCTGTTCAGAGGGATCAGAATAGGCCCTCCCTTAAGCCACAGTGATTTTTCTTATTCATGCTTCAGCTGTGACCATGTGAGGCCAGTGCAGGGAGTTGAATAGCAAAATTTTGTAGAATTTGCTGTAACCCCAAAGCATGAATTCTGGCTGCTCCCAGTGTGGGGTAGCTTTCTTAAGGCTTTGCCCCTGAGGGATGTGCATGGCCTCCAGCTCCCACAGTCAACCTCCTGATCATGGATGAGCCCAGATTCCAGAATGCCCTGACTCTCCAGGCACAGGTAGTCACCAGCACAGAGTTCTATTTGTGCAAAGGGCTCCCAAACCAGTGAGAAAGAAGACTTGAACACATGATGCTGACCTTCAGGGACGGCCCCAGATGTGGATGGTCACTGCCCTGCTGCAGGTCCTCTGCCAGGGGCCGCCCTGAGCCTGCCCTTCTCTGTTGCAGCATATTCCGGAGGTCCTATTACCTGTGCCACTTCCTTCCTGCGCTGCTCACACCACGAGTGGTCAGTACACGTCCCTGTGACCCTGGGGCCGGGTTGGCAGAGACTGGGGTTCCTCTCGGCATCTCACAGAGTCTGTGTTTCCTCATAGCTCCCGAGAGCCCCTGATTCCCGCGAGGCCCTTATCGAGTCTCTGAGGAGGTACGTGTGGCCAGTGCAGCTAGGGGCTAGCAGCACAGAGACCTGTGTGGTGTCACATGTATGCTCGATTTATCTATAAAGTTGCCTTAAAATTAGTTACTTAAAATGTTAAAAAGAAAATTTCTTTGATTCTGAATATCACAACTTCACAAATACCATATGCTGTCCCTTGTATGTAGAATCTAAAACATGGCACAAATGAAACAGAAACAGGCTCACAGATATAGAGAACAGACTTGTTTCTGGGAGGGGAGCAAGGTGTAGAAGGGGAGGCATGGACTGGACGTTTGGGATCCGCAGATGTACACTGTTACATATAGGACGGATAAATAGCAAGATCCTACTGCATAGCCCAGGTAACTATTCAACATCCTGTGATAAATCAGAATAGAGAAGAATATGAAAAAGAATGTATCGATATATATATAACTGGGTCATGTTGCTGCACAGCAGAAATTAACGTTGTAATTCAACTATATATCAAAATTAAAAAAAAAAAGTTAGACTTAAGAATCAGATATTTCTATGAAGTTTAAGACAGATAGCCATGCTCCACCCATCCTGCTACTTCACTTTCTTTCTGGAAGCAAGCATTTTCAACTCTTACCTGATTTTTTTATATTTTGCCCCAAATCTCCAAATAATTTTATTTCTGTGCTTAACCACTTTTTCTGTTTTAGTTTTCTGTCCTGCACCAACAAACATAGCTATCTTTCCTGTAATAGTTTTTAAAACCTTAGTATTTAACGCTTGTCTTTAAGGCTATCCAGACACTGTTCAGAGTTGTTCCTTTTGTTTTCTCTGGAGTTCATAATCATCTTTGTTTTATCTTAGTTTTCCTTGTATATATTTATATGCTTCCCTGCGAACTCAGCTGGATGTCTGACTGTTCTCTTGTTCAGAATCGTTGAGTATCCCAGCAGTTATAGTGTAGGGAAATCTCTTCTAGGCCTTCTAACCTGCTGCACTCTTACTTACTAGCTGTTTATGCCTTTAAGGCAGCTGTCACCCTTACGTCTCCCTTCAGCATCACCTTGTGCTGTCCTCTGCCATGGCCTGTGCTGGCTTCTCTTTTCTATATCAAGATCCTCCTCTTTCTTGGTTTACCCCTTTGTGTTGGTGGAAAGCATCCTATTGAAGCTTCTCACAAAAGGATGGATGGGAGGTAAATTTTTTGACACTTTTTTTAGCCCATCATTTGATAGGTAGTTTGGCTGGGTATAGAAATCTAAGTTGGAAATTATTTTCCCTCAAGTTTTTGTGTCACTTCCTTGACTTCTAATGTCCAGTGTTGCTGCTGACATGTTAGAAACTTACAATTTCTGACTCTTTGCATGGGATCTGTGTTCTTTCTGGAGGCTTGTAGTGTCTTTGTTCCCTTTGTTCTGAAGTTTTATAGCAGTGCATTTCACTGTAGATCTGATTTCACTTCTGGGCTGGGCATATGGTGGGGCTTTTAATCTGGAAGTTCATATCCTTCAGTACTAAGAAATTTTCTTGGATATTTAAAACCCTTTTTTTTAAATTTTACAAAAAATTTAAGACAGAAAAGCAGAATAGAATCTATCACCCAGATTTAATAGTTATCAATAAATGACCAATCTTGTTTCATCTGTAGCCTTCAAATTCATTTACCCACCCAGTATTCTGGATGGTTTTGAAGCCAGTCCCAGACGCTGATTATTTTATCTTGGTTCATATCATTGAAAGTTTCCTCTGTGTCTTTTTCCTTCTTGGAACTTCTCTATTTTAGGTGTTATATTTCCTAAAGTGTCTTCTGACTTTTTCTCTTTTGTCATATTTTGCATATCTGTTTCAATTTGTTTTCCCTCTCCTTTCTGGGAGATTTCTTAAAGTTTATCTGTAGGTACTTTTACTGAGTGTTTCATTTCTGCCATCAGATATTTCTTTGTACAGCAGTCCATTCCTTTTTTTATATAATTTATTTTTGACTGTGCTGGGTCTTTGTTACTGTGTGAGGTTTTCTCCTAGTTGCAGCAAGCAGTGGCCACTCTAGTTGTGGTGCACAGGATTCTCATTGTGGTGGCTTCTCTTGTGCAGCATGGGCTCTAGGGCACACACTCACCAGTTGGGATGCACGGGCTGTTCCATGGCATGTGGGATTTTCCTGGACTAGTGATCGAACCCTTGTCTCCTGCATTGACAGATTCTTTACCACTGAGCCTCCAGAGAAGTCCCCAGCAATCCATTCTTGTTTCATAGCTGCAGTGCTATGTCTTGTCTCTCTGAAGATATTAATGAGAGCAAAGACTCACAGTTTCTTTTCTGTGGATTTCTCTGTTTCCTTGAGTTTGCTCTTGTTAATTGCACTGGTTTCTGATTTTGGGCTAAAGGCTTCACTGACCCCAGGGCAGAAGGTGGTGCCCCTCAGCTCCTGGTCTCCAGTCCCTGTGTACATTCATACTCTAGACCACAGCAGGTCTCTCTCTGTTCTTCTGCTTGAGTCTTGCCATCATGGTTTGCAGCACAGTGTGTGTGGAGGGGGAGTGTCCTGCAGACCATGCTGCTGTCCATGTGTCTCATAATTGGGCCACTTGTGACTTCCACTCCTCTGAAGGTGACTCCGTGGCTCTTGTCCTTGGACTCGTCCTTGTGCCATGAGGGCATGCCACCTGGGTCCATGCCCTGTAGCTGCCCTGCATCATCACTGGACTTATATTTTGAGTGACATAAGCATTAACTGGGTGTTTCTCTTAGCATTTCTCATAAAAAGTAATTAATTTCACCTTTAAAATTTGGGAATTGCCAAAACTTGACTGAGAGAAGTGAAAATCATTTCTAATCTCTCTACCCAACAAAAACCATTGGCAGACGTCTATGTAGCATGTG
Source organism: Oryx dammah (assembly GCF_014754425.2). Classification (NCBI taxonomy): domain Eukaryota; kingdom Metazoa; phylum Chordata; class Mammalia; order Artiodactyla; family Bovidae; genus Oryx; species Oryx dammah. The sequence goes on from NW_024070197.1 coordinate 49,974,232, forward strand.
GTGTTGTATAATCTGTTTATGTGTCGTATAGTTTACTGTATTGCATATTTTTGTTTTCTGATAGTTTCTGAAATTGTAACCTTGAGAATCAATTTAAATTGCAGTGGACTATTTTACTGTTTCCTTCTGACCCAGAGTGGATAAAATTCCCCCAGCCCTGTACTCCACCTACCGCCAAGCCTGCTCTACTGCCGGACAGAAGCAGCCAGAAGGTGTGGTCCTCATTCGTGCCCATCTCCACTTCCCGAATCATGAGACGTTGTCGGTGGAGCCCTAGTCCCTCTGGTCTGGTCATGTCATGCTTGTTGTCTGGTCAGAATTGTGGCTTCAGAGACTGACTGGCTCAGCCCTGGGATGGTTGTGATTCCCAGGGGGCTGCCTGTGATGTCAACCCTCTCAGGTCTCAGCCGGGAAGTACCTGCCATATGCGTCCTGAAGGACGTGGTACCAAGTCCACTTGACTGTCATCTTTGTGTGCCCTGCTGAGGTTGTGACGTGGTTTCTGTTGCCCGTCTGATTTGAGTTTACGTTCAGGTGACCAGCCAGGCTGAGGTCATGGTGCTGGTTCTGCACCGTGTTCTACTGGGGGTCTGCCTCAGCTCTTTGTGATGTTGGTGGGGATCTTGCTGTTTCTAGGGGACAATGATGTAGACCTGGGCCAAGAATGCATCAGACTTGGAGCAGCCAGGGACACTGTCCCTACCCCACCTCCCAGAAGCAAGGTGCCATCTGCGCAGGGCCTGGCTTGTCAGTGTTGAGATGGTGCTGCTGTTTGCTGGTCAAAACCTCTGCTGCTTGCCAGCCAGTTAGGCTGACTGACTACCTGCAACTCTATTCTCTGGTTCTGTCTGGCAGAACACTGTCACACAGTCTGCCACAGGTTCTGATGGCCACGGGGACCCACACCTGTTTGGACCTGTATCAGAATATCTCACTGATGAGGTGCCAAGGGGCTGGAGGGCTGTGTCCACAACCAAGAGCAGCCTCACCTCTCTTCCTGATCCCTGGTCCTGCTTTTGGAAAAGGGCTTCTAGAACCTTTTAAATGTATGTTGAGGACTGGTAATTCCCTCTAACATCTGATCTTAACATCCTGTGATAAAAAACAGTATCACAATGTTACTTAAAAGTTTGAGAAACGTCATCAGTTTGACCATCATCTGTCCATAATTCATACCCCCAGCCCTGCCTCCCTCCACAAGCGAATGGTCTTTTTTATTACGTATGTGCATTTTACACTTGTGGCGATGATGTGCATAGAACTGTGGTTTTTTCCTAAACTTCCGTGTCTTGCTGTCTAGCCTAATTGTGAAAATCACCTCCTGCCTCTCAGATGCAGCCCAGCAAAGGGAGGTGGAGCCCAGCTGTGCAGAGGAGCCACTGGACCTGCTTATGGCTGCCCTGCAGGAGCTCAGGGCCTCTATGATGGACCCCACCCAGCATGACGGTGAGGAGGGGGCTGCAGGCAGGGCTGTCCACAGTGGGTGTTTGTGGGTGGGAAGGCATGTCCCGTGTGCTCAAGTTCATGGCTGGTCCCTGAGCCACAATGGTCATTGTGTTCCCTGAGCTCAGCATCTGTCACGAAGCCTGACCGTGGCCTGGTAGGTGTGGAGGACGCAGCCTTGTTTCTGACATGCAGGCTGTCCCAAAGCCTTGGCAGAAGGTGAACTTTCTCTCCTTGGCACTGGTGGGATAGGTGATGTAGAGGAGAAAGCTGTGTGCTGGGCTGGGTGTGGTTTTCTTTCTGACCTCCACTGCCCAGCACCTCCAGCCCTCAGCACTGTGTCTCTGCTCCTGGACTGTCTCCTCTGGGGGACCTGGAGAACCAGTCTTGCAGTTCAGAGCACGCAGTGGCCACAAAATAAAGTGCTCAGTTCCAGTAGTTTTAGACTTTGTTATGCTAAATGCAGAAACTAATATAAATAAGCCATGTTTTTAACTGCACCGGTCCATTCAATATATGCAGATTATTTTCAGTAATATACTTAATTTTTTGGAGGTAAATGACAATTTGAAAAAACTTGCAGATAAACCATGTAGCCTGGAAATATAAAAAGATTAGGTATATTGTGAATGCATAGAGTGTATGTACATTCACATCTGACTTGCAGAAAACATGGAAGCCTGTGAGGAGTTAAAATTGAGGGTCAGAAGTGACACATGGTTTCACAGTCCCAGCCCTGTGTGGTTAGCTCTGCTGCAGCTGTGGTCACCCTGCAGGCCCAGGACATCCCCTTGTGGCCAGCATGGCCCTTCCTAACACCGCCCCTGCAGCCTGTGGTCCTGCTCATGGCAGCCCCTCCCTTGTAGTGCTATCAGCTCAGGTGGCCATGGTCTCTGAGAGGCTCCACTCTGTCCTGGGCCTCAGCGAGGATGTCAGCAGTGGCGAGGCGGCCCCGGTGCAGCTCAGCATCCAGGCCCCCGAGCTGCAGCCGCAGGAGCAGAGGGTGAGTGTGGGAGACGGTGTGTGAGGGAGTTGAGGGTTTGGTATTGTCTGCATGCAGACTCTGCATTTGGGAGGAAGGTGTGGGCAGCTCTGCCGACCCTATTCTCCACTGACACATCCCATCATGACCCCGGGGGACCTTCCCAGGGTCTGGGGGTTCCTATGACCTGGGAGTGGCAGCCTTCTCTCTGGGCAGTAGCCTGTTTCATAGTCTCGTGAGCTTATCTCTGTTCCTGTGTGTCTGGGGTGTAAACACTCTAACAAGACCTTTCCTCTCAGGTGGTGGACCTCCTGCTGACGTCTTTTTGTCAGAACCTCATGGCAGCCTCCAGCGTTGCCCCACCGGACAGGTAGAGGCTGGGCGGTCCCAGCAGGTGGTTGGAGCTGTCCCGAGGGCAGCCTGGTGCTCCTGATGAGAGGCCATCAGTCTTGGTCCAGCACTGGGCCCTGGGCTGCCCCCGATGTCCTGCTGCACTGGGGGGAGGCGGGGAGGGGTGGGGGCTGATGTACCATACCACAGGCACGTAGCCAAGGCAGTCTCGCAGCAGGTGAGTCTGCTGTCTGGGGAGCAACTTGGCTTTTCCTGGGTCTGCAGTGCCTGCCTGCTCATCCATGGGCTCTGGGAGGGCTGGGAGTGCCACCGCCCTGTTCTCTGTTGCTTGCCCCCATAGGCAGGGCCCCTGGGCCACCCATTTTGTGAGGGCCCTGTGTGGACACAGGTTCCTGCCAGCCGTGCTCACCAGGCTCTGCCAGCTGCTCCGTCACCAGGTAGGGCTGCCATTCCCTCCAGCTGGGAGTGGGTCCCCCACCCTGCCCCCCAGCACCGAACACCTTTTCTCTCGTCTTAGGGCCCAAGCCTGAGTGCCTCACACGTGCTAGGCTTGGCTGCGCTGGCTGTTCACCTGGGCGAGTCCAGGTCTGTGCTCCCCAAGGTACACGTGGGCCCTCCTGCCCCTGCCAGGGGCCTGCCCATCCCTGAGTTCATTGACAGCCTCCTGCCCTGTGTGGCCCAGCAGGCCTCGGCCCTGTGTCTGAAGTAAGTACACCTTGTCAGAGTAACATGTTCCTCAGACAGCACAGCACAGACACACGTGCTCCGTACTGTGCTGGTCCATACCTCCCAGAAGGAACCTTATCTGGATGTATCTGGGCGCATGCTGGTATCTCTGGTTAGGACAGTGAAGTCATCCTGCCTTGCTCCCTGCCTTTGGAGACGCTGGCTCTGGGCTGCAGGTGTCCTTCTCTAGGCTGGGTGGCCAGCAGCTGGGTGGACCTGTCCCTCAGGTTCAGTTCTGGGGTCTCCCTGTGGCAAGCAGCTTTCTCTGGGGGACTCCTCTGCATTCATGGCTGTCCCATCACTACACACAAAGCACCAGAACCTCTCCCAGGACCCAGCAGTTGCAGGGAGCCCGGCACCAGGCTTGGCAGGTGTGAGAGATGGCTGGGGTGAGAGCGGCCACCCATGGCAGAGACCTGGGGCTTTCTGCAGCTGCTGAGGTGAACAGACTAAAGTCAGGACAGAAGCCAGAGACTCTGGCAGGGAGGGATGTTGGCAGGGCCAGGGTCCTGGCTGCGGACTAAGCTGACGTCAGCAGACAGGGAGAGCCAAGCTCAGGAGCAGCTCTCAGTGATGAGGCCCCCGGGAGTCAGGCCCTGTCCTCACCACCCAGACTCCCTGCCAGCCTCTGCCCGACTTGTCACAGCCACCATGGGTGGGCAGAGCTGAGGCTGCAACGGGACCCACTTCTCCCTGGCTTGGAGGTCCTTATAGGCAGGAACAGCAAACAATGTGTGGGTCATGCCCGTGAACCCCACGGGACACGCCCTCTCCAACATGCTGGGGAAGCAAGCCCTTACATGGAGTGGTTGCGTGTTTACATTTTCCAAGATGCATTATTAGGGGGTGGGGTGGGGGTGCTAGGATGCCCTTGGTTCACTTTGTGTGACTCATGCTGACTTCCACCCTGTATTTTGTGTGCATCCCGTTTCTGTGTTATAATTTCTGTTTTCTATTTTCAGATTTTCTACAGCAGCAATTTCTTATTCCTTGTGTAAGTTTTCCCAGTCACCTGAGCTTCTGCACAGCTGTCTGTCTCCTGGCCTTATAAAAAAGGTGAGTCTTCTGGGTGCCTTTCTCGGCCGAGTTCCCGTTTTCTACGGGTCTCTGGCCCGAGGCTGTGTGGCCTCCATCTCATGCTCAGCACCGCCTTGGTCTGTGGCGGCCTATCTCCTGGGAGCCACCGCCTTCTGCCTTTTCTTTCTGGCTAAGAGGAGGGGGTGTAAGGTGAACCACAGATGTCCCTCCCGTTTATAAAACTGGCTCAGTAGTCATAAGAAGTGTCTTCTCAGGTAAAGAGGCGCCCTATACTTCCTCTAAAGATAGCCCTGGAGACTGTGTGTTGGGATTCTGTGTCAAGGGTGGCAGGGCTGTCCGTTCCAGCGGGAGCCGGGCTTGCGGCACATACAGAGTTCCAGGGAGCCTGTCCACTGGGCGATGAGCCTGCTTCTCAGTTCCAGGCTCCGTGTTGGACTCCTGGGCTCTGCTGGGAGCTGCCTTGTCAGGAGCAGCCTGGGGGCTGCTACCACAGTTTCACAGTGTGGGACAGGGGCAGGTCAGGGGGAGTCCCAAGCTGCCATGGTCCCCTTGCGCTGCCTGTGACTCCGGAAGCACAGGGCAGGGGTTTCTGTCTCCTAAGGAAAGACAGGTGGCTTGTCCATCTCCCGGGAGCATCTCACACAGACCCCAGTGCCAGTGAGCCTCAGGGGACAGCTGAGCACGGCTGCAGGACACAGCGGCCTCAGATGTGCAGTCAGAGCTGCTGCCCCTTGAAGTGCCACCTGAGGAGCAGGGGCTCCCCACTGCCAGCCGAGCGTGGCCGGCCTCCCAGCACACACGCCACTGGCTTTTTTCAGTTCCAGTTCATCATGTTCAGATGGTTCCCAGAAGCTCGCGACCCCCCGTCCCAGGAGGACCTGGCCAGCCCACCCTGGAGGCCCCTGTGCCTGCCCTCCGTGGACTGGCGGAGAGCCGCCCTCTGCCTGTGGAAGCAAAGAGCCCTGAAGGAACTGCTGAAGCAGGAGGGACTCCAGGTAGGTCCTGCAGTCCCCTCCCTGGGACACCTGCAACACGCAGTGTGAGGTTTTGAGGTTGGTCTCCATGGACATGTGGAGCTGCCCCAGAATTTAAAAGACAGGGCGAGTGCTGTGCAACTGCTGGAAGCTTCATGTTAATACGCCCAATTTGGTGAGCTGAAACAAGTTGTGCAGACGCCACGATCTGTCCAGGGCCAGGCAGCAGTGTGGACGATGCAGTTTAAGACGAGTTTGAAAAGTTTCAGTTAGCTTCACTTTCAGGGTTAAATTACTGATTCATGGGGCTTCATGCCAAGCTCCCTGTCTAACACTGGGAAGTGGTGTGAGGATGAGAGGGTCTGAGACACAGGAGACCTCTAGCTGCCATGAGAGCCACATTCACAGCCCGCCCTGTGGCTTCTGTGTGCCGTCCTTGGCATGGTGGTCACTTGAGCTTTTTCTGTCAGTTGACTTATAGAGACTGGTTACAACTGGAAATAGAAATTCAGCCTGAAGTTGATTCTCTTTCAGATACAGAAAGGTAAGTGCTTAAAGGATCTGCCCTTTAAAACGTTACACTGTTTTGTGTCATGATGTCCTCAATTTTACGTTCAGCTTAACATAAAGTCTATGTTATAGTATAGTCTATGAATATAATTTTATTCATTCTATGATTCAAGGAATACTTCCTGAGCTCCTGTAGTTTGGCAGATACTTCTAGAATGGTCTGGGAGCTAGGGCTATAGTGTGAACAAAACAGATGGGGCTCCCTGCCTGCACTTCTGCCCCGTTGGCCCTGAGTGGGCACTCCTGCTGAGGGACTGTGTAGCCTGGAGGCAGGCAGGGAGATACAGCAGGGCTGTGGGAGCAGGTGCTGGCAGGTGAGGAACAAGGAGTCTGAACCCCCGAGGGCCGTGGTCAGGGAGCCACGAAGATCTCAGCTGGTGTCAGCCAAGGCAGGGGACGGTGGGCACGGCTTCATCAATTACTGGCTTCGAGGCGTGGCAACAGGAGTGAGCAAATTGGGGTCTGAGCCCCTGTGGGTCGCGGGGCCCCTGTGGGTCTCGGGGCCGGTGAACGAGATGGTTGAGCCATAAGGTGTGCTGTTTGGGGCTCAGGTGTGTGCTGAGGGCCTTCGCAGCAGGGGTAGCTGTCCTCAGGCCGCCATCTGTGGTGTGGTCAGAGACGTTCCCACACGTGGAGATGCTGTGACATGGTGTCAGATTCTGATGGAACAAGTAGACTTAGGAAGGATGGCAAACAGGAGTGGGAGTGACGACAATGCCTTCTGCAGCTCGGAGGGTGGGGGTGGAGGGGCTGGTGGGGCACTCCCACCTATCAGCTTTGTGCCCGGCTTGCTTCCTGAGCGCTTCCTTCCTGCACTTATGAGCCCGGGGCCTCCTTCCTCTCCAGCGTCCTGGTGTGCAGATCCAGAGTACGCCTTCTTAGCTCTCCCTCAGGTCACTGTGCTGTCGGTGAGGAGTCAGGTCGGGGCCTCCTTCCCTTGCTCCTCACTGCAGTGCCCCCTGCCTCTCGTGGTCGTGGCCGAGGCCCTGCTTGGATTCTGGTCTCCGTGTGGGGGCAGACTGCAGCACTGGCGGCTGCCAGTGTTGTGGTCTTAGCACTATGGAGCCTGGTCCACATCTGGGCGCTCTGCTGCTGGACTCAGCCAGTACAGACGCCACCTCTGCCCCCAGCTCAGCAGCCGTGCACCGTGGCCTCCCTAGGCACACACCCTGGCGTTTGCATTGTAGGCAGGACTTCCAGCAGTGGGCCATCCACCAGCACTTCCTCCCCATGCCCTCTGCCACCGGTGGCTGCGATGGAGACCTGGAAGCCGCTTGTACCTCCCTGGTGGACGTGCTCATGGACTTCTGCCAAAGGTTAGGAACGTTGGTGCCCAGAGGCATGTGTGTTTTGATTTTGGCAGCTCTAAGAATGTTTTTATTTCTCTCGGTCCACACATTTGGACATATCTGATAACAAGTCTGAATCTTTGCAATGAAGGCAAGCTTCTGGTATCATCTTTCTATCTGTGCGTCACCTGGTCAGCAAACGTGAGGAGAATAAAAGGTCTAGTAGGTGGTGGGCGCCAGTGTCGCCACCCATGGTGCAGGAAGTACCGATGTGGACTGGCTGCCACGAGAGGCAGGCCTTCCCAGTCCCGTCTGGGCCGTGCAGGCTGTGGGTGTCTGACACGGCCTCTTCAGTCTCGCCCTCCTGGTTGAGGACATATGCTGTGTCCAGGTGGTGTGTGGTGTTATCTTGTTATGGTTTTGATTTGCTTTTCCCTGATGGCTCACAGTATTGACCATTTATTTATCTTTTTTGGACAGATGTCTGATCAGATCCTTTGCCTATTTACAATTGGGCTATTTGCTTGTTGAGTCTTAAGGGTTCTTTATATAGTCCAAATGCCAGCTCCCTTGAGATATGTGAATCACAGATGCTTTCTCCCATCCCTTAAAGTCATTGGTTCACTCCCTTGATAGAGTACTTTGATTCATATGAGTTTTACATTTTGAAGAAGCCGTATTCATCTGTTTTTAATTTTAGCTTTTGGGCCTTTGATCCATTTTGAGTTACTTTTTTTCCCCTAAATTTATTTATTTGACTCCATCAGGTCTTAGTTGAGGCACACAGACTTTCCAGTTACAGCCCACAGGCTCAGTTGCGTCTCGGCATGTGGGATCTTAGTTTCCTGACCGGGCATGGAACCCACATCCCCTGCATTGCAAGGCGGATTCTTAACCACTGAACCACCAGGGAAGTCTCTTGAGTAAATTTTTTGTAAGATGTGAGGTAGAGATCCAGCCCCATTCTTTTGGATGTGAATGTCCAATTGCCCTTTTTGCTGAAAAGACTGTTCTTTTCCCATTGAATGGTCTTGTTACTCTTGTCAAAAGTCCACTCACTATATGTGTGAGTTTACTTCTGGACTCTCAACTCTGTTCTACTTATCTTTACATCTGTCCCTGTGCCAGGACCACACCATTTTGATTACTATAGCTTTGTAATAAGTTTTAAAATTGGAAAATGTGGGAATTCTCTGGCAGTCCAGTGGTTAGGACTCCATGCTTTTACTGCTAAGGGCCCGGGTTCAATCCTTGGGTAACTACGGTCCCACAAGCTGCACGGTGCGGCCAAAAAATAAACAAGGAAGTAAAATTGGAAGACATGAGTCCGCTAACTTTGCCCTTCTTTATCAAGATTGTTCTGGAGCCCTTGCAGCTCCATCTGGATTTTTAGGATCAGCTTATCAATTTGTACAAAATGAGCTGGGATTCTGATAATGACTGCACTGTATCTGTATATCAGTTAGGGTCCTTCCATTTGTTTAGGTCATCTTTAATATTTTTCAACAGTGTTTTATAGTTTTCAGTGTGCAAGTCTTGCATCTCCTTGATTAAATTTATTCTGCAGTGGGTTTTTTTTTTTTTTGGCACCATGTAAATGGTATCATTGCTTTAATTTCACTTATTTGCTCAGATGGCTTTTTATTGTTAATTTTTTATGATTTTTCTATATATAAGGTCTTGTCATCTGTGAATAGAGATGGTTAAACTTTTTCCTTTCTAATCCGAATGACTTTTATGTGCTGATTTATTTGCTGAGTTGTCCTGTCTAGAACTTCACAGTGCAATGCTCACTGGAGGCAGTAGGAGCAGATGCTTCGTCCTGGGCCTGGTCTTGGGAGGACAGTTTTCAGTCTGTCATCATTGAGTACAGTGTGAACTGTGGGTTCTTCATAAATGCCCTTTGCCAGGTTGAGGAAGGTCCCTTTTACTCCTAGTTAGTTTTTTCAGTCATGAGATGGTGTTGAACTTAATGTTTTATCTGTGTGGGTTTTGGTTTTCTATTCTACTCATGTTAATTGCATTAATTGATTTTTGCATATTGAGCCAACCTTGCATTCTTAGGATAAATCCCAGTTGGTTGTGTAATCATTTTGATATGTTGCCGGAGCTGGTTGCTGGCTTTGTGCTGTTGCTGGGGCACCATGCGTGCCCTGTGGTCCCTGGGTACTCCCTGGCCCTGTGACCACAGGCCATACTGGAGGCAGAAGAAGAAGTAGCCCAGCATAGATAGGAGACACTAAAGAGGCTTTCACTGTGTCTTTATTTCAGTTCGAGGAGTTATCATCGCTCAGAGAATTCTGATTTGGTTCTTGGTGGCTGCAAAGGAAATCGGGACATTTTTTCCAGATTGCAGGTTAGTTAGAAAATGCAAAACTCAGTGTGTCCACTGCATCGAAGCCATGTGCTGTCAAGATATTTATTGAGTATCCAATGAGTCCAGATGTCTATTCTAAGCAGAATGAAAGCCTGAGTCACAGACACGGTCACTCAGACCAGAGACCACGTGTTCTGTGAACTCATGTCACCATAAACGTCAAAGGAGCACAAAAATGAAAGATGAAATACAGGAAGCATCTCCAGGCTTTAGGACATTTAAGATTTGAAAACAGGAAGTAAAAATGTGGACTTCAGTAGTAACTTGGTTGCTACTCCCATTCTCTGCTCTTTAACTCTGGGTGCTACGCTAGGAGGTCAGACTCTTGAGAATTGATATAAATAACCCTCCACTTGTCTGAGTATTGAGAGTTTGCAAAGACCAGAGGCTGGAGCCCCTTCTGTTTCCCAGGTCACTTGTCACTGAGGCAGGAACACTAAGAAGGGTGCAGAGGCCCTGCAGGTTCTCATCCTGGAGTGAAAAGTGCCTTTCTGTCAGCATGCTGCTGCCCAGATCTCCTGCGAGTGGGCTCTGGGGTCAGAGGGCAGACCAGGCCTGTCCTTCCTTCTCGCCAGCTGTGCGCTGGGAGTCTGTAACTGTGGACGTGGCCATGCAGCTCTGTCTTATGGGATCTGGAATTGCCGCTATCTCTCTTAAAAAGTGCCTGAATTTAGAAAATGTGGAGGATGAAAGGGAGATCCTAACACTCCACACAAAAGGGACGCATGTCCTCTGCATCCATCGTAATGGGAAGTGGAAGAGAGTTCCTGGGAGGGCGGCCGCAGCAGGAGTCATGGGTTTAGAGGTCGCGTGTGACAGGGCGATGAGGAGACCGGTGCTCTTCATACTGCTGCCGTCTCCAGGAGATGGCTGCTGATCTGGAGCAGGGCCCTGTGCCCCTTGGCCACGGACACTTTCTCTTCGGAGTTTTCCGCAGACGCCTCCAGGCCCTGACTCACGGGTGGGATGTGGCCAGCCGCCTCCAGAGACAGCAGGAGCTGCTCACCTGCAAACGGTAACACGGTTGCGTCCCAGGGTCTCTCCCCACTTCGGCTTCTCTTCCCTCTAGTTGCGGGTCTCTGGGGTGGCCTCTCCCTGGGAGTCCCCTGGAGAGCAGGGTCTGGGCCCAGGATCCCTTCAGTTCAAAGGCCTCACATCGAATGTGGGCTCAGGGGTCCTCACAGCAGCTTCATCACAACTGAGCTGTGAATTGACATCCTTCCCAGGCTAGTGAGCTGGTTGGTTCACACACTGCTCCCACCATGAAGCTGCATGGCTCATCATGAAGCTGCATGGCTGCTTTGGGGAAGCACAGTGGTATCTATGGGCCCAGCAGCACAGGAGCCCAGGCCCTCCCGGGAGGGATGGGCCACAGACTCGGGCCAGTTCCCAGCAGGCTGGGAGGGTGGCTGCCGCTCCAAACATTGCTCTCGCGGGTCACTGTCCACACCTCTGTCCTCCCAGCACCCTCCTCGGCCTGCCCCCCTCCATGCTGGTCAGCAGCCCCTGTGCGGAGCAGCCAACCACCCCCAGCTGCACTGATTTCTTCCACTTTGTCAACTCAGAGTTGGTAGGTGTGGAGTGAGCAAGGTCAGGTGCGGGGCTGGGGGCCATGTGGGCACCGTGGGCTGGTTCTGGGGAAAGTTCAGGAGTGCATCTGTGGTCACGTGGAGCCAGCGGCCTCGGTATGGGTCCCAGCTGCAGGGGGTCACTGAGGCTAGGCCGTAGCACTTGGAGACACAGGCGGCAAGGCCAGAGACTGGGGCCAGTGCCTTCTCCGGAACATGACTCCTTCATAGAACCTTCCCCAGTTTAGCGGTTTGGGCCCCAGAAGTGCTGACCGACCTGCCCGCTTCACCTCTGGGCACAAAAGCCAGACAGTGCCTACACCTGGCTCTTCAGGCTCCAAAGGGTGCCCTCCCTTACTTGTGCACAGTCAGGGACAGGGAGGGGCTGTGCCCACTGCAGGAGGCTTTGTAAAAATGCACCATGTGGCTGGAGGTTGATCTGAGGTTCTGGTCATCTGTGTGGAGCTTATAGGGTAACTGGGGAGCAGCAGAAATGAGGTGAGATTTTCTGTTCAAGTTCGTTCTGGAGGCTGTTCCCCCTCAAGCTCAGAACGGCCTGTGAAAGCACCCAGGTGTGGGGGAGGAAGGACAACACCTGGCTGCCCACCCCCATCCACCACCCTCCTTCCTCACTGGCCTCTACTGTCTTGCAGAGGAACTTCTCCCATGATGGTGCGCTCACCCACGACATCACCGCCCACTTCTTCAGGGTAATTCCAGTTCCCTCCACCCCTCCCGTGTCACTACTCAAACCTCTGGCCTGGCCCTTGCGTATACAGTGGCTCCCAGGGTCCATGTGCAAACCCAGTGGTGGGCATCTCTTCCCCAGGGGCTCCTCAACACGTGTGCACGAAGCAGAGACCCATCCCTGGCAGCCGACTTGGCCCTGACCGCCTGCCAGACCCAGTGCCCCCTGCTGCTCACCTCTGCTCTGGTAGGCCTGCCATTTTCTCGGGGGAGCTTCCGGGCCTGGTGGGGTGCCGTGAGGGTCAGTGTGGCTGGGGGTTGCACGTCTAGGGCTTCCTGGCTGTGTGATCCCAGGCGCAGTGGGTGTTAAGTCAGGAGCAGATGCCCCGGGAGCAGTAGGGAGAGAACTGGAGAGGGAGGACTGGGTTGCAGGAGTCCCTCCGCACCAAAGCCAGCAGCAGAAGTTGTTCACAATTTGTGCTCCAGGCTGGAGCTGCCAGCTCGGCCCCTGCAGCCCGGCCTCTGCATGACCTTCCGAAGTTCCTCAGTTGGGGCTCCCCTGTGGGCTTTCTCACCCCTTCCCCTTTTGTCAGGAGGGAGGACACAGCCCCATTCTTTCAGAACAGCACGTCCGCCGCCGAGCTCCCTGGGCAACCGTGCGTCCTCTGAGGATGAGTTGTGTTGGGCCGTAGATGAGACACTGTCCTTGTAATTAGGAAGCACTAAATGAGCAGAGCCAGGCTCGGGGGGGTGGGTGTCAGCCAGCAGGTGGACGTGTCCTGCCCAGATGGTCGGGGTCACTGAGCTCTGCAAAGCATCCTGGTGGTGGTGAATGACTGTTGGTGCCCATTCTCTCCCATGAGCTGTGGTGGTCAAGCCTGGAGCCCGAGCTGCACTGCCGGTGGAGGAGGTGGTCCCAGAGCCCGCTGCCTGCAGAGCTGCGGAAGCTGCAGGAGGCCCACCTCTTCGCTGAGAGGTGAGTATGGGCACACGCTCTCGTTGACCTGCCCAGCATCTCAGGAGCTGGAGAGGCCTCTGGACAGGCTCTGCAAGGTGCAGGGTTCACCTGCCCGTCTCCTTTTACTTCCCAGCAGGTGCCCTCCTAGAGGTCACAGAGAGGATCGCTGGCCCTCTCCAGCCTCCTTACATTTTCCTCTGTGACCATTTCCATCCCTCAGGCACCTCCAGAGTTAGGAATACTGGAAACCTCAGAAAACAAGGAAAGCCAGTCTGCCCACTGACTCTAATCGTATAGAGAGCAGGAAAGTTTCTTAAATCACTGCACTGTATTGTTTTTCACTTTTGGCCGTTTTAACCTGCTGAAGGACCTTGAACATCATAGTGCAATTGGGGCAGGGATTGTGTGGGAGGCTGGTGCAGATTCTGGGATCTAGGAGTCAGGGGAAGGGCTCCAGGCAACCCTGCGTTCCACACCCTCCTGACAAAGCTGAGACCTCCTGCAAGCTGCACCGCTTCCTGTGTCCAGGGCCAGTCTGTGCAGAGCCAGGTTGGGGGCAGGGGTTCCTGTGGTGATATACTCCTCTTGTCTGCACAGCATGTCCTCCCCCATCATACCACCCCCCGCACCTGGCCCATCCTGGCTCTGCGCGGCTGCCCTGCACTTTGCAATTCAACGGGCCAGGAAGGAGAGCTTCAGGCAGGAGCTGGGGAAGCTGGATGGCCAAGGAGAGGAGGCAAGGATGACACCCTCTTCCTGCAAGCTCACCTTCTCTCAGGGTTCATCTAACACACTGTGCTTTTCAAGGACACACAAGTGTTTGGGGTCCTTCTGACTTTATTTGGAAGCAAACCTTCCTGGGTGTACAGGTTTGATAAGACTTACAACTCTCAACTGCTTTTATTTGACCTGTTTATTCGCCCCATAATCCCCGGGTGGGGGCAGTTAGGGCTGACTGGCACTCATCAAGGTACCTGTACCCCATTCAGCTGCTCGCTGAGAACAGGGCTGGATGGAGGGCTGCTCAGAGGGCAGGCTGGTGTCCCCACTGGGAGCTGCCATGGTACACCCAGCTGAACCCCTGGTTCTCTAAAACCCAGAGCTGCCCAGCAGCTCAGGTTGTATACACCTGCCTGACAACAACTGCTGAGCTGTGGGGTTTGAGTGATTATAATTTCAAGTAACAGAGTCCCAGGGAGCATCTGCTCTTAGACTTCAGGCTGTTTTTGTTGGAAGGCTTTTAGTGGCTCCATATCTTCCAGACCACTGTCCCCAAGCAGTAACTATTTATAACCCATTAAATTCTGTAAGAGCGACTACAAATTTTATTCCTGCAAAGATCCCCCCAAAGATTTCTAACCTAGGCCTATAAACACTCAATTAGTGAGGAATTTTTTTTACTTATACTCTCAGGGAACAGAATACAGGTAGTCTTATGTTGTGAGTGGATGTGTTTTTATTTGTAGCTGTTCGTTTCCCTGTTTTTCTTTTCCTTGATGGGCCTGCTCTCTTCATATCTGACTCCACAGGTATGTCAGACCCTCTCCCACCTTGGACAGGGTGGCGAGCCCCTGCCCCCAGGGCACTTGAAACCGTGGATCCCCATTTCTCCACAGACCTTCTAAGTTAGGTCTCTTGAGCAGGGGAGGTGTGGTATCTTTGGGGCAAAAGCTTTCTCAGGAGAGAAAACCCCAGGCCATGGGCCTGCCCTGTGGGGTCTCCCTTCAGACCCTGCACCCTGAGGGTCTGTGCAGGGCCCCAGGTAGATAGCCCCTCCTTGCCCACTGTCACCTTTGAGTTCTTCCGTTCTTCTGTGGATCACAGGCCGTTGGCTCCCTGAAGGCTCTGGACATCTGTGCGGAGATCTTGGGGTGTCTGCAGAGGAGGAGGATTTCCTGGCTGCTGGTCTTTCAGCTGACGGAGGCGGGTGAGAGATCTGGAGGCTGCCAGCCATGTCTGTGCCGACTCCTTAGTCCTTCTCTTCAGAAGCAACTTTCAAACGGTTACACAGGAGCCCTCCTTGGGGCTCACTTTAAAAACTCATTTTTGCAACTTTATGTTCTTGGTTAAGTATACAGACTCATTTAATAATTTAGTGGACCCCTGATGATTTCAGCCCCCACCCCCTAGTCTGTGGCATGAGGTTGCCACCCCTGGGTCAGCACGCACACAACTCCTGGAGACCCTGACACTATGGGAGGACCCCACACTGCTGACAAGCCCCTTGGTTTTACAGATGTCCCCCTGGGGTGCACCCTCCTTGGCCTGGCCCCCGACCACCAGGTCAGGCTGCTGCCGGTCGCCTTCTACAGGTAACCCTCAGGGCCTGGAGGACAGGGGAGGAACAGCAGGGCTCCTTCAAGATGGAGAGCCTGTGCCCCTGCTGCCTGCCACCAGCCCCAGTCAGACGTGTGAGGTCAGGCCATTTGTCTGCCCTCAGCCTCCTTCCCTACTTTGACGAGGATGCCCTCCTAAAAGAAGATGCCTTCCTGCACGTTGCTCTCAACATGTACCTGAAGCTTGTTGGCCTCTTTGTGGCTGGGGAGACCGGTGCAGTCTGGACTGTGGCCCATGGTGGGGAGCTCCCAACTCAGGCAGGTGCAGGGCCAGGCCCCATCTCCAGACAGGCTGGGGTGACGCTCCTGGCACAGTTCATGGCTCTGGGCACCCTGACCTCAGCACTGCCCATCTTCTTTCTAGGGTGACCCCGTAAGCCTGATAACAAATGCCCGTCTGTTTCTGCTGCAATTGATACCTCGGTGCCCAGAAAGGAGCTTCTTGCACGTGGCAGAGGTAACACCCAGGTGCTCACCAAGGTGGCTATGTTTAGGTCCATGTCACTATGTGACGTGAGGATGCTGGACGCCTTGGGGAAAGCTGGCATCCAGCATCCAGGCCCGGGAGGGATGGGGGCAGAATGGGCCCAGCCTGTGGGCTTTGTTGCAGCTGCTGGCTATGAGTGGAGACTGTGACCCGGAAGTGAGTGCCGCCCTCCTGAGCAGGCGGCAGGCTGTGCTGGACCCCGATCTCTCCCAGGAGCCCCAATGCTTCTGACCCAATCTGCACAGGGCACTGCCCAGCTCCTCGGAAGTGGGTTACAAATCTCAATTGCTTTAGTGGGTAAGAAGAATCAGTTCTCTAAAATCTGCATCTGGCCCAAGTCACTCTGGTTATAGGAGAAGAAACTGCTGGTCCCAGAGCAGAGGCCACAAGACCCTGGGAGCCACAGACTGAACCATCGCCGCCCAGCACGCAGAGTGGGGGCGCATCAGGGCACCACTCTGCGCACAGGCCTGAACCAGTCACCACCCGAGCTCAGGGCGGCCAGGCCCTCAGGTGGGCTCAGCCTTCACCACCTGCCCTGCTGCAGGCCTGGACGGGGCCTCCGGGGCCTGGTCTGGAGTCTGCGTCAGCGGGTGCACCATGGACATGTGCACGTTGAGGTTGTGTGCCTTCTCAAACCGCCGGCCACACTGGTCACAGGCAAAGTCCAGCTCTGTCTCAGCCTTGTGCTTGGTCATGTGGTACTTCAGGGATGCCCGCTGCCGGCACTGGAACCCACAGACCTCACACCTATGGGATGGGGCCAGTGAGCCAGGGCCAGGATGCAGCCAGCGGGAGGGCCACCACCCCCCACTTACTGCAGAGGCTTGGCTCCCGAATGGCGCATCTGGTGGACCAGGAGGTGCTTCCGCTGCTTGAAGGTCTGTCCACACTCATCACAGATGTAGTTCCGCACCTCTGGGGACCAGACAGGGAGTGACCACAGGCCCTGACGCTGTCCCCTTGGTGCTCAAGTACCTGACTCACAGGTGACACAGCTCTGACCCATGTCACTTGGCTGTAGCATGTTTCCCTAAACCTATTTTCTGGAGCACCAATTCTTAGAGGAAGCCCAATCGGTGCAGTGGCACAGATGACTGATTACAGCTACTCCTACTCTAGGGACTGTCCCCATGCTGGGCCCACCACAGGGGTACCCACTGTGGCGGTCAGTCTTAAAAGAGCTTTTCAACAAAACTTGAACGTCACACCCCCAGCCATGCACCTGGAGCAACACCACATGCTTTTCTCCTATATCACTGTGCATCTACCAACACGTGACACAGCCACACAGGCAGGCTCCTCCATGACTAGGAGCAATCGTCCTGACAGTGTGAGGTCTAGACTGTTCTGTGCTGAAAATAAAAACTGCTCATGATCACGACGACTGTGGTCCGACTGAGTTACAATGGCTTGACCCGACACCAGGGAATTACTGTGTCAGGAGTAACAGACAAGAACACTCAAAGCATGAAATGCTGTGAAACCAAGGGAGTGTGAGCCAGCCATTAAGTGGGCAAATTGGAGTGAAGAAGTCAATCATTTGTACAAAGATCAACAGGAAAAATATCGTTTAGGATGGACTATCTGGACATGGGAGTGGAAGGTTGGGAGAGCTGCCTTCTGGGCAGAACCAGCAATGACGAGCATAGGCACACACGAGTCCAAGGTCGTGGACGTCTGTTCAGAGAGAAGGGGTAGTAACCTCACATACTGATGGCGGTGAGCACTGGGGCGCCACCTTCCCTGTGCTTTTCCCACCAGCTGCTACCATGAATTTGGGTCAGTTTTATAATCTAAAAAGCACATATCATTTTCTTCTAGTAATGATGTAAATGGAGAAGGAAATGGCGACCCATTCCAGTACTCTTGCCTGGAGAATCCCATGGACAAAGGAGCCTGGTGGGCTATAGTCCATGGGGTTGCAAAGAGTCAGACACAATTGAGCAACTAACACACTGCTGCTGCTGCTGCTGCTGCTAAGTTGCTTCAGTCGTGTCCGATTGTGCGACCCCACAGACGGCAGCCCACCAGGCTCCACCGTCCCTGGGATTCTCCAGGCAAGAACCCTGGAGTGGGTTGCCATTAAGTGAAGTCGCTCAGTCGTGCCCGACTCTTAGCGACCCCATGGACTGCAGCCTACCAGGCTCCTCCGTCCATGGGATTTTCCAGGCAAGAGTACTGGAGTGGGGTGCCATTGCCTTCTCCGAACTAACACACATGATGATGTTAAAACAGACCACAATAAACTCACAGGACAGCACCAGGGTTTCTTCTGTGTCAGTTCCCTGGAGCCCCATCTGCAGGGGAGGGGACACACCTGTGTGGATGAGCTTGACGTGGCGCTGCAGGTATCGGTCGATCATGAACACCTTATTGCAGCCGGGGTGTGGGCAGGGCCTCTCCCGGACCTCCTCGTGGTGCTCCTTGACATGCTTCTGTGGGAGGGACCAGGGGCGTGAGTACCCTGGCCTGGCCAACACCCTGGACCAGCATGCATGCCTCCTCCCAGCGGAGGCACAGACCTGACCAGGCCCTGTCAGCAGAGCTGGGACGCACTCTCCCGGGAGGCCCCTCACCTTCATGCCGTCGGCCCCGCGGTACACAGCCGTGCAGCCCTGGTGCGGACACTTGTAGATGGTGGGCAGTTCCTCCCTGCAATGCAGAGCACACGTGGAGCCACGGCCCCCACAGGCTGCACAACCCCCGCTCCAGCCCCTCACCTCTCACACCGTGGCTTGCCCTTCCAGCCTGGCTTAGGCCCAGGTTTCTTTCGGATTTTTGGTTCTTCTGATTTCTTGGCTTCTTTGCTTTCACTCTTCCTACCAGACACCCTGGAGGAAAAAACACTGGTCAGTAATGTTTCTGATCTTTTGCATACACGGTGTTCATTTTTCTTTAAACACTGAGGTGGTTTCCTCAGATCTCCAGAGCTAACCTCCAGTCCCCATACTGACCACCTGGCTTTCACACTGACACTTGCCCACCAGAACTAAAAAGACTGTGGGGAGGTGGAGTCCCTGCTCTGCCACCTCAGGACCCAGGAGTGGGCCTTCAGGGCTAAGTGTTACTCCCTGTCGTCCACACCAAAAACACAACTTTGGAGATACCGGGGAAAATAGTGCAGTGGGGGAAGCTAGAAAGAAGATCCAGATCCACTCTCCTGGAACCTGCCAGGAGACCCTCAGCAACCAGGGGGAGCTCCACACCTCTGTCCCCCCACCGTAGACCCTAGGCAGGGGGGACCTTGTCCTCCAAGCATGGGGTTGTGCACCTCAGCCAGTCTCACAGGGCCCTGAGGACCAGGCCAGACAGAGCAGCTTCCCCCTTGGTGTCCTTCAAAGTTTAAAAAAGACATGCACACCTCTTTTTAGATCCAGGAATGTAAGGAAATCTGTCAGGAACAGAAGGCAACTTCTAGGGCCATAAAGACAAGCTACCGCTGATACAATCCTCGATGGTCACAACTGAAAGCTTTTCCTCTAGTATCAGGAGCAAGACAGAGATGCCCACTTTCACCAGTTCTCGACACAGTACTGAAAGTCCTAGCCAGAGTCGTTAGGCAAAGAAAAAGAAAAGGCATCTAAATTAACAGGAAAGAAAATTACCTCTACTCACAATGCCATGATGTTATATGTAGAAAACCTTTAAGAACCTACACACAAAAATTGAGCAAAGTTGCAGGGTGGAAAAATCAACACATTAGAACCCAGTCCTGTTCCTACACACTTAAAATGAATAGTCAAAAAAAGGTAATTAACTTTATTTTTAATAGCATCAAAAGAAATAAGGTACTTAGGAGTAAACTTAAAAAATTAAAGACTGGTACATAAAACTATGAAAACACTGTGAAAATTAAGACCTGAGCAAGTAGAAACACATGTTCATGAACTGGAAAACTTAAAAGTGTGAAGATGGCAATAATCCCCCAAAGCAGTCTATACATTCAATCCCTATGAAAATTCTGGTTTTTTTTTAACAAAGTAGAAAAAAAATCCAAAGTTTCACATGTAACTTCAAAGGACACTGAATAGCCACACAAGTTTGAAAAACAACAAAGCTGAAGGATTCACACTTTCTGATTCCAAAATTTACTACAAAGCTACAGTAATCAAAGCAGCATGGTACTGGCATAAAGACAGACATACATACCAAGGAAATGAGAGACCAGAAATAAACCCCTGCAAGTACAATCGACTGACTTGACAAAGGTGCCAAGACCACTCACTAGGGAAAGAACAGTCTGTTCAACAGAAGGTGCTGGGAAAATCACATATCCACATGCAAAAGAGTGGGGCTCGATCTATACATCACACCATACACAGAAATAACTCAAATGGATCAAAGACCTAAATCTAAGTGAAAACTGTGAAACTCTTATGGGTAAATTTTCCATGACCTTAGACTTGGTAATGGTTTCTCCTGAATATGACACCAAAAGCACAGTAAACTAAAAAAGTAAAAACAGGAACACTGGACTTCAAGACAGTGAAAAAAGGGGAAAATATATTCTACAGTTCAGTGGCAAAAAAACCAAACTTAGTTAAAACACAGGCAAAGAACTTGGACGGACATTTCCCCAAAGATGATACAAACATGAAAAGCTACTCAACATCACTATCACTAGGGAAATGCAAATCAAAATGACAATGAGATACTACTTAACATCCACTAGCAGGACCTAAAATAACAAGGTTTGGTAAGGATGTGTAGAAATCAGAACCCCTGTACATTGGCAGCAGGAAATGTAGAATGTGCAGCTGCTGTAGAAAACTATGGCAGTTCCTCAGAAAGTTAAAAGTACCATAGGACCTAAAGAATCAAAAACAGGTCTCAAACAGATAACTGTTACACCACCCTTTCTAGCACTATTGACAGCAGCCAAAATGTGGTCCCTCCGTACCATGGCCGTGCTGCATGGCAACCCGACCCGGGATCAAACCCATGTCCCCAGCAGTGGAAATGTTGCGTCCTAACCACTAGACCACCAGGGAAGTCCCTTTAATAGGATCTTATAGAAAGGAATCAAACTGACAGGTCACAACATGGATGAATCTCAAAAACCCTATTCTGAGTGAAAGAAGCCAGTAGGAAAGAGACACACACAGTCCCCAGAATGGATATCTACACTAGGAGTGGGCAGGGCCTGAGGGGCGGACAGGGAAGTCACTGCTTCATGAGGATGCATTTGGGATGGTGAAAGTCTGGAAACAGTGCTGACAGTTGCACAACACTGTAAAAGTTCTGAAACGGGAGTGAACTGTACACTTAAAAAATGGTAAAACAGTAACCTTTGTTGTGTATTAATTTACCACAAATAGAAACATGAAGAGTTGTTTTCCTCTTCAAACAGTATATTAACAAGAACCTTTTCAACAACTGCACAGGCTGCTCCTCCCCTTCTTTGTCTATGATTATTCTTTGCCACCCGGCCACGGTCCTGGCCTCCACCCTCTGCTGCTGTGCAGCTCAGGCACCTAGTGAGAGCTGAGCCGTGCCCAGTGCTCGCACCACATCACACGCTCCTTGAGAGCAGGAGCAGCCTCCAGGTCTCCCAGGGTGTCCCTGAAGGACAAGGGGCTGGGGTCCCTGCAGGCGTGGGAAGATGGTGCTCGCAGGCCCAACTTGGGGCTGCTGGTGCTTTTCCTTCCCATGGCTGCTCAGGCTCCTGTGGGAGCCCTGGCAGCTGGTGTCCCCTTCTGTCTGCGTGGCTGAGGACCTCGGCAAGCACGTCTGCTGCAAGGTCACATGGACCCAGGCCATATTCTAGGACGTCAGCAGGCGTTCGTGTAGTGGTGCTGGAGGCACCAAGAGGCCATCAGGGAGGAGGCCAGAGCTCCAGCCTCCCACAGGTACAACTTCCACTAAAATGTTCCATATGACCACAGCCTCTGAACACTTTGCAGCTTCCCTGGTGGTTCAGATGGTAAAGTGTCTGCCTGCAATGCGGGAGACCTGGATTCAATCCCTGGGTTGGGAAGATCCCCTGGAGAAGGAAATGGCAACCCACCCCAGTACTCTTGCCTGGAAAATCCCATGGATGGAGGAGCCTGGCAGGCTGCAGTCCATGGGGTCGCAAAGAGTCGGACACGACCGAGCGACTCCACTTTCTTTCTTTCTGAACACATACCTGGTGTGTCCCGTCCTATTGCAGTGTCTGTGTGCCCTCCCGGAAACCCAGGGAAGGGGGCTGCCTGTGTGCCGTCTCCACCTGGAGCAGGGCAGGGCAGGGCCTCTCCCTCATCCTAACCCCATGCCAGTGGCCCTAGGACTCCTGGCAGCAGGACATAAGAGGGGCCCATGGAGATTAGGGTGGAGCAAGGGCTCCTGCTGCAGCAGACCTGGCCCCTCCATCTTGGCCCTCCTGACAGCCCCTCTGGCCAGCAGCGTCTGTCCACTCAGGCCCACTCGAGGGCTGTGACCCAGTCCCACATCCCAAGTGGGAACTCCTGAGCCACCGCCTCTCTTGTCTCCACCCACAAAGGAAAAAGGAAGTTGTGCCTGCTTCTCCATTTTGTTTTGCACTTTCCTGGCTGATGGTGTGGTTTCATTCTATGCCAAAGGCCCAAGCTGGGCATCTACTAACTGGAGGTGTTTGGGTGTTCCTGGGCCCAGGGTGACACAGTGATAACCAGCCTCCTCTGCCAGGACCCACAGAGCAAGAACACAAAACCCTGTGGGAGGTGGGCTGCCTCAACAAGGGATCAGGGCCAGAGGTAGACCTGAGAGCAATGGCAAGGCCAGGTGGCCATGTCGCCAAGGCCCTGGACACAGAGGGCAGAAGGCGAGCAGGGGGACCAGAGGCCACCAGAGCAGACACGGGTGGGTGGATGGATCACATTCACAGGGCTGCGCTAGGCCAGGTCCCTGCACTGAACTGGGAAAGTCCTCCTGGGTCACCCAGAAGCCACCCTTCGCTGGGCTGGTGAGGTCAGGCCATTAGAGAAGCAGAGTGTGTGCTGACCAAGGAAGACAGGGGCAAGCCACTGTCCAGTCCCCGCTGCCCCCAGGGCAGGTGCAGGTCTCCAGGTCACCCACTGGACACCCCCAAACCCCAGGGAGCTCACGGCATCCCCTTACTTCTTTCCTGGGTATGGCTCAAAGGACTCATCCGAGGACTGGGTGTTCTGCTTCTTGTCATTTTCGTCTTCACTCAGGAAATCTCTAGGAAAGAAGAGAACCTTCAGCAATGCTCTGGAGCAGGTGACAGAAGCAGTGAAACTTCCTGTCTAACACCATGTGGATCCCCACACTACATGTTTTACATCTCAGAAGGCCTAAAATCCTCAATCCTCTAATACCATCTCCTAACACAAAGGGCAAACCAGGGTCACAGGCTGAGGATCCCCGGTAAGCCATGCCTCTCATCACACCAGGACCCCAAACTCAGAAAGAGTCAGCCTACAGGGCCCCAGGCAGAGGTGAAGACCCTCACAAGAGGTGGCTTTGCAGCAGGCAGGCTTTTAGAATGTCACCTCACTCCCGTAACTATAAACAACTGCCCAAATGACAGGCCAGCTGTCAGTGATTTCAAAGGGTAACAAAGACCTGAAAAAGATCTGCACGTCTATAATCTCTACCCTAAAACGTGAGTCACGACATAAGCTCTGCTAGTTCGCAGACAAAGCCTGGCTGGCATGCCTCAGCTGCCCCTACAGGCTGCCACCCTCCCCATGGAGAAAGGCCCAAGGATGGCTGGTGGCTGCAGGATAGCCACAGCCTCCTGACCCGGGTGGGGGTGGATTTCTGGCACCCACTGGTTTTCCTCCAACACCTGGGTCATCTGTCACTGGCACCAAAAATCACGCTGTCGTTCTACTTGTTTGGACAAAGTGCATCTGTGGTCCAGCCACAGTGTACAAGGCAGGGTGGAAAGGTCAGCTGGCGTGCAGCCTCCACCCTGAGAGATTTGGTCTTGGAGACCAGGAAGGGGGTGGCCCCAGGAGCAGACAGGTGTCCTGCCTGCCTCTAGAAGGTCTGTCCTCCACTCCACAAACACCATGATAAACAGCCAGAGGCTGGCTTCTGTTCTAGTAAAATCTGGGGTTGGCATAAAACTCAGCCTTGGAGGCCAAGATGAGCCAGCAGGCAGAGGACCATCTGAACAGAGTGATGTCCACACCTGGCTGGACCCCCTGTGCAGCTCTATCAGGTCTGAAGTGCCCCCAATCAAAAACAGAAGCCTGTTAAGCACCCCCTACCACTCCCCTCCTCCCAACAGAGAAAGTGGGAGGCCAGTGAGAGCCAGGCCGCAGCCCCTGGGATGGTGGCGTTGGATTGCCAAGGAGGAATGTTAGGCTATGTAAACCCACTCTTCTCTCACCCCTCAGAAAGGTCACTGAACTCGTCTTTTACCCGATCATCCGAGGTTGGAGATGGAACCTGCTTCTCACCCAAATGCCCTGGGAAACAAAGAACAAGACTCCAGTCACCTGTCACCCCAGGGGAACAGCGTGGTAGTGCTCCCCACAGGCATGACAGGGCACCTAGGGTTCCCATGCCTCCAACTCCACTCACCTCCTGGCCCCCGCAACAAGGCCTGCATAGCCAAGCCCACCACGCCACCCCCATGTCCTGCCAGCAGTAGCAACAGCAGCAAATTCAGCCCTGCCTCAGAGGTTCAGATCCAGTCGCTCTGGGATGTTTCAGAACATCGAAAAAGATCACTGGTATCCAAGTACCGCAGGCACACGGCTCAAAACTCCAAGCAGTTCTAAGAACAGTGAAGCCCTCCAGCATGAGCACTGCCTCACTCTGAACCATCCAGTGGCAAACATCACTCGCAGGAGCAGCCTGGCACCCACATGGATGCTGAGAGACGTGGGTAGGAAGCCGGCCCAGCCCTCCTAATACCACGTTGGTGAACAGCTGCACCCAACACACAGGGCCACGGGATCAGGCCCCAGAGGGCACTGCCAGGCTCAGGGAGTGGCCTGCATTGGCTCGGGATAACCCCTGACCCCAGCTGCCTTCGTGCCCCACAAAGGCCCGGGCTCTTTCTCCCTCCGTGCCCTGGCCCCAAGCAGGCCTGGAGGAAGCCTGGATGGCAGGCGGGCATGCCTTGAAGGAAGGGGCTCAAACAGGGTCTTCAGCCCCTCTCTGCCGTCAGACGTGCATGAGGCGGTGCCAGGGCTGCCCTGGCCACTATACTGGCCCCTCTGCGCATACCACTGCTACCACCACAACACCCACTTCCTGCCAAGGGCCCTGCCTGGCTCAGGACCAGGAATACTGGTCAAATAGCCCAGAGGAGCCACCTACCTGGGGCCCCACCTCGGGGAAGGCTTGGCTGAGACAGGGGGCCCGGCCCGGGTCCCACTGGGTCACCATCTGAAGGAAGCCGGCTTGTGTCCAGGCTGGGGAGTGTCTCAGCTTCAGCCCCCGCCGTAGCTGCTCTGCCTTGGGAGCTCTGAGGGGCAGCCCCGGTGGGGTTGAACCCCCGATGCTGGGGGAGTCGCGGGGCTGAATCCTTGTCCCACGTCCACTTGACACCCAAAGCGCTGTCCAGCAAGAGGGCCCCACAGCTGGAGTCGGCGTCCATGGTGTAGTCATGGCCCTGGTCGCAGCCCCACATGGCCCGGATGACACCACAGTACTCGGAAGACAGCGTCCTCTGGAGGCTAGGTAGGGCCCCACAGCTGGCAGCATGTCTGTGCACCCACCCCACCAAGCCACGCAGGCCCTGGGGGCTCGAAGCAATCAGGTCCACTGAGGAGAGGCAGAGAGACGCCAGCCCATGGCCAGTCAGCATCTGGGTCCCCCTGCCTCCCGCCCATCCTGCACCCCACCCTGGGGGCGCACTCACCCACACACGCTCCCTCCTCCGGCCCCATCCGTGGCTGGACACCGACCCTGCAAAGGAGCAGGGCTGCTCACCAAGAGCAAGCATGGGGCCCAGTGGCCACTGTGTGTGCCGGCTGAGCCTTTTCTTCCGAGGCCACCCACCAGGCCCTCCCCGCCCTGTGCTCTCCGGTCAGTCTCCCCACACACCCAGCGCACTGGTGCTCATGAGTGTCTGCCTCACCAGCACCCGGGCTGCCCTGTGACCATGCAGCCCTGTTCACAGGGTCTCCTGCACACCCCCGGCAAAGGAGGGAAGGGGCACCTACTTTGCGCAAGGCTTCCGGCGGCCTGTCAGGGGAACATTGACTCGCTGCAGGAAAGATGTGAGGAGGCCGTGGCACTGGTAGAACTGGGCATGACAGTTCTTGCAGACAAACTGGGACAGAGCTGGGTCCTGGTGGACAGTCACGCCCAGGAGGCGCTGGAAATCCCGGATGAAAACACGGTCCCCAGGGGATGGCCTTTCTGAGCTCTCCCCAGGTGCCCTGCCAGAGATGCTGCGGAGACTCCGGGAGGAGAACTTTCCATGACAAAGGCGACAGTGCCCCATGGCCAGGGCCCGGGCTGTTCCTGGGCAAGCACAGGAAACAGGAAGTCAGGCATGCAGAACACAGCTCCCAGGTGAAGTGAGATCCACACTCCACCAGCCCCCGCCCCAGCTCCTGGAGTGGGACCTCCCCAGACATGCCCCTTAAATACAAGTCCAGGTCTGGGCCAGAGGCAGGGCTCTGGCTCCAGGCTCCCAGATGAACATACAGTTTTTTGGGAGAATGGTCAGTGGAGGGTCTTCTGAGTGGAAAATCCTTTCAAAGAACTCTAAATGCCTCCAAAACAAAGCCAGTATTGCTCTAATACTAAAACCAGACAAGGACACAACAATAAAATAAAATAATATTTATTTTTAATAAACATAGATGTACAAGCCTTCAACAAAATAACAGCAAACTGAACTCAACACTTCATTTAAAAGATCATGCACAATGATCAGCTGGAAAGTATTCCAGGGAGGCAAGGATGGCTCAGCCTTCCCAAATCAATTCATGTGACACACATTAACAAAATAAAAATCATACTCCTCTCAATAAATGGAGAAAAAGTAGTGGACAAAATTCAATATCCATTCATGATAAAAACCTGAATAAACTATATACAGATAGAAAATACCACCACATAAAAAGAGCCATACATGACAAGCCCCAAGCTAATATCATACTCAATGGTAAAGAGCTAAAAGCTTTCTTCTAAGATCAGGAACAAAACAAGGATTCCCACTCTCACCATTTTTATTCAACACAGTACTGGACATTCTGGCCAAAGCAATTAGGCAAGAAAAATAAAAACCACTCAAATCATACAGACAGAAGCAAGACAATCTGTTTGTGTATTAATATTACATATAGAAAATTCTGTAAGACTCCACCAGAAAAACTGTTAGAATAAGCAAATTCAGTTATAGAATATAAAATCAATATACAAACATAAGTTGATTTCCACATACTAATAACAAACTATTAGAAATTAATAAAATAATCAGATTTACAATAGTATATAAAAAAAAACCTATGAATAAATATAACCAAAGAGATGAAAGACCTGTACACTGACACCTGTGAGACACTGACCAAAAAAACTGAAACCACAAATAAGTAGTCCATGACCATGGGTTGGAATAATTAATTGACATCAAATAATAAAACAATTGACATTAATTAACAAGACACTGTAAAATGTCTACACTCCCCAAATTCATCTACAAATTCAAAACAACCCCTATCAAAATCTCATTGGTATTTTTCACAAAAATAGAACAATCTTATAATTTATATGAAACCAATAAAGACCCTGAACAGCCAAAGCAATTCTGTGAAAGAACCACTAAGTTGAAGGCATCATGCTTCCTGATTTCAAACTATACTACAAAGCTACAATAATTAAAACAGTACAGTACTGGCATAAACAGAGGCACATAAAGGGACTTCACTGATGGTCCAGTGGCTAAGACTCCGCATTCCCATTATAAGGGGCCAAGATTCAATCCCTGGTCAGGGAACTTGCCACAACTAAAGATCCCACATACTGCAACAAAGATCAAAGATCCTACATGCCACAACTAAGACCCAACCCAGCTAAATAAATATTTTTAGTTAAAAAAAAATTGACAGTACAGAAATAAATTCATATATATATAGCCAATTAATCTACAACAAATAAGCCAAGATACAACGGGGGAAAGGACAGTCTCTTCTACAAATGGTGTTGAGAAAACTGGACAGCCATATGCAAAAGAATGAAACTAGACCATCTTATACCATACTCAACTCAAAATGGATTAAAGACTTGAAAGACCATAAAACTCCTTCCATCTAACAAAACATAATGGTTAGCTCCCTGACATCGGTCTTAGAGATGATTTTTTGGATTGACACCAAAAGCAAATGCAACAAAGGCAAAAATAAATAAATGGGACTATGTTAAACTAAAAAGTTTCTGCACAGCAAAGAAAACCATCAACAAAATGAAAAGGCAACCTACTGAATAGGAAAAAATATTCACTAGTTATGTATCACATAGGGGGTTAATAACCAAACTATGTAAAGAGCTCATACAACTCAACAACAAAAATAATCTGATTTTTAAAATGAGCAAAGGCTCTGAAGAGACCTCTTTCTAAAGAAGGTGTGCAGATAACCAACAGGTGTATGAAAAGGTGGTCAACATTACTTCATGAGGGAAATGCAAATCAAAACCACAATGAGGGGAAAAAAAAATCCCACGAGACATTTACCTCCCACCTATCAGAATGGCCATCATCAAAAAGACAAGTAATTACAAGTGTTGGTGAGGATGTGCAGAAAAGGGAACCCTTGTACACTGTTAGTGAGAATGTAACTTGGTGCAGCCACTATGGAAAACAGTACAGAGGTTCCTCAAAAAATTAAAAATAAAACTACTATACAGTCCAGCAATGCCACTGCTCGGTATTTATCCTAAGGAAATGAAAACTAACTTGAAAAGGTACATGCATGCACCCCTATATACACTGCAGCATTATGATACCCAAGGTATGGAAACAACCAAAGTGTCTATCACTATATGAATGTATAAACAAAGTGGTATATATACTCAATGGAATATTTACTCAGCTATTAAAAAACAAGAAAATTCTGCCATTTCCAATGACAAAGATGGACATTATCAGCATTATGCTAACTAAGTGAAATCAGTCAGATGGAGTAGGATAAATACCACATGATGTTACTAACGTGTGGACTCTTCAAAAAGAGAAAATCATGAACTAATGATCACAGAAAAGATATTGTTGGTTGAAAGAAGGGGAGCGAGGTACTGAGTGAAATGCGGTGTGCAGTGATCAAAAGGTGCAAACTTCCAGTTATAAAGCACGTCCTAGTGACGTTGTCTACCGTATGGTAACTATAGTTACTACAATATAATACTTTTCTGTATATCTGAAAATTGCTAAGAGCTCTTAAAAGTTGATCCTAAAAGTTCTTATCACAAGGGAAAAAGACTGCTAACTTCGAGTGGTGATGGATGTTAGCTAGTATTCCTGAAACCAACATCATGTTATGTGCCAACTATACATCAAATTTTTTTCTCAAAAAAAAAAAGAGAAAAGTTTGAGTATATAAATGCCTCCACAGCTATGGAACCGTCATAAACTGAGCTGGAAACTTCATTCCTCTTCACACCACTCCCCTGACACCAGAAGCGAAGGAGTCGCGTCCACACATTGCTTTCCCGGGGGATCTCTACTCCTGACTGCAGGAGTAGACGATGCCCCTGCCTCTCTGCCCCGGGATTATAGGAGAGCAGCTTGAAGTCTTTTCTGAGGGGGCAAAAGCATGACACTAAGACCAAGTGCATATTAACCCCCATACAGTCCGTCCCAGGCACTGCTATGCTTAATCCTTAGTTCTGTTTAGCAAAAAGGAAGCTGAGGCCCTGAGAGATTCAGCCATTATCCGAAAAGCACAGGGCAAAACCACGACTGAAACCAGGCCTGCCCGACAGACAGCACGACTCGAGCATTAAACTACTTCGCGAGCTCTGAGGGGAGCTGACGGGTCAGCTGTGTTGCGAAAGAGCATCCCGCGCAGCCGCGGCGTCCCGGGGAGGCCGCCTCACCTCTTCCAGCGGGGAGGCCTAGTCCGCTTTCTGACCCACCCTGGGCAGGGGGGTCCCGCGGGGTCCCGGTGGCAACCGGGGGCAGTCTACGGTCACAGGGGCCCCACCCGCCGCCCCTCGCGACCGGACGGCCGGACCCACCTGCCTCGTCTGCGCCGTCCTCGCCCGTGTCCCCACAGGGCCGCGCCGGGCCCCAGCCAAGCCGCGCCGCCACCACAGCAGCCGCCTCGGCCACGTCGGGCCCGCTGCGAGCGGGGCGGCCCCGGGCCCGGCCTCCGCCACAACTGCCGCGGCCCGAGCTCCCGCGCTGCCGGGACGCCGCGGGCGACAGGAAGCGCCCGAGCCGGTCCCGCTTCATAGCCGCGGAGACAGCTTAAGCTCGGCCCCAGCGCCCCGCCCCGT
This sequence comes from Oryx dammah, assembly GCF_014754425.2. Taxonomy (NCBI): domain Eukaryota; kingdom Metazoa; phylum Chordata; class Mammalia; order Artiodactyla; family Bovidae; genus Oryx; species Oryx dammah. The sequence goes on from NW_024070197.1 coordinate 50,004,409, forward strand.
CCGACCCGGCTCGGCCCAACTCGGCCCCACCCGGCTCCGTCCGGCCCGGCCCCGCCCCACTCGGCTCCGCCCGGCCCGGCTCGGTCCCACTCGGCCCCGCTCGGCTAGCTAGTAGGACGTCCGGAGCCTCTCGTCCGCTAGGCGGACTGTGCTCGTTCGTTTCCGTTCCACCCCGCCGCTCGGCTTCGCTGGACTTACTGGAAGCGGGGCGAGGCGATGAGGGAGGGGCGGGGCGAGGGAGGGAGGAGGAGGATGAAGAGACCTGGATGGGGCGGGCTGACCAGCGGAGGGGAGGGCGAGGAGAGCGCAAAGGGAGGAGCAGAGTGAGGAAGGGAGGGGCGGAGTGAGGAGGGAAGGGGCGCAGTGAGGAGGGCAGAGCAGCACGGCCTGAGGGCAAGGGACGCGGTCTACGCGATTGGCCTGTCACCGACGTGGAGTGCGGGCAGCAGTAGTTGCACTTACACGCTTTTGGCTACAGCGTACGGAGGTTATTTGAGAGCTCCGTCACCCCCACCTCTACCCCTTCGGCCCCAGGAGCAAAGGGCGCAGCGCGCCGGCGGGGCGGGGCTGCCGGAAGTGGGCCCTTGCTGGTACCGCCTTTTCCGATGGTCCTGGGCTCGGGCGGCACCTGGTCCTGCACACGTTGCGTTCCGGGTCCCGAGCCGGCCGCCCCGCCCCTCGGCCGCCGCCGCCTCCCCCGCCGGCGCCATGGCCGCTGCGGCCGGGGACGGCTCTGTGAAGCCACTGCAATGCGCCATGAAGCTGGCTAACGGGGCCATCGAGCTGGACACGGGCAACCGGCCCCGGGTAAGGCGGGCGGAGCAGAGCGGGGCGGGGGCGGTCGCCGATCAGCGACCGGCCTGGTGGGCGTGGGCGAGGGCGGGGCCGCGGGGAGGGCGCCTCCAGGCCTCTCTGAAGACTCCGGGGTGCCGGCTCCGGCTTGGGCCGTGACCTTGGACAGCTCCCGACCTTGTTGTTTTTTTTCCCCCATCTGTTTAGCAATTCGGTCGGAGCCGAGGCGTTTTTATTTGTGAAGGGACTCAGGAGGTTCCGTGAAGCAGCCCTCCAAAGTGTTTCTGGCAGACAGTCCCGTGTGTTTGTGTAGTTTGAGGCGGGCCCTGTAGATTTAGTCAGATTCCCAAAGAGGACGGTACGCAGAAGAGGTTAACTGCGGCTTTCCAGTCGCCTTCAGAGCTTGTTTAGTAGGAAGTGCCGGCGGGGGAGGGGTGCGGCTTGTTTCTGAGAACGAGTGTTAATTCTAAGGGTGGCAACCGCGTGGAAAAGCCGGCGGAGCCACTCGGCCGCCGAAGGGAAGAGGCGTTCAGGTCTTCCATCCGTTTCCTTTCCCAAGTCGGGATCCTAGGGCAGCAAATGCCCCCACAAGTCAGAAATCCTTCCTGGAACCCATTTTATCTTTATCTGAAGTGTAGACAAAGGTGAGTAACGAGAACTGGGATGCAACGAAACAAAAAACAAAGCTCCATGCTGTCATTCCAAATGCCCTGAGCTCTGTCAGACAGCCCTGATCAGGAGGGTCACACGTTTGAAAGTGCCAGCATTCTAGTGGCATAGACTCCTGCGTGCCCGGGGAATTCTTACACTGGGGTTCAGGGAAGGGTTTTCCCAGACTGAGTCAGAAAGTGACCCTAAGATTTCTCAACACAGTCCCTGATTCACCTCCCAGGAAATATTTCTTTAAAGCCACTGAATGAATGGCCCCTGAGTTATCCAGGAAAAGAACTTGTTGCATAGAGTGGAAACGGCAGCACCCGCCAGTGCTGCTTCCTTGACCCACTGAATGAGAACCTCCATTCCTTTCTGTGCTGAAGAGAAAGGAGTGACACCAGCTTCAAGTCTAGAAAAAAGGGTTATTCTCTGTGCCCCAGGCAAAGCAGGTACCAGCTAACCAGCTGGGATAATGCAAGTGTATCTCAGAGATAAGCAGGCACCATGGTTGCTGTTTTCAAAAGGGCACCAAGCAGGCATGATGGAATTATTTGCCTCTAATGGCATGGCCTATGTCATTTCTCTTCCCTGGGCACAGGAGGCATATACAGAATACCTGAGGAGCATCCATTACATCTCCCAGGTGCTGCTGGAAGAAGTGGAGGCCACTAAAGGTACAGCTTCTCCTGTGCTGCCCAGACTGTGGACATCTTGGCCTTTGATGGGCCTCCGGGCCCCAGACCTGGCCGTGTCCCATGTCCTACCTGCCTGGTCATTAGCAGGTGAACACCTGAACACTCAGCGTGAGTGTGACATGGAGCAGGAAGGGACGGCTGCTGTGACTCAGGCGATGGCGATGGGTAGGGACATGACCACAGACTGACCACTGAACCCCAGTCCTGGGAGGAGTGAACTGCATGATGGCTGGGGGCTGGGGGCGGCCCAGAGGCCCTGCAGTGAAGAGGGCATCAGATACAAGGTCTTCTGAAGAGAGGGAGGTGCAGTTGGGGCAGACAGGGCCTTGGGTAGGCCTGGGGCTGTTCTGGCATGAGGAGCAGCTCAATGGATGCTTTGTGGGCAGAGGCCAGCATGGCAGCAGAGCCTCCAGGAGGTACCCACAGTGGGGACAGCAGTGGTGGGAGTGCCGGGAGGTGGGCAAGTGAAGGGCTTGGGGGATGTTCTCTAAAGATCTGCCTCAGCAGACTTTCTCAGGGGACAGTGAGGTGCTGGGGTGGGTTGGGGGCCAGTGAGCTATGGAGGTGGAGCAGGAGGTGGCAGGAGCTGAGGCCTCCATCATGGGCATGGTCTGCTCCAGGTGTGTGGCACCCTGACATGGTCAGGGGGAGGTGGCTGTCCCCACAGTGAGCACTGCCCTGGGGAGCTCAGCAGAGCTTTGAGCACAGGAGTAGGGCACGGTAGGAGAGGCCCTGAGGGGATGTCCCAGAGGACAGACTATGAGGGGTCAGGGACCCTTGGAGAAGGGTAGCACATGAGTGGATGAGTGGAAATCTAGCGGCTGAACTAGGGTGTAGTGAGGGGCTGGCCCTGAAGGCAGTAGGAGGTGGGTCAGGAGCTGTGGCTGGTGGGGTCCATGAGAGGCTGTCAGATGGCATCCCCTCCAGCCTGAGTTTGCTGACAGGAGCGATTCCAGAGGAGGGAGTGCAGAGCAGAGAACAGATGCCCCCAGGGTGCATGGGATGCAGGGTGGAGGGCTGGAGATGGGCGAGGAAATGATCTCTGTGAAACAGCCACACTGTCTGCAGGGCCCGCCTGGAGGAGCGGCTGTAAGTACATGTGAAACTCCGTGGGGAGAAAAGGCCAGGTTAGTTAGAGAAAAGGCTCTGATGGTCCAGGCAGAAGGATAGGATAGCCACATAGAGGGCAGGTGGTCCGAGATGAGGAGGGGGGTGCCTTTGTTTGTATGTCAGCAAGAATCTGACCAGTGACAGAGGGGATGGTAACCATCTTTTTTGTCACTTGTTCCCCAGAAGCTGGGGAAACTGTGACCTCTGATACCTCAAAGATGCTGAAGCTGGCCGAGCAGTGTCTGGAGAGGGCCCAGTCAACAGCTGCCAAGCTTGGTGGGTGTCCAGCAGAAAGCTTACTTGGGTCATCCACCTCCACCCCTCCAGCTCAGTCTGCCTCTCCTTTGTGGAATGTGGGGCCCCTATGCGGATCCTTGACTGTGCGTGTCTTACAGGGAAAACATGCCTGAGGCCAGCCATGCCTGTGGCTGCGCCCGTGCCCTCCCCTGCTAGTCGACACCGCCGGGTATACTCAGATGAGGGAGGGAAGCTCTCTCCGTTCCTGCCACCTGAGATCTTCCAGAAGCTTCAGGTCGTGGAGTCACAAAGCTCTAAGAAGTAAGATGGGACAGCACGGCCTGTGGGCTGAGCCTGGGTTTGGAGGCACAGTGAGATAACTGTGGTGGCTTTAGTCAAAAGGAACCCGAGAATGGAAATAACCTGGTGCCTAGCAGAAGCAAATGCAAATTGTCTCTGGAGAAAAGCACCTTCAACTTCCTTGAAATGAGTGGTACATAGTCAAAGACAACCATGCACAAAAAGAAGTTTGAGCAGTAGCAGAAACACACCTGAAAACTCTTCAGATAGAGTTATAGGACATGGATTATAACACAGTCATGCTCTCTATATTCAGAGAAATAAAAAGAAAGTTTTAAAATATCTTTAGGGAACAAGAAACTGTAAAATCTGACCCTTGTTTCTAATAGAGGTCAAATAAGAACCAAGTCGGAGAAGGCAATGGCAACCCACTCCAGTACTCTTGCCTGGAGAACCCCACGGACGGAGGAGCCTGGTAGACTGCAGTCCATGGGGTCACTAAGAGTCGGGCACGACTGAGCGACTTCACTTTCACTTTTCACTTTCATGCATTGGAGAAGGAAATAGCAGCCCACTCCAGTGTTCTTGCCTGGAGAATCCCAGGGACAGAGGAGCCTGGTGGGCTGCTGTCTATGGGGTCGCACAGAGTCGGACACAACTGATGCAACTTAGCAGCAGCAGCAAGAACCAACTAGTAATAAGAAATACTGAATTATTTTAAAAAACTAATCAAAACAATGGAAACAAATTATATTCTCCTATAAAAATACACACGTGGACCCAAAAAGAAGTGTACAAGTTTGTGACAGCAGAGTGGACATAGCTGAAGAGAATTAGAGAACTGAATAAAAGGTTAAAGGTTTTCCTGAACGGCTCACACACACAAAAAGAAAAGATGAAAAAGACATGGAAGGTCTATCCAGAAACAGATGACAAAGAAAATGTAAGAGGAGCATTATTTGAAGAGAAAAAGACAATTTTCTTTCTAGAGCTGATGAAAGACCCCAAGACACAAATGCCAGAACCCCAGCAGGGTAGGCAAGAGGATGGGCTCCTCCTGCTGCAGGTTCTGAGCCACTGCTCACTTTGTCTCTGCATGTGCTGCTCTGGGGCAGGGCCAGGCACCGACTCCCATCCAGGACAGTCTTGTGCCCCACAGCCTACCTCCTCCCACCCATGAAAGCAGGAAGATATTAGACTGAAACTTTGGATGGTGAGAGGACTGTCAGTAGCTGTTACAGAGTACTGTGACCTCCCTTTCGTGGGCTGCAAACTAGCTGTTTAGCCCATATGGTGCCTTCAAAGAGTTTCATGCTATTCAGAAACTCAAATGACTGAGTTGCTTAACGGTCTGGAGTCCAGGCAGTAGGGCCATATTTCAGGGGGGCAGGTGTCTCCCATCCACCCCAGACATCCTCTTTCCTTTACATTCCTGCTGGCCCCCATCACCACCTCCTCACCTTGGGGCCTCAGGGGAGGGTCAGGAGGGGTCCTCAGATGACTGGAGGGTTTGTGGGCTTCCTGGAGCCTGGCCAGCAGCTTGTCAACATTTCAGGGAGCTGACACCCCTGGAAGAGGCCTCCCTGCAGAATCAGAAGCTGAAGGCTGCCTATGAGGCCCGGATGGCCCGGCTGGACCCCAGCCAGGCCATGCAAAAGACATCCCTGGTGAGTGGGGCCCAGGACCATGTGGAGTGGGGGTGCCAGGGGGGCAGGCCTTATTCCCTTTTCCTGTCCTAGACCCTGTCCCTGCAGCGCCAGATGATGGAGAACCTGGTGATCGCTAAGGCCCGGGAGGACACAGTATCCTTTCCATCCAGCCTTGGGGTCCAGAGGCTTAAACTGAGGGAGGAGGCAGGGAGGAGAGGTGTCAGAGCCCAGCATCCTTGTGGGGGGGCCAGGGAGCAGTGGTTCCTGCCCAGCCTGCTTCCTCTTGCCTCCTGGCCTTTGCACAGGCCACCCTGCCCCTCCCAGCACCCACAGACTCCTCTCCACCCCTCTCAGGTCAACTAGGACTTGCCTTCTTCCACCCACCCCACCGGCCCATGTCCAGCAGGGCTCAGGGATGCCAGGGGTTCATACATGCCACTCAGAAAGGGCCTTAACTCTCCTGCCCCAGCTGCAGAGGAAGATGGAAGAGCGCCGGCTGCGGCTCCAGGAGGCCGCCAACAAGTGTGTCGCTGCCTCGGGTCCCAGGACTTCAGGGGGTGGGGGAGCAGGTGGGGGCTCCCACGCCTGCCTGTCCAGCCCTGAGGTCCTCAGACCTGTCCTTCCTTCCAGGAGGTTCTGCAGCCAGGTTGCCCTGACCCCCGAGGAGCGGGAGCAGCGGGCCCTCTATGCTGCCATCCTGGAGTACGAGCAAGACCATGTGAGTGCTGGGCGGGGCGGGGTGGGAAGGTCTAGTCCCCGAGGTGCAGCCTTGGTGAGGAGGAGGGGCTTCCCGGGGCTCTCTCCCAAGGGCTCCTGTCCTGCAGGACTGGCCAAAGCACTGGAAGGCCAAGCTCAAGAGGAGCCCAGGGGACCTGTCCCTGGTGACCAGCCTGGTCTCCCACCTGCTCAGGTATCGGGCCTCATCTCCCTCCAGCAGGCTGCAGGCTACTGGCAGAGGAAAGGATTAAGTGGGAAAGAGGGGGAGGTCTGGGGTGACTGCAGGGGCAGTAGGCCCCTGATGGCCTTTCACAGGCCTTCTGCCTTCTCAGGGGGCGGGACATTTGCCCACAAGGTTTATCCGTGAGTCCCTTCTCTGAAACCCCTCACAGTAGGGCCACATGACCAGTGGGTGGGGGGGTTGGGCGGGCTTTGTAGCCCCCACCCCAGAGCCTGGTGAGGAGGCTGCAGCCGCCAGCCCTACGGGGCTGCCCTCTACACTGCTTCTACCCCACTCACAGCGTTCCCGACCACCCCATCTCCCAGCTCCTGAAGAAGCTCCAGTGCGCGGTGTACCGGGCGCTGTACCCCATCGTGAGCAAGGGCGCCGCCCCCGGCTGCTGTTCCCTGCCCCCCGACGCCGACGGGCTGCTGGCTCCTGGAAGCCGGCGGCTTCGGCCTTCTCAGAGCCTCTACTGCATGCCTTCCCCGCTGGAGCCCAGCCCGGCCCCAAGGCCCCCGGACGGCCCATGTGCCAGCCCACCCCGCCCCGGCAGCCCCGCAGGGCCTCCCTCACCCCAGCTGCTGGGCAAGGACAGCTCCTTCGAGGATCTAGAACAGTTCTTGGCTCCTCCTGAGAGGAGGGGTCGGGGCCCTGGGGAGCGGCCTGAGCCCCAGACCCCAGGGGTGAGGAAGGAGCCTATGCTGGAGCAGCTGAAGGGCACCGTGCAGGACATACACGACGCCATCGGTGAGGCCCCAAGACGGGCGCTTGGGCGGCTGCATGTGACCCTGTGACCCCAGGGATGAGGGCTCACCAGGCCGCAGGGTTTCAAGGGGAGGGGAGGCAGGGCCAGGCAGAGCGCCCTCCCAAGGAACCCAGAAGCAACCTGCGGCGAGGCCCGAGGAGGCTGTCTCTGCGGGGCGAGGCTGGAGGTCCCCGCTGAGCCGGCTCTGCTCCCGGCAGACAGGCTGCTCTCGCTCACCCTCCTGGCTTTTGAAGGCCTAAACACGGCCGCCTCCAAGGACCGCTGCCTGGCCTGCATCGAGGAGCCGTTCTTCTCACCACTGTGGCCCCTGCTGCTGGCCGTCTACAGGTGGGCCCCCGCCCTCGAGGTCCACCTGGGTGCTTCCCTCGGCGGGGCCCTTCCCTTCCCGGCCTCAGGTGTTTCGGGTTCGCAGGCGGTGCCACGCCCACCGTCAGGATTCTGGGCGTGGCCGGCTCCCTCAGCCGGGTCTCTGTCGGCCCCGGGGCCGGGGTCTCTGCCGCTGAACCTGGCCTCTCTCCACCCCAGGAGCGTTCACCGCCTGCGGGAGGCGGCCTTGAGCCGGAGCATGGAGCTGTACAGGAATGCGCCCCCGGCGGCCGTCGGCGTCCCCACCAGGCTCCTCCCGCAGGACCCCGAGGCCGCGGGAGCGGGCCCCTACCCCTACTGCGCCGCAGCCCAGGAGCTGGGGCTGCTGGTTCTGGAGAGCTGCCCCCAGAAGAAACTGGAGTGCATTGGTGAGGGGGCGGTTTGGGAAGGGAGAGCAGTGTCCCGTCCCACGGGGCACCCTGAGTCTGCACCTCTGAGCCACAGCCTGGTCTCGTCTGGTTGGGAGGAGTCCCTTGGGACAGAAACGGTGCTCGTCCTGCCCTGCCCGGTCCTGAACGGGGTGGGGGTGCGGCGGTGCCCCGGGCCGGTTTGGGACGCCGTCCCCACCCCCTCACCCGAAGCCTGGCTTCTGCGCCATAGTTCGGGCCCTGCGGGTCATCTGCGCCTGTGCGGAGGATTACTACCGGGCCCGGGAGGCTGCGCTGCAGCCTGGCATCGCCGCTATGTGAGTCCCAGAAGGATTCGATTGTGAGGTGGGGGTGGGGCTGGGGGGTCGCGCTGGGCCTGTCTGTGAATGCCTTCAGAGGCTCAGGGAAGCAGAAACGCTTCACCCTGCCCCGGCACTGGGCGCTTGGGGTTCTGCCTTGCTTCTCCTTAAGGACAGGATGGCCCTTTCCCACCAAAGACCCCTGGCTCCAGCCCTGCAGACGGCAGGGCCCTGACCCTCTGTATTCCGGTGGCATTCTCGAAGCCTGTGCCTCCCCTCTGTCTCACACTTGGGGAAGCCTGCTTAGTCTCTGCCCACACTCCGGAGGCAGGTAGGGGCCTTCCCCACCGTGTCCTGCCTTAACTCACCTGGGCCAGCCTAGAGCTGGCAGTCTCCTGCCCTGGTACTGGTGAACCCTCGGCACCTGCCAGGGCTCTGCCTCCTGCTACCCTGTGCCAGAGACCAGGGTTGCCCTGAAGGCACCTGTGCTTGCACCCGAGTGGGCAGGCTGTGGCACCTACCTGTGCAGAGGCCTGGGGTTGCTTTCACCATTTTACCATCTGGCCTCCAAAAAAGTTGTTGCAGGTGAAAGGGTCTCAGAACTAAAAGTATTCAGAGTCCCCGTCCCCACATAAGCTCCTTCAGGATTTCTGAGGAGCCAGAGAGGGTGGTGAGTGTCCCTGCAGGTGTGTGGCTCCCAGGGAAGTGGGAACAGAAGTCCCTGGCCTGTGCCTTCATGCTTCTGGCAGAGACCACTGACCCGTGGGGCCTTCACTGGGGTTTTGACCATCCCCCAGGGACTCCCTCACTGAGAAGCTTCCTGCATCAAGTCTGGGATACCAGATGTGGCAAATGAGTGACCCTGATCCCAGGAGTGAATAGGGTGCCTGGGAACATGGGCCTCCCACTCCAACAGCCTGTCCCTGGGCTTGGGCAAGTGCACAGGAATGAGGAACGGTTCCTCCCTGGTCCAGCCCTGGGCTCTGCAGCACAGGGTCCCCATTCAGAATGGCCTCAGTGCTCCCAGATCTTCTGTCATGCTGATCCAAGCCCTCCCCCATCCCATGCGGCCGGTGGGGTGGGAGGAGCACAATGAGCAGCCAGCAAGCTCAAGGCTGCTCCAAGGACTGAGCTGGAGCTTCAGGCTTTTGGGGACTGAGCAGGCCCCCCTGCCCAGCTCCCTGGAGCCTCCTGGCTGGATGTGTGTCTTCCCAACAGTGGTGCTGATGACTTGCTGCCCATCCTGTCCTTTGTGGCGCTGAAAAGTGGCCTCCCTCAGTTGGTGTCAGAGTGTGCAGCCCTGGAGGAGTTCATCCATGAGAGGTGGGGTCCTCGAGCCCGTCCCTGCCCCATCCTCAGCATGTGGCCCAGAAGCACCCCCGACAGCCCCTGTGGGACCTCAGCACTGAGGTTCTGCCCTGCAGCCCCTCCAGTGACAGGTGCCGGTGTCGCCTGCACGCAGGTACCTGATTGGAGAGGAGGGCTACTGCCTGACATCCCTGCAGAGCGCCCTGAGCTACGTGGAGCTGCTGCCCCGGCGGGCCCTGGGCAAGTAGTGGAGGACCAGCCGGCCAAGGACTGGCCAGGAGGCACTTGCACGGGGCAGCAGGCCAGCAGTGGAGGGGCTCTTGCCCCTGCCTGACTTCGGCCCCAGGGCTCAGGGAGGCCTCTCTGCTCCTGGTAGGATGAACATCCTGGCAGCTTGGGCCGCTGACAGCTAGCACGAGGACTGAGGGGGCTGTGGGTCTGACCTAGGGCCGCTCTGCTCCCCTACATTCCCGTGACGTTCCGAGCCCCCTGAGCCAGGTTGTTGTCTGAATCAAGAAGAGAGCTGATCACACCCACAGAGGCCTGAGGCCCAGGTGGGTTCACACCATGCTGTTTATTTATTGGACACTGACCACTCTGTTCTGGAGGCCCAAGTGTCCCCAGGGCATCTACCCATGTCTGGGACCTCTGAGCCACACTTCACCCTTGGCGGTAGGCATGGAAATCCTGAGACCCCCACCAATCCCTACCCCCACTCAGCCCCTTTGGGGTCAGTGTGAAGCCTGGGTCAGCACCTGCCTGTAGCCCACCACCTGCCCACAAACTGTTACAGGCCCCTGGGCAGCCACTGACCCAGCTGGAAATAAAAAGGTCACCGGCATCTCCCTCCACGTGGCTCATTTGCTCCCCATCCCACTGGCCAGCCCGAGGCCTGGACAGTACAGCCACACCTGGCTGACTGGCAAGAACCAGACAGTCCCAGAGAGCCCAGGGGGCCATTGCCAAACTCAGCCTGCCTCCCAACCCTCTGCCCAGGGATGGGCTCTTGCAGGGGCCACTCGCTCTAGCATTAGATACACTCTGTGGGGCCTAGCGGGTTGGTAGGGTCAGAGGTCATCACTGGGCAGGATCTAAGCCTGGAGCACTTACTCTGAAGAGTTCTCTGGAGTCAGCTTTGCTCTCCAGGTGGGCAGTACACCCAAGGGGCCCCTGGAGAACACAAGACAGGTGGCCTGGCCGCAGCCCCAGACAGCATCTGCCAGGGAAGGAGGTGGGTGGTTCGCCCCCCATGGCAGAGCCTCGGCCCCCTACCAAGGCAGAGGCCCATCATGGGAGGAGTGGGCAGGTCCCTAGGAAAGGCTCAGTTGGACTTGACTGTGTATCCTGTGTGCACATTATCCCAGGGCTCTGCAGGAGACCATGAGGAAAGTGAGGCACGAGGAGGTGACTGCCTCCTCCAGGCCACACCTCCCAGAGCAGAGCTGGCTTTGAGCCCAGCCGGTTGACTCCAGAGGCCAGAGGGTATCACTGGACGTAACCTGAAGGGCAGGCACAGGCCTAGTGCACTGGGGCAGCTGCCTGTCTCGGGAGCCTTTGTGAGCAGGAGTCCCCTGCCCACCAGCACCCCAGGAACAAACAAGGAGGTACCCACCCACTCACCCTGCCCTGCTCTCAGAACTTGCGGCCTCTGAATTCCTGCCCTTGTCTCCCATCCCTGCCCTCTCCAGAGGAAAGCCCCCCAGCCCTGGACACAAGTCCCAGCCAGCTATGAAGCCTGAGGAGGATCACACCCCTGGTTCAGGCCTTGGTGGGGACATCTCGAGGATGGGACTGTAAAGTCTTCCTCACAGAGCAGGTGGAGGTAAAAGTGGGTCTCAAGCTAGGCCTGACTGGGCAGGCCCCTGCTGGCCCTGAGGCTGTCTCCTTCCTCTGATCAGACAGCTTTCCTACTGGTGATTCTGGGCCAGTCCTTTAGCCTCCGTGGCCCTCCATAGAACGAGTGAATGATGGATTCTTCACATAGAAACTCCTGCAGATCAACAACAAAACGGCAGGAGCTCCGCTTAGAAAAACAGCAAAGGCTATGAACAGTCTGTCTTCAGAAGAAATTTAAAAAGCTAATCAGCATAAGAAGTGTCTGAAATCATTTTAAAAATCAAGAAATACAAAGTAAAACACAAGATAGGAAAACTAGGCATTGGACTGGTGAAGATAAGGTTGGACAATCCAGAAGGCAGTGCTGCCTGGGAGACAGGGCCACACATGTAGTGTGCAGCATGCTGGGCCAAGGTAAGTATCAACTGATCCTCCCACCTACCTACTCCACTCCTGTTTGTAGCCCAAGGTCACAGAAGGCAGAGCGGCCTGCTAGGTGACAAGCCAGTCCACTTGGTGGCTTAAACACAGGACAGCCATTTGCTTTGCTCTTGAAACTCCAGTTTCAGCAGGATTCAGTATGGAAGTCTCATCTCTGCCCTCCTCCAGCATCAATTAGGTCAGCTTTCAAGCTGGGGTGACACAAGGTCCAGGGGTTAGGGTCATCTGGAGACTTGCCTACACCTCTGCCATCAGCAAGGGCCTCAGGGCTGTGAGGACAGTCATGCGAGGCCCACATCCATTTCCTGTAACTAGATGCCATAACAAAACAACACAAATTGGGGAGCGCAAAACAACAAAAGTTTACTCTCAAAGTCCTAGTCTTAAATCAAGGTATCCACAGAGCCTTGGGCCGGCAGAGTGCCAGACAGATCCCTTCCCTGCCTCGTCCAGCTCTGGGGGCTCTTGTAGCCTCTGCCCGTGGCTGCAAGTCTCTGTGTCCATGCCTCCTCCTGAAGTGTGTAACCTTTCTCCTCATAAAGACACTGTTCTGACTTGGCTTAGGGTCCACCCTCATCCAGTCTGACTTCGTCTTAACTTGATTATATAAGCTCACATTCCCAGGTTCTGTGGAGTTCGAATTTTATCTAGCCCCTCATACAGCTGCTGGCATTCCCCCAGTATGTGACTAGTTTCCAAGAGTGAGCATCTCAAGAAAAGGCGTTTTTGTGACCTAACCCAGGAAGCCGCACACTGTCATTTTCATTCTGTGTCCTCTATGGTAGGACGGTGCCAAGACCTACCCAGGTTCAAGGGTCTCACCAAAACAGGGGCCTGCTCCCCTGGAGCAGCGCACACAATCCAGAGCAAGCACCTGCAGCCACTGAGGGGCCGAGTGGAGCAGCAGAGCAGGACACGAAGCAGAACACTGTCCACACATGGGCCTGCAAATTGGCAACAATGTGCTCCAAGGGTGTGTCCACCACTTTCATCGCTCGCCTTTGTGGGGGAGGGGCGCCGTGGGCAAGGCCATAGGTGATGCCACAGAGCGGCAAGTGCTGGGCACCCATCATAAACCACTGTGAACTGAGGAGCGTAGTAAGCCCAGCTGTTCTTCCTTCACACAAGGATGCACTTGGAGGTGTGTGAAGTCAGATGTCCCTTCAGGGTCGATGCGAGCCCGGAGGAGGCTGAGTCAAGTAAACAGTAAGTGAAAGATTGGAACGCTGCTGCACCATTCTTTCCTCCATCAGAAAAAACATTGAGGAAAAAAATAAATAAATAAAAATAAAAATTTAAAAAAAAAGAAAAAAAGATTGGAACGTTCAGCGGTGCTCGGCAAAACACCGCTCGGCTCAGCTTCCCTACTTGGTTATGATCTTTTTCTCAAAGTATAGAAATCTTTTCCCCAGTCAGGTCCTACTTGGCATGGAGAGGTTAGGGTTCCAGAAATCGCGGACCCTTGCATGCTCAGGGAGCGAACCCCCTCCCCCATCCTTCCTCCACACAGTCTTAACGATGAGTTAGGCAGGAAAACCAGAATAAGGAAATTGGAAGCTGTGGCCCTTCTGGGCCTGGATGCCTGGAATCTCTGACCGAGTTAGGCCCACGTTGCTGTTCTGTTTTTTCTTTTGGGAGGCGCGCACGAGGAACTTCTCTGCCCACGAATGGAACCCGGGGCCCCCAGCAGCGGAAGCCCGGAGTCCTACCAAATGGACCACCGGGTTGCTGTTTTAAATCACACGGAAACGCACGTCTGGCGCCCACCTTGAGCGCCGGCTCCGCCCTCTTCCCCATATCTGGTCATCCCCGTTAGGCGGCGAGGAGGGTCCCGCCCCGTCGGGGTAGCCCCGCCCTCAAGATTCGGCCCGGGACCCCTACATGCCCACGAGGAGCCCCGGTACCTGCTTCCCTTGCGGCCTAGCGTTCCCAAGGGACCAGCTCTGGCAGTCTGCCCCCGCAGCAGGAGAGCGCCCCGTGCCAGCCTGGGTGGGAGCGCCCGCTGTGCACCCCTCACTCCTCCCAGCGGGCATTGCAGGTGCGTTGCATTAGTGCCCCCGGGCCCCGACTAGGCCCCGCCCTCGAGGAAACTCCGCCCAGAACGTCAGGGCCAAAGCCGACGGACGGAGCCGCCCCCGGCGGAAGCGCGCTACTGCCTGCTAAGAAGCCCGAACACAGCGGCGGGCGCTCGGCACCGCTGGGGGCAGATAGGTGGGGCGGTGGGCTGCTGGGCAAAAGCGGATTTCTGCTTGGGAAGGGAGACTCAACTGGCGCAAATCTCCAAGGAACAGGGTGCTGTGGACACCAGGGGCGCTCAGCTGGGGGTGAGGGGGTACTGTGGACGCAGGCGGGGACTCTAGAGGAGAGGAGCGCGCAGGGAGGGGCCTCTGGGTGCTGACACCCTACTCCTGCCCGCCAGCATGGGCAGTAGCTCACTGTCCGAGGACTACCGCCTGTGCCTGGAGCGGGAACTGCGGCGCGGCCGCGCGGGCGTGTGCGGGGATCCATCGCTGCGGGCCGTGCTCTGGCATATCCTCGTGGAAGACTTCGACCTGCACGGGGCGCTGCAGGATGACGCGCTGGCACTGCTCACCGACGGCCTGTGGGGGCGCGCCGACCTGGCCCCCGCGCTGCGCGGCCTGGCCCGTGCCTTTGAGCTGCTGGAGTTGGCCGCCGTGCACCTGTACCTGCTGCCGTGGAGAAAGGAGTTCACAACCATCAAGGTAGGGCGCCGGGCCGCGTGGAGGTTCCCTGCCCCGGCTACTGGGTGCTGGGCACCGCCCGGACGGGGGCTACCGTTGGGATGAGGGACTGCAGGTGTCCACAGAGCCAGATGGGTTTGAGAGGGCTCAGTGTGCCAGTGTCCTGGGCGTGTTGGAGCATCTCTTGGCTGAGGTTTCCCTTGGTACTCCTAGGGCTGAGAACACCTGTCTGGGTACCTGCCTTCTCAGGGGATCCTGCCTCTTAAAGCTTGTGTCGCTGCCCTAAGAGCGGCCCTGTGGCCTGTTACCATAGAAATCCTAGGACAGGTGCATGGGAAGGACTCGGCATTCCATGATCACCCTAATCCCTCCAGGATATGGGCTGATCCCGTTTGTAGAGGAGGACATGGGGTGGATATATTTCCTATGAAGTAGACAGGGTCTGGGGGTACCCCTGCATGCCCTTAGGGGAGCTGGCCTAGACAAGAACCTAGCTCACCCCCCAGCCTGGGTAAAGGCTGTGCCGGCCTAACCCCTCCAGGTGAGCTGCGGGCTGGCAGGAGGGGGCAGGCTGCTTTGTGCTCCGGAGCTAATTCAGAAGAGTGGGAAGATAATGACGTCACTGGGCACGTGGGCGGCTGCCTCCGCTGGTTGTCATGGCAACAACAGCCTCTCTCAGGCATAGTGAGCTCTTGGGCTCACCGCTCCACAGGACATCTGCTAGAGCTTTCATTCATCCATTCAGACAGAGGGCAGGATCCAGCCCCACGTGGGCCAGGAGCAGAATGGGCAGGCCTGATCTTGAGACGCTAACTGGCTTCAGTGTTGAGCAGACCTGTATAGGATCTGCTGTGGCTTGGGGCAAGAATCCATTTCTTCCTCTGGGAAGCAGACAAAAGAATAGTCCAGCATAAGGTCCATTGTTGAGGGGTGAAGGCACAGCCCTGGGTATAATCTTACACACAGTAGCTCCCCCATGTGTGGCTCTAAGCAGAACACTTATGGGGTCCCAGATGTCATAGGCTTGCAAACACATGGGAGACACAAGATCACCATCCTAGGAAACTTTTAGTTCCTCTGCAGTCTGGAGCCTCCAAAAACTACACATTCCATCCATGTGGTGGAAAGCTACACAGCCCTCTGTCCTAATAGAGAAAGCTCTCAGAAACTGAAAAAGTAGAGCTCAGAATAAAGTGTTTAGGTGGCTACCTGCTCAGAGAAGCAGAAAAACACCCTATTTTTTTTGTGTTTGCATAACCAGACACTCAGCAGGTACACAGGAAACTAACTAGAGGAGCAAACCTCTACAGTTGACAGGAGGTGGAAGGGACTCATAGGGCAGTGAGATTTCTCAGTATAGGGGCTCTTTAGTTTGTTCTATGATGTAGGTGAAATGTATCAGACTTTTAAAAAAGATTGTGACGCCTAGGCCTGCCTCAGCCAATCATATTAGAACCTCAGGGGTGACCCAAACATCTGTTTTTTTTTTTTTGGCTGCACAGCTTGCAGGATACCAGTTTCTCAACCAGGGACTGAACCTAGTGGAGGGAGTAGAGGAGGACATGAGATGAATGCATCTCCTATGAAGTAGGCAGGAGCTGGGGGTACCCCTGCATGCCCTAGGAGAGCTGGCCTAGACAAAAACCTAGCTCACACCCCCAGCCTGGGTAGAGGCTGTGTCCAGGGTTGCACCACTTGGAAGTGAGCTCATTGGGTCTGTGGGAGCGGGGCTGCCACCAACTGACCCCCTCCCTTGCAGACGTTCTCCGGGGGCTACGTGCACGTGCTAAAGGGCGCACTCTCGGAGGACCTCCTCATCCAGAGCTTCCAGAAGATGGGCTACGTGCGCAGGGATGCCCACCGCCTCATGGTGGCCGCCCTGCCCCCAGCCCACCAGCTGGTGCAGGTGGCCCTGGGCTGCTTCGCCCTGCGGCTGGAGTGCGAGATCCTGGGTGAGGTCCTGGCACAGCTGGGCACCAGCGTGCTGCCAGCCGAGGAGCTGCTGCAGGCGCGGCGGGCCAGCGTGGACGTGGCCTCCTGCGTGGCTTGGCTGCAGCAGCGACTGGCCCGTGAAGAAGAACCACCACCCCTGCCCCGCCGTGGCTCCCCCACTGGGTGCCAGGCCCGGCTGGACCTGTACCGGGACGTGCAGGAGGACGAGGGCTCAGATGAGGCCAGCTTGTACGGGGGGCCCTCGCCCAGCCCCGACTCTCCCGCCTCAGAACTGGCCTGCCAACCTCAGTTCTGGGAGCAGAGTGCCAGACTGTGGGGGTCGGGGGGTGGGCCATGGGAGCCGGCTGAGGCCAGCAGCCCCACCTCTGGGGCCTCAGAAGAGGAGGAGCCCCAGCCCGAAGCCTTCTCCTTCCTCTCACTGCGTAGAGAGCTGCTTAGTCGGCCTGGGGACCTGGCCCCTCCCCATACCCCTAGGAGCCCTGAGCAGGCCAGCCCCGCACCCGTCCCGGAGGCCCCCGGCTACCAGATGCACACTTGCCTGGCCCCGGGAGCCCTGCCCGCCTTCTGCTGCGACACGTGTCGCCAGCTGCACGCCACCCACTGTGCCGCCCTTCCCAGCTGCCACCCTGGCCACGGCCTGCGCACCCTGCGTGGGAACAGCCAGCGGCGTCTGTGGCTGCAGCGAGCCCAGGTGGACGCCCTGCTCTATGACAGCCCTGCGGCCGGGCCCTAGACCCCCCTGGCCCCAGGGCAAGGGCTCTCCGGAGAAACTCCGTGGTGCTTTTCTGGGGCTTGTCCCGCCTCAGGCCCCGCCCACTGGCCACCCTGCTACTCCTGCCATGCGGTCTCTGCCCTACCAGGTGAGGTGAGGACTCACCCTCCATGGAGAGCTCCCTGCTGGTCTCACCCCCGACTCTGGAAGGCAGGGTGGGAGACCTCAAAGGCTGCCCACCCCAGATCCAGTGGTAACGGCGCACAGATGCCAGCAGCCATCCCCAGCTCATTGGACTGGGGGTGCTCTGCCCACCGGGATTCCTGGGGCAGGTGCCAGTCTTCTGTGTGGCCTCTGCTCAATGGTGCCCCCACCCCAGGCCGTCTGCCCCCCTCCCCCACACCTGTCACGTCACACAAATCACGACCTCCAAGTACATTAAAGGACACTGGCTCCAACTGCGTCTAAGGAAAGCATTTATCTCTCGGACCACCCCCATTCCCCATGGGCCTCAGAAGGGGGGAGTGGGCACAGGGCACAACCCAAGGTTCTCACTCTAGGGGTCTCAGAGCAGCTCAGACTCAGTCCACATCTCCATCCCTCCTCCCCTCTCCGAGTCTCCCCAGCCCCACCAGGGGGGTCACCTTGGCCTCTCCATTCCAGACAGATCCTGGGGATCAACTGGGGACAAAGGTGACCATACGAGGTCTGAGGTCTGCTTGTCCCAAGCCAGCAACACCCGTTAAGATGGGCTCAGCCAGATTTCCTCCTGGGAACCAAGGGTCTGAAGCCTGGCCACAGGTGGGACCCAGCCTAGCCACGATGTGGCGTCACAGCCCAGTGGGCCAGCCTCTGGGTGGCTGGGCCCTCAGAGTGTACCACTGGCATCACCCCCAAGGTCCACAGTCTGCTGTCCCAGGGCAGAGGTGGGCAGGGGCACAGGAGGCAGCATACTCAGCTGGAGTGCCTCCACCCATCAGGGTCTGCAGCGCCGGCTCTGGCTCTCAGTGCCCAAGGATGTGGCCGGGGTGGCACGCTTGTTACGGTGGTGGGGGAAAGTGGGCATGAGCTCCGGCTCGCAGGCTGGGGGTTGGGGGAACGGACTGCATCAGCCCTGAGTGAGGGAGGGGCCCCATGCTACCTTCTGCTCCCTTCCTGAGCCTCCCTACGTGGCCCAAAACAGCCCCTACCCGCCTGGGCCCCACCACCCACCTGCCTTAACCTCCACCCTACACAAGGGCCCCTGGCCAGGTGCCAGCAGGGAAGACTCACGCAGGGGCTTCTCCTTGAAGTAGGAGCTCTCCAGGCAGTCACCAGCTGTAGCCCTGGAGAGAAGACCTCACTGTTCACAGGGCCCAGGCCCAGCCAGGCCCGTTTCCCACACAGCTGCCCCACAGAGCCCCCCCTGGTTCCCTTCCACACAACAGGAAGTTGGATAAACCGACAGAACCCCACAAAATCGGGCCTGATTCATGCACGTGTGGGGCCCTCTCAGCACCTTTTCTTAGGGTCGTACATGAAGAGGAGGTTCATCAGGCGCAGGCCGGCCTCCGAGAGCCACGGGAACTTATGTTTCAGGTTGTTGTAGGGCTGCTTCCGCAGGCTGTACTGGCTGGCCAGTGGCAGCTGAGAGAATCCCTGTGGGGAGAGGCCGGTAAAGGCCAGTGGCCAGCAGGGGCAGGAGGGAGAAGGGCGGGGCTGGCACTCACCGGCCAGATGTTCTCACTGGGGGTCCCCAGCAGCTGCACGATCAGGTCCACCTGGTGGATCTCGGAAGTGCCAGGGAGAAGGGGCTTATGGGCCAGCAGCTCAGCCAGGATGCAGCCCACCGCCCTGCAGAGGAGTGCAGGGTCTCCTCTCAGCTCCTTGGCTCAGCCTGGACCAGTCCCCCAGCTGCTGGGGCGGAGGCTGGGGGCAGAGCTGGGAGGAGGTCATGATGGGATGACCACTGGGGTCTCCAGCTGAGCCACGTGACCTGGCCTCAGCAGGCCTGTTATGGCCACGAGGGCAGGTCCTCAGTGATGGGGCTGTCTCCCTCTGCCTCTCAGGACCCCAGGCATAGGCCCATCTTCCTGGGAGCTGGTGAGACTCCAGCCCCAGAGCTGTCCATCCCCACCCCCAGGTCCCACAAGACCACCCCACCATCTGAGACGCCCGGGAGCAGCATCCACCTCTCACCACATGTCGATGCTGGTGGTCTGCGTGGTGGTTCCCAGCAGCAGTTCAGGGGCTCGGTACCTGCGAACAGAAGCCCCTCCTTTGCATCTGACAGTTCCTCTCCTCCAGCCTGGCCTCCACAGGGCACCCACCGGCCACCACCCTGCCCTGAGAGCCAGAGATGGCCTGGGATGAGCGAGCATGAACTTCAGCTAAGGCTGTCCCTTCCACAAAAGCTCAACAAACATGCTGCTATCATTGGATGATCCCTGAGTGCCGCAGTGTCCTATGCTGGCCCTTCTACACAGGTCGGGGTGAGTGACAAACAGCAGAATGCAGCCTGCCCTGAACCACACCCCATTTTGCTTCAAAATGTCAAGTGTGAAGTAACTGCAGAAACCTGCACTGTTCCCATGCTCCAGTGGTGAAGCCACCTCCCCTCTGAGCAGCGCAGAACCAGCTGGGGGCGGGGCTGCCTCAGGACAGAATAGCACCCCATCTGGATGGGCAGGTCCCTCCTCGTGACAGCACTGCTCTTTCTTGGCAGCTGAAAGACCTCCAAGATGCTCTGGCCACTTCAGCATGACCCACCCACACCCGCCCAAACTTCCCCTGGTCTCCAGGGACTTACCAGAGTGTGACGACCTTGGGAGTCATTGGCTTCACTGGGATGCCATAGGCCCGGGCCAGACCAAAATCCGCTGAGATGGAGGCAGAGGGACAAGACGGAGAGTGTCACCCAGGGAAGGCTGACCACTGCCACCTCGAGCCAGTGTATAGTGAGCAGGGAGCTTCCGGAGACCAGCCTGCCACCCCAGTGCAGGGGCGCTCACGGACCCCATCATAGAGGCAGCACCTGCACCCACCTGTCTTCACGCAGCCCTTATCCGTCATGAGCAAGTTAGAGACCTTCAGATCCCTATGACAGAAAGAGAACACCAGTGGTTCCCAGAAACTCACATGCAGGAACGAGGTTGTCACCGCTGCAGCAACACTCAGAACGGTTCCCCACACATCTCATCCTGTTTGCACTTTTTAGAAGGAAGAGCACAGGTAATGCAAGGCCATTCGGTAGCTGGAAACAGCAGAGAGCTCTCAGTGACTTCCTGAGAGGTGGAGTCCTGCCCTGGTCCCCTCAGGGCCGCATGAGCCACCCTGCACAGGGAGTCCAGGTCCCTCCCCGCCATCTGCCTGGCAGAGGGGAAAACAGGTACTATGCTGTCCCTCCCCTGGGACCAGTTCCAGGAGCTCCACTGCCTTGAGGTTGCTCTACTGCCCTGCGTGTTGGTGCTGAGTCAGTCTGGTGGTCACCCCGCCCCCAAGCCACAAGCCCCGCCCACCTGTGGATGATGAAGTTCCGGTGCAGGTACTGGAGGCCCCGGAGCACCTGCAGCACGATGCACTTGACCTGCAGAAGGCCAGGAGATCTGCTTCTGGCACAATGTGCCTAACAAGGGCTTGGGAAGCCCCCCACCCCCGGCCACCCCAGCCCCCGCCTCCAACCTGGGCCTCAGAGAAGGGTGTTGGCATGTTCTCCAGAAGGCTGGCCAGGTCTTGCTCACAGTAGCCCATCACCAGGAAGATGCTAAAGTAAGAGGGAGAAACGCATGCCACCTCCCACCTCCTCCCAGGTGAGCCAAGGGACCCTCCAGGGCAGCAGGAAGGGAAGCAGGGACGGGGCTGGGCAAGGCCTAATGTGGGGGTAGCAAGCAGACTGCTCACCTTTCCAGGTGGTTCCCCACAACCACCTCCTTCAGCTCCACAATGTTGGGATGGCGGAGGCGAAGCAGCAGTGTGATCTCTCGAAGACTGCTGATGGGGACCCCTGCAACCAGCCTGGCCTTGGTGACCCTACCTCTGCAGCTGGCCCAGGCTCAGTGACCCCACCCCTGCAGACAGGGACCCCTGACAGCCAGCTGCCTCAGTGACTCCTAGCCCTACCCGACAGAACTCTGTCTGCTACCTCAAGGAGAGGTAAGGTCATCCAAACCAGCACCTTTAACCTTCTCCTCCTCCATCAAACACAAGCAGCTCTCTGTACTGACCACTGTGTATGGCAGCCAGCCCCTAGTGAACACAGCACAGCCCTGCCCGCACAGGCGGCCAAGGGGCGGTCAGCAGAGGTGTGAGCAGCAGACAGGGGTTACCTGCCCAGTCTTCAGTGGGAAAGCCCTGGGGAGGGTGACGCTGAGCTGAGACAGAAGAGGAGGCAGAGTCAGCCAGCAGGAAGGAAAGGACAGATGAAGGGGATGAACTGCATGCGGCTCAGGGGAACTGAGGCTAGGGTGTGGAGGAGGGGTGATGAGCTGGAGAAGTCCAGGGGAGACAGGCAGAGCCAAACTGCAGCCCCCTAGAGACCAGCCTCCTTTGACCATCATGCAGGTGCCACTCAGGGAGCTCAGGCAACTTGCATCTTCCTATCCCCTCCCACTTGAGCGAAAGTGGTGCAGCGGCCCCTCCCAGCTCACCATCCTTTTCCTTGTCCATCCGCACTTTCTTCAGGGCGACAATCTCATCCGTGTGGGTATCCCGGGCCCGATCTGGAAGGGAAGCGCCTCCACAGTAGGATCCAGGCCCACCCCCTGCCCTCCTGCCACGTGGGGGCACCCTTGCTCTTCTTCCTTGACTGCTGGTACCCTGTGCAAGCGATACTCCAACGCTGGGAGACAGGTGCTCCCTGAGGAGTCCCCCGGTTTGAGCAAACAGCGGACCCCCGGCTAGAAGAGTCTCCCTGAACGTTTCCTTCCTAGAGTCGGAGCGCAGACCACTGTTTTGTGTTCTGTGGTTTCTAACAGCAAATAACGTCCTTATTGTGAAAAAAGCAGCCTTATCTTTTTGAAGCTGATCCCCAGAGCACTGTGGGGATTTGAGCAGCTTCCACACCCGCGGCAGGGTGATGCACACCGACGTCCCAGTGGCTGTGGGTACACTTCTGGCCACTGTCCACGGTGCTACACTTGATCGTGTGATAGCGCCCTCCACTCACAGGGACACATGAACAACCTGATGCTTCCATTCACTCAGTCGTGGTATGAAATCGACAGCAATTATACCAAGGATTAAAGGTCACCTGCACTCTCCTTCCAGTCCTGACACAGCTGCTGCCAGGACAGTCCCTGGGTCCCAGACCTGCCACTGTAGCCACTCACATACAATGCCATAGGTGCCTTCCCCAATGCGATTCAGCTTCTCAAACTCCTTCACGCTCCGGCACCGTCCCAGCTGAAAGAGAGAGGTGCTGGCAATGAGGGGATCTGGCAACTAAGGGAACCAGAGATGGATACTGACACTTAAGCTGTTCCAAAGAGCCAGCACCTGTCCTGACCACACACTTGGGTTTGCAGGTGAGAAAATGGGGTGATGATACTGGCCAGACACTTTGAAAGTGAAATCAAAGTCGGTCCAACCACTCCCTTTCAATCCCATGGTCCAGATGTGTGCTGCCTAAAAAGAGTAACTACCAGCCACATTTGGTTAAAACTGACTAAAATGAAATTAAAAGTTCATTTCTTCAGTTGCATGAGCCATGTGAAGTGCTCGATGACCCCAAGCAGTTCATAGTGACCACAGTGGACAATTCAGAAGTCAGAACATTTCCATCATCACAGAAAGTCCACTTGAGCAGCAATGGCCTGAACTATGCTCTGGGCAATTTCCTGGTGGTCCGGTGGTTAGAACTCTGTACTCTCAGTGCCAAGGGTGAGGGTTGATCCCAGATCAGGGATCTGAAATCCCACAGGCTGAGCAGTGACCATAAATAAATAAATAAACGAAGCTCTGGATATGAAAAAGCTCGAAGACCTTCACAAAGCATCTACCAAACACAGTGGCAGAAACTGTCTCCAACATCCATACATTACTTCTTCCTCTGCATTATGAAACAATGCTGGGGGAACATGGCAACCCAGATGGCGGCCTGAGTTTCCAGTCTCCCTTGCAGCTAGGTGTAAACATGTGACTAAATTCTGGCCAGTGTGATGTGCACAGAGGGACAAGCACCATTTCCTGATCAAAGGAAGCTGGTTGCCCTTCACTCCTTTCTGCCTCCTGAGGCACGCTAGGATTTGGTGGAGCAAAAACTGACAACCTGGTGCCTGGTGCACCTGTGTGATGTTAGGGGCACCAGAAATAAAAGTCCTGTCCTTAAAGCACTGTATTTTGGGGTCTCCAAGTTCTAGCAGAGCCTGTACCCTAATACAACTTCATCTGTAGCACTTCCCCGGGGGTCGGATGACATGTGGCAAGCTTCACGTTCTAAACTGCCTCTTCCCTTGACTCTCTCTCTGCCTCTATTTACCTTGCCCTCCATCTTGGGAAACCAAGTCAGGGTCACCTGGCTCCGAATGAACCCCTTCCCTCATCCCATCCCAATCTAATTGCTTCCCTCGTTCCCCCTCTCTCTACGGAAGCCCTGGTGCTTCCTGGACACACTGCCTTTCGCGGGATTTTGCTCCTGCTGCTCCCTAGGTCTAGCAAGCCCACCTGCCTCATCTCTGCATCCAAAACCCAGTCACACTTCCCCGCCCAGCAGAAATGCTGCCCCTTCTCAGAACTGCTTCTTGACCCCCAGCTGAAAACATTTCTCTGCAAAATCCCCTGACACTTTGGTCTTGCAGCACTTACTATTGGGCACTTTGCACTGTCCTCGTCTAGGTATGCCTTAACTGAGAGCAGTTGCTGAGAACAACGGGGGACCGCTCAAGGCTGGCACCTGCGCTCACTCATTCAGTCTGTTACGGTTCTTACTGGACACTGACGCGGCCTAGCACAGCACCAGCAAGTAGTCAAAACAACCCGCCACCAGGGATCACACCTGCCCCTGCACGAGCCGTCTTAGTAAAACCGCTCGAAGCCCCTAAGCTTCACCCTTCTCACCTCTACGAGGGGTCCTCGAAAGGACTAAATGACTGACACACGGAGAGGCCCCGCACGGAGCAAGGCACAAGCGGAGCTGCCGGGTCAGAGACGGGACCCCGCCCAGTGCACCCACAGGCTGGTAGGAGACACGTCTCCAACACTTCCCACGACTATTCTCCCCTGACACGAGGCGCCCGTCCCGGACGCAAAACTAAGAAACGACCACGCTGCAGCGCGCTCTCGACTAGGAGGCCGGCGACCTGAGAGCCGCCCAGTCCCTGGCGCGGACGCGACCCCCGAGGACCGCTGGGGTTGCCGTTCCCGCTGCTGACCGAAACCTGGCGCTTTAGCGCGACGCTGAGGGCCCTAGTACGTTTCAGCCCCGCCCTGCCGCTAGCGAGGACAGAGCTACCAGAACAGGCCCTCTTCGTACCCTGTGCTCCGGAGGCACCGTGAAGAAGCCTTCTTTACGGACACACTTCAGACGGATCTGCTCCGGCTCCGGCTCCCCCATGCCGAGAGCAACCCCTCGAGGTTCCCATCTGCGCAGGCGCAGACCAGGGTTCCTCTGCGCAGGCGCATGGCCTACTTCCGGGGCGTCCCCTCCTTAGCAACAGTTACCAAGGAAACCTCCCCAAGATCCTGGAGAACCTCAGTTTCCACGAAGCACTCAGACTACCAAGATTCTAGCTTTATTTTAGTTTTAAGTACGGTGGCTCAGACCGTAAAGAATCTGTCTGCCATGCAGGAGACCCTGGTTCGGTCCCTGGGTTGGGAAGATCCCCTGGAGAAGGATATGGCAACCCGCTCCAGTATTCTTGCCTGGAGAATTCTATAGACAGAGGAGCCTGACAGGCTACAGTCTATCCAGTCCATGGGGTCACAAAGAGTCGGACACGACTGAGCGACACACACACACACAGAGAAGCACATGACTGCGCCGGCGCGCTGGGTAATGGCCAGCGGACGAGGTCTGGGGGGTTGCAATGGGTCCCAGGGGTGTGGGGGGAGGGGCCTGAGGGGGCGGGAATCTCAGGCGTCCTCGCTGCAGTGGGAGCTGTGCTTTAGAGCTCTTCCTTGGAGCACTAGAGGGCCAACCCGGAGCCGCGAAGGGAAAGGCTTGGCAGAGCCAGGGGGACTGAGAGTAGAGGGCGCGTCTGAGAGATGTGGAAAGAACTGACAGGACGCGGCGACGGACGGACTTTGGGACCAATGGGTCCCCTAACACATCCTTGTTGAGCATTCACTACGCGCTTGCCCGTGTCCGAGTCTGCCCTAGGGCACCTCACATTCTCACTGGAAGCAGTAAACAAGGTAAGTCATGTACACCGTCTGCTCAGGAGGAACTACACTGTAAATGCTAAAATACTACTAGTGTGAGTGAAGGACATTTGATAATTATGAAAGGAGATAATGAGTCAAAATGATTTAAACTAGTTACCACAGTCACTTCATTCTGGTTGTTTTTGAATTCTGATAAGCTAAACTTATGGCTAATAATGAGATTAGAATTAATGCCATAGTAAATATAGCTTTGGAGGCTTCCCAAGTGGCTCAGCGGATGCGCCAATGCAGGGATGCAGGTTCAATCCCTGGGTTGGGAAGATCCCTGGAGAAGGAGATGGCAACCCACCCCAGTATTCTTGCCTGGGAAATCCCATGGACAGAAGAACCTGGTGGGCTACAGTCCTTGGGGTCACAAAAGAGTCGGACACAACTAAACGACTAAACAAGTTTTTGGATTATTTGCTTGAGATGCTTAGGGCAGAGGTAGCGGGGCAATTTCTAGGTCAAATGATAGAAATGCAACAGCTACTAGAAATTTTATGGAGGAGAAGCATGCTGACCCTCCGTGATCAAATTCACCTTTGTATGGGCTTGATCTTTCTGTATATTTATTCGTGTCAGTCAGACTGTATAAATAAATGTACTAAATAAATACAAACGAGTATATTAACAATGTGTTAGTAAACAATGTCAATATGAGATGTCTGTTTTCCTGGTTATATCAAAACTCATTGACTGGAAGTCAGTTGTACTATTTACTACTAAAAAGATATGATCCTCCTCAACAGACAAAGACAGAGCCTGTATGCAGCCTGCTGATCATTCCAGGAATGAAGAAAGCTGACAACACACTGTCACCAGACTAAACATGTGAGTTCAGACAGGGCAGGACACCCTCCAGCCAACCCGGAGAAGAGGGGACTGTGACCCGAGGGGGCTGCTGATGCGGATGGGACACCTGAGGCTGTGAGTCCCCAAATGGCCCCTCCCCACCGGAAGCTCTCAAACACAGCCAGAAAGAGGGGAAGTTGTCAGTTCAACTCACCTTCCCCCCCAGGTGGCTCTGACAGAGCCAGCGTTCTAAGTGCTGGGGCTGTGTCCACATTCTGCACATCATGTGGTACTCAAGCTAAGAGCCCTTCTCTGTTCTGGGTCCTGACACCTCAGAGTCCCACCTTTGGTTCCAGGGTGGGTACACCTCCTTCACTTCCACTGCTGGGTGCTTGTGCCATGCCTCTTTGGTCCTGAATGGGAAGGGTTCAGTTCAGAACTGCAAGAGATGCTGCCTGCTACCTCTCCATCGAGATGTGCAGCCAGCCAGTTTCAGCAGGGCTCATCTCATGATCACCCCACGTTCACTCTTGGAGCCAGAGTCACTCTTGCCCTCTGCCAAGCTGCCTGCTGGTCTTAGAGAGCTGGGGGAACCTTGCTGATTGAAGGGGCACCTGCAGGTTTTCACAGGATGGGGTGGCCCTTCTGCCGTCACCACTGAGACACTGCACAGGGAGGGACCACAGCTGCTGGGGTGCCTGTTTATTCCGTGGTCTGTATGTTATAGGCGTCTACTGTGCTGGGGTTTCTGTGTCGGGAGTAGGGACCCTGCTCAGCCCGTTCCTGAATGGGTCTCTGCTCCTGCATTCCCATGGAACCGTAGCTGATCACAGTCTCTTTTGAGGGTGTGGTGATGATGATCTGTGGGATGGCAAACTTCTTTTCTGGATTTACATCAGGTTTCTCTAGAAGGAAGAAAACATCCAAGCATTTCATAAGTCTGTGTTAGGGCCAGAGCAAAGCAATTAGGTCTGTGGCTCAGGAAAAGAAATGAGCGAGGTTGAAAGCAGTCAGAACCCTAAGTGAACATTCCAAAATTTAAACCAAGCAACAACTCAGACACGCAGGTGGTGAATCCAGGAGGGGCCCCCTCCATGAGGGGAACAGGAGAGGCACCCCCACCATCCTGTGGAGAGCCTGAGCTGTGGGGCGGCCCAGAGACAGACGCAGGAGAGATACCTGGAAGCGGCAGGGTCTGCCCCACAGGTGAAGGTTCAGACAGTTTCCACAGGATTCTAAACAGAGTGGAAGCTCTCCGTACAGAACATCATCAGTGGGGGTGCTATAGAGCTGGGTGCCACAGCATTTCCTCAAACTTGTTACAATCTCCAGGAATGCACAGGGCATGTGAACCACTACCAAATGCTACAAGCTTAAATGCAGAAGCTCCTTACTGCTTCCACCATTCACCTCCTGCCCCTACTGGTCTCCAGCCAGCTGCCCTGAGCTTCCCCTCCAGCCCACGCTGGGAGGCTGGGCATCTCTTCACTCGATCATGGGCCTCCCCTGTAATCTTCCTGTGAATGAATATCATTCTGCATTTTCTACTTTTACCTCTTTTTTGTGTGTGAGCTTTTTTTTTTATATTTGGGAAACTCACTGTTAGGGATTTATTAAATATGTTACAGATAGCTCCTGGCTTTTTATTACAGCTTCCTTCTGCAGCAGATTCACCCATCTGCTCCTTAATGGGTTGTAGAGTTCATCAGACTGGAAAAGGCTTCCCCAGCTCCAAACTTGTAAAAACCATTCACTCGTTTCCTTTTCATACTTATTTTATACTTGTTTTCTCAGTTGTCTAGTGAGATTACCTATCTCCCCCACCACCACCATCTTTACCACAGCACCTCTCGGGGTCCCACTGGAGCACGATGGACACTGTGTTCATCACTGTGAGTTCATCACTGAGACACGTTCACATGTCAGAGGGTTCTATCAGTTCTATCCACTTTTCCAGATGCCTCCTGCCATCCCTACACTGTTACTCTTTCACAGGACCTTTGGGGTAATTTGGTTCTGTTCTCAAAATGACCTGTGCTCTTTTGCTCGTGTCACACTGACTTGCTCAAATAAGGCAGAACACACACTGTTACGCTGCTGAGGTTTCTAACCCAAAACAAGACTCCTTGCATCTTCCTCAGTTTTAAAGCTTCATTTAGAAACATGAATCTTTTTACAGTTCTTAATGCACACAACCTGTACTATTTTTCAGTTACTGCCTGCAAGTTACATTTTAGTGGCCAACGTAAAACAGCACACACATCACCACGGGCTCCATTGGGTCTGGAGTCCAGCCTATGGTTCAGCTGTCAGCCCAGTCATGTCCTCATCTGAACCTGGAGACCTTCCACAGCCACTCAGGTTGTAGGCAGAATTCATTTCTTTGTGGGCCAAGGACAAAGCACTGTCTCCCTGCTGGCTGGCGACTCTCAAACCACGGGAGCTGACTGCTTCACAGCCACCTTTCGGATGCTTTCACCTTTTTCAAAGGCTTCTCTGATGAGCTCAGGAATGCTCCAGAAAAGCCCCATTTGGGTTAAGCCAATACCAAAGGTTCCTAACCTGATCCTGGAAGCCTCCCCCATCCCTCTCACAGGGATGACCACACGTAAGGGTAGGGGCTACTAAAGCCTTGTTCACAGAACTGCGATCTGGGGGCCTCTGAACCCCACCTCCCACGTTACCAGATGCCTTCAGTCTGACTTCCACCCACAACGTGTCTGGGCTCTGGACCTGTCATGTGTTATTCTTTGACCTCTTGTTTCTGTTGTAAATATTTTTTGAGCTTACCATTATTTGTTTTACATTTGTTTATAGAGGGCTGGGGAGAAGTTTTAATGTAGTCAAATCCTTCAGTATTATCTGTAATGTCTTTGCTCTGAGGTTTAGAAAGATGTTCCCAATTGAGGAATCAGAATAAAATGTACATCTTATTTTTTGTAGTCACCTTTTTTTTTTCCCAGTAAGGAAATTTTTTTTTAGATGACCACACACTGTCATCTGGAAGATGGTACTAGTTCTTTTCCTTTCCCCTTTGAGTTGCCCGCATCAGTCTACCTTTTAAAAAATTTTAAGTAGAGTTGATGTACATGTAGTCACTTTTTATATTCACTCAACCCATCTGGAATTTATCAGAGCATACAGCAGGAGGTTACAGTCCACCTTACGTTTTCTCTTAAAACGTTAAGGAATCTTCCTAGCACAGTTTATCATACAAGCCTTCCTTTTCCCACCTGATTTTGGTGCCAGCTTTCTCATACTCTAATTATATACAGACATGGTGATGTCGATACACACACAGTCACTCTTGTCCGTGTTTCCCCTTTCACTGACCTGCTCTTCTTATATGGTAGCCATGTTATTTCAATTATTGTAACTTTTGATGTCTTTTAAAACGTTTTACTGTGACCATATCAATTCACAGAAAGCTGCACGAGTAGCCCAGAGAGCTCCCTGCAGCCTTGGCAGTTGCCCTCAGTGGCAGCACTTCAGGTGACACCTAGGGCAGCAGAACGTCTGTTCACCTCAGGTGACGACAGCATAACAGGGCCAACTGTGGTGCGCTGAGTGTCCTGAGCCGTGTGATCACCTGTGGCCACTACCAGATCCAGGCGTAGCACAAGGCCCGTCTTCCTGCCACACTTCATCCCGCCCCACCGCCCCAACCCCAACCCCTGGCAGTCCCTAGTCTGTCCTCATCACCATCGTTTTCTCATTGGAGAATGTTACATAAATAAAATCAGGCAGCATGTAAATCTTTGAACTGATTTTTCACATTTTTTTTAATAGTTGATAATACAATACAGTATTTCTATCAGATGAGGATTTTTTTTTAGCATAACCACAATGGCAGTTACATCTAAGGATATTATCATTGACTTTTTATTATCTAATACCCAGTTCGATTATCTCGAGAATAACTTAGCCCAGATCCAAACACTGCTTTTTGTTCATAGGTCTCTCAAATCTCCTAGTAACTGCTGTGGACAGAAAGTTGCTGTCCCCCTCCCCCCAAATCATATGTTGAAGGCCTGATTCTTGATGTGATGGTATTTGGAAGTGGGGCCTTTGGGAATTAGGGTTAGATGAGGTCATGAAGGTGGAGCCCTCAGGAAGGGATCAGGAGGAGGAGGGGACCACAACCTTCTTCCTCTGGCCGAGTGAGGACACAGCCATCAGACAGCTGTCTGGGATCCTCGTAGGAACACAGACAGATAGGGGGCCTTCCCAGGCTCCAGTATGATGAGAAATGAGGTCTGTGGTTTAAACCAAGCCCACAGGATTTGCTTTTTTTCCCTGGGTATGTGGCATCTTAGTTCCCTGAGAAGGGATCGAACCCACACTGCATGCAGTGAAGTGTGGACTCTTAACCACTGGATCGCCAAGCAAGTCCCCACCCCATGGTGTTTGTGATGGCCACCTGATCAGACCTATAAGGCAACTCCTTTTCAAGTCATTTATTTGTAGAAAAGTGGTGGTTTTTTTTTTTTTTTTTTCAGAAGATTCTGCAGCATTTTGAAACTGGTTGACTGCCAACTTGTGGTGCCTTAGTCTCTATAATGTATGTTTCTGGGTTTTTAATACAAAATTTGAAGTACGGACAGAAGCAGCAAGAAGCGAGCACAGTACAATACATCTGCATCACCAGCTGCCACAACTACAACCCCGGTCACACCTGGTCTCCACCACAGCACGCACTTACCTGTGTTCTGCTTACTACACTGATGGGTAGCAACTCAGCCTGACCTCAGCAGCTGGAAATAACCACTTTCTCACCATTTTATGGGTCAGGTATTGAGCAAAGGCTCAGCTGGACAGTTATCACTGTGGTTTCCCAGGGGCTACAATCAAATGCCATCTGAAGGCTTGACGGGGCTGGTCACGGCGGACACCCACTCACCAGGCTGCTAGGTGCTGTGCAGCAGCTCAGCTGCACTCGCTGGAGGCTCGTCACTTACATGCCCATCACCCGGGTGGGACGGGCTACGTGACTGCTGCTCCCCCATGGCCTCCCCAGCGGCCGGCGCAGCACAGCCAGCACCCAGGTGAGCCTGCCAGACCCTGCCACCCTTCATCACCCACTGCCTGGAAGTCACTTCAGCCGCTCCACTGGTTACAAGACAATGTCAGACCTGCCAAGGTTTAGAGAGGGGATGGAGACCCCACAGGTGGGAGAAGCGTTGAGATCGTATCACAGAACCTGCGGGGAGGGAGGGAAGCAGCACCTGTGAAAACACGTGCACTCCTTCAGCTGGCAATCCAGCACATCTATTTACACTCAGAATACTGGGGGTACAGCTCTGAGAGACAAGGACTCGTGTATTCCATGCCATGTTTTCTGAGGCATACTTCACACCAGACACAATGCACAGTTCTTAAGTGTTCAGCTGCAGTTTCCCACATCCAAACAAGATGCAGAACTTTCCAGCATCCCACCGAGCTCCCACGGGCCCTGTTCCAGTCAGCGCACCTCCCCTGACCCTAGCCCAGAAATCATTCAACAGTAGTAAAGCCCATTTTTATTAACTGTATAATACACAGAATTTTTTATTGTTGAACTCATCATTTCTTTAAGGTTTTTACGGTATTAGGTTAACTTTCATTTTTTCAATAGGGAAAATCCTCAGCTTTAAAACTTGAATTTTGGGACTTCACTAGTGGTCCAGTAGCTAAGACTCTGCACTTCCAAGGCAGAGGCCCAGGTTCCATCCCTGGTCAGGGAACTAGATCCCATATGCTACAACTAAAAATCTCACATGCCACAACTAAGACCCAGAGCAGCCAAATAAATGAATAAATAAAAACTGTTATTTAAAAAAAAAAAAAGAATGTGAATAAGAAGATGCCCCTGCCCTTCTCGAGGTGGTCATCCTGGCAAACCTCACTCCTGGTTCCCACGAAGGCCACCAAGTGCAGCGGCTGGTCTCACTCAATAGTCTTCCCTGGGTTTACTCCACCTCTCTGCAGCATTCAACACTGCCAACAAGTTCTCCTTTCCTAACAACTTGATTCAGTATAATTTAAAAACCATGAAACTTACCTGTGTAAAGCATACAATTCAATGGAATTTAGTAAACTTTCAAACTTGGGCACCCATTGACTGAGTTTTTAAGTCTATTTCCATCATTCTCCGAACAGCCCTTGTGCCCACCCTTGGCCCGGGCTCGTTCCATATGGAGTTGACTTTCCTGGACTTTTCACGTAAGCAGAGCAGGATCTGTGCCTGGCTTCTTTCACTTGCATCTGCCCCGGGGTGTGCTACCCAGGACAGCGTGTGCCAGGGGTATGTTCCGTGAGACGGCACTCTTCACCTGCTTTCTGAGAACTCCATCCTCATTCTGTCCCAGAAGTGAGGGTGTGACGCACATGGCCACACCTTTCCTTGCTGGCACAGGTCCAGCCCATCCTGGAGAGCTGGGCAGGCAGGCGTCTGAGGGACAGTTTCCTTGCTAATACAAAGCAAGATAACACCTCTCACAAACAAGACATAGTCTGTGTGCATGCCACTGAAACCTGTCCAGCCCTCTGCGGACCATGGACACTGAGGGTGGCCAAGTGTGAACACACAATCCTGGATGCTGCCACGCCCAGGGCCCAGCCTCTAACCTCTCCTTTACTTGGAGGACATTGAGCCCCTTGGTAGTAAAGCTCTTCTGTGACCGGCGGCCAAAAGCTTCCTGACAGACTGGCAGCAATTTTCCAAACCCCCCCCTAGGACTCTGGCCCTTCCTGCCTTATAGAAGAGCTCGTGAATTGGAATTTGAAGCCCAGGCCTCGCTCCCATGGCCAGCGTGCTCCTCTCAAACGGTTTCCTGCTCCTGATGACCCCAAAGGGGCCTCAGTGTGAAGCTCTGTACCCAGCTTCTCTCTCCTCCTGACCTTCCTTGTCGGATGCACGGGCCATCCATTCTCATGGTCACCAAAGCCCACTTGGCTCCTCTCTTTGCCCCCACATCCTGTCAGACAGCAAGTCCTCCGGCACAGCCCCACTACTTCCTACACGCGCACCCTCACCCCCCCCCCCCCCCGGCGCCAAAGTAGCTGCTCAGGCTCCAGTCTGTGGAATGCGGAGGGAGTGGCAGGGGGGCCAAAGGTGTGCAGCCCTCGGGAGGACAACAGGCTGGTTTGGGTCTGCACATGGCTTGGCCCTCCTTGCTGTGTGTTACGCAGCTACCACTTGTTAAGTTAAAAACCAATTACATTAAACTTAAATGCAAACTTATTACATTTTTCACGAGAACTCTCATATTTACCTCCTAGATAAAGGTCCCCAAACCTTCTCAATCATCAGGGCACGCCCCCCTGCTACTAGCACCCCACCGCAGGCTCCTGTGCGCCCCATCCTCAAATACTCGTCTGGTTCCGGACTGTCCTACCTCCCACTTCAGATGAAGGCCACTGCCGCTTAGCCGCCCCTTTCTCCCCATGGAAGCTCTCCTCAGGCTTGGTGTCTGGAGGCTTCTTGGACTCTTGTGAAGGTCTGTCCACCCGCCTTTCCTCAGCCTTTGAGACTAAGTAAGTGCGCTGGGTCTTCGACTCCTCATCTGAAAATACATGTGCAATTAACTGGATCTATTTTACTGAGTCTGGGCAATGGACCCCATCCTTCAGTTGCCTGCTCTGTTCGGAATGAAATAAGATAGCTTGAAAGACTTGGGGCACTCCATTTCCCTACATGTGGATACTTCCCCCGATGAAAAGGTCCCCGAGGCACCGTCCTCAGAGAGGGCCGGGCGCTGGAAGATTTACGGGCGCGGGGACGCGCCGGGAAGATCGCGGGCCACCGGCCCTTTACCTTTCCCCAGTTTGCGTTTGCTTTTGGAAAGGCCCATAGGTGAGCCCACCGCCCCAGGCCCCCACCAGCGTCAGTCCCAGCCCCTGCATCTAGTGGGCGCCCTGCCCACTGACTCACAGACACCCGACAGCAACCACCCAAGCCCGCTCAGTCACCACGGTAACACCACCGCCCGCGGGACCAGCCCATTCTCTCGCGAGAGCGCCCCGCCGCCGGAAATAGGTGCGACCCGGAAGTGGCCACCCGCCCTCCGGTCCGCTTGCCAGCCGCGGTCGGTTCTGTTGACGCCGCTGGAAGATCCTGTCGGTCTGTCTTTCCCAGGCCTGCAGCTCCCGGACCAGCCATGGACGGTGAGAGGCCGCCGCCCTCCGGGGCTGCACGGGGCGGGGCGGGCGGGGCTTAGGCGAGTGCTCCTGGCCTCGATCCCAGACCCTGAAACCCGACCCCGGACTCCGGGGCCTGAACCCGGGACCCCAGTCCCCGACCCCATAACCCGGGACCTCGACCCAGAACTTGGATACCAGAGCCCCTTCCCTGATCCCCGCCCACTTCCCCGGCTCTCCCCAGCGACCGGCTGCCCCTGCCCCCGCCCCCGCTTGCCAAGCTGCTGTACTGGTGAGGGACATCAAGCTTTTGGGCCCTGGGATTCCGGGTCAGAGGGCACCCGAAAAGGAGGCAGTTGTACCAGTGTCCCCAGAACACTATCAAGAGAAATAAGAGCTAAGACAGAAATTCCTCATTAGGTACAGGCACAAAAGTTCTTGAGGTAGGAACCGTATGATCCCATTCCGCAGATGGGAAAACAGAGGCTGGGAGGGAGTCCGTGCAGGCGCAGGCCCCAGGCGGCTTGGTCGTCCGTCTGGTCCTCCACTGCCAGCAGTACCACCTCAGGGCTCTCTGCCCTCCTCTGTCTAGGAACAGGAAGCATCTGTGATAAAGTGAAGATAGGTACATTTGCTAGAATATTTCAGTGCTGGTGTGACAGAAAGGTGGAACGTTATTGTTGAGAAGGAAATTCTATACAGATTCCCTCAGAGAGAAGATGAACGCACCCCACCCCAATGCCCAGCACACACACGTTGGGTTTTGCCCCTCACACTCAGCTTCAGCTCCCCAGGGAATTCTGTTTTCCCCTATCCCTTTTCTCCAGGGCCAAGTTTTGCCCTGTGGAGTCTGTCCTTCCCACCCGAGTCTGGGCCACACCCAACACAGCCTTCCTGCCCTCGAAGTAAGCACACTGCCTGCCACCTGCTCTAGATGCACAGACAGCCTGGCCTTGCCCAGGGCCTGCGCCCATGGGTGGCAGATGCACAGGGCCCAGGGAAGCTCTTGGCTGGGAGCCTTCACCTGCCTTTATGGGTCTGGATTCTGGTTCCAGGATTTTGTTTCTTCATTCTGGGCTAGTGTGGTAAACAGTTTCAAGAATCATTTCCCAAATTTAGGAATGGGATACACTGAGATAGTTTTAAGATGAACCCCAAACTACCTAGCTCTTGAGTTTGGGTGAGTGGCAAATTCAGATACCAAGGGACTTTGCCAGTAACACGTGCACACATGCACGTCTCCAGTTGGTCATTGCAGATTTGATGGCTCAGAAATGGCAGCTCCCATGGAGAGTGGTCTCTGTGGGCCAGCTCTTGTATAACTTAAGAATCATTACCCTGTTGTTTTTATCCATGAAAAACAGACTGTCAAGTACTATTTTCTTGGGCTCCAAAATCACTGCAGATGGTGACTGCAGCCATGGAATTAAAAGACACTTGCTCTTTGAAAGAAAAGCTATGACAAACCTGTTAACAAGTAGACACATCACTTTGCCAACAAAGGTCCTTCTAGTCAAAGCTATGGTTTTTCTAGTAGTTATGTACAGATGTGAGAATTGGACCATAAAGAAGGCTGAGCACTGAAGATGCTTTTGAACTGTGGTGCTGGAGAACTCTTGAGGGTCCCTTGGACTGCAAGATCAAACCAGTCAATCCTAAAGGACATCAACCCTGAATATTCATTGGAAGGACTGATGCTAAAGCTGAAGCTCCAATACTCTGGCCACCTGACGTGAAGAGCTAACTCACTGGAAAAGACCCTGAAGCTGGGAAAGATCGAGGGCAAAAGGAGAAGGGGTGGCAGAGGATGAGATGGTTAAATAGCACTACCAACTCAATGGTCATGAGTTTGAGCAAACTCCAGGAGATAGTGAAGGACAGGGAAGCCTGGCGAGCTGCAGTCCATGGAGTTGCAAAGAGTTAGACAAGACTTAGCAACTGAACAACAACAAGTAGCAAACCTTACTAGAGTGGGGAGAACTCCCAAGGGTCCTTTGTAAAGCTGCACTGATTACAGACCATACTGAGTTTTCACTGTGGGCTGCGCTCATACCCTAAAGGTCAGCTGGTGCCTTCCAGGTGTTTCCTAGAGGTGTCAGAGGGTCAGGGAAACTCTCTCATTGCCTGAGCTTTGTGGCTAAGGAGGTACCAAGCTGGTGTGAGTGGGCCTTCCTGCAGGCCCCAGTTCTATGCCAGCTCTTCACATTCACGGGAGGTGGTGACCCCATCAGCTAGGGGTGCTGCTTCTCACATTCCTCACCATCTTAATCGTCTCTCTTTGCAGACACCCTGTTCCAGCTGAAGGTATGTGCTGATCAGCCTTTCACCCTGACCCTATCCCGGTGGTTGTCAGTGGGGACAGATGGTACAAGTCACACTTGGTACAGTGCTCAGCCAGACTGAGGGGTCAGGGACACGCCTTGCTGGCTTTTCTTGGGCTGAGCAGAAGTGGGTCACTTGGACTCATCCATGAGGGTGACTGTGTGTGCATCCCGTAAACGTTCCATGAGTTGTTTAAAATGGTGGCCTCACGTCCCTCAGAGTCACACACGGGACAGCATTCTTTCTGGTGGCGAGTGTCCCTCCTGCCTGTGGTGGTGTTGGCAGGCTCTGTCAGAGTTCCTTAGTCCCTCAGAGGGAACACCCATGCGGGCTCTGAAGAGCAAGAAAGTGAGGTGGTCTGGTCCTGACTGTAGCAGCTGCACCGGCTCAGCCCTGGGGCCTCCAGACCAGATTCCCAGGTCAGGACCACCTGGACTTTTCCCTGAGGAACGGAGGATGGGAGGTAGACACACAAGAAACCTTTTCTCTACAATGAGAAATCCCGAGTGACACTGGCTGAGAGAACACTGCTGGCCTCTGGGGGGCCACTTGTTCCCCTGGCTCATCTGAGCCTTCTCCCTGCCAGCTTCCAGTCAGCAGAGGCCTGGGGGCCACTCTGACCAGGGCTGAGGTGTGTGAGGTCACGCCAGGGGCTCCGTGTTGGAGCTGACTGGTGAGTCCCAGGGCCCCTGGCCAGAGGAATGGACCTTGTTTAGCAGCAGTAGATGGTGGCCCGGTGTGTATTTCAGGCTGTGCATGGGGTGGGGCGCCGGGCAAGGCTGGACACAGGAGGCCGAGGAGCCGCCTCGGGAGGGGCCCTGGCGGCTGGGGCAGGAGAAGGGCTGCACCGGCCGGGTAGCTATGCACAGCGACACCTGACGCCAACCATACTGGGCACCTGGAGTGGGGCTCCCAGGACCAAGGAACTGATGTTTTATTTAAGTAATTTAAACTTACGTAGCCACATGTGTCTAGTGCCTACTGGACTGGACAGTGCAGGAAGAGAGAATGGTCCAGGGGTCAGGCAATGCAGATGTTGATATAAAGGCCTCTCAGGATTGAGTTTGATGACCAGGAAGTGGGTTGACTTTGGAGAGAGCGCCCGGTGGCCATGAGCCTGCAGTTAGGGAGCCAGTGACCTACATGGGCCAGACCACGAGAGCAGGGCACACGTCGGCCTGAGGCTCAGACACCAAGGCGTTCAGCTGTTTGCTTCACAGCCAGACGGCAGGAGGAGATCAAAGGGAGGGGTTTACGCTGGTGAGGCCTGTGGGCAGTTTCTCAACAGTCCCCCAGCTGCTGTTCTGTGGAACAGGCTGGAAGGTGGGGCCGAGGCCCCAGCAGCCAGCCTGTGTGTGGAGGGAAGGCAGTTGCAGGCACAGCCCATGGACAGGATGCTGGGAGGGGAGTGGATTGTCCAGCAGAGGCGGCAATCCCTTGGGTGGACTTGAGGCCCAGGAGGGTGGGGAGTGGGCCAGGCAGGCTGATGCTGTGACCCGGCCTCCTTACCTCAGTTCACAGCAAAGCAGCTGGAGAAGCTGGCCAAGAAGGCGGAGAAGGACTCCAAGGCAGAGCAAGCCAAGGTGAAGAAGGTGAGTGTGGGCCCTGACGCCGGCCGGGCCATCCTGTTGGTCCTGTGCTCTGACCCTCCGTGGGGCGGGACGAGGCTGGAGGCTCCTGGGGTTGCCCATGCTCTTGGGGGACTTGCTTGTGGCCACTGGTTACAGCCGTTGAGTGGCTGCAGTAGCTCCTGGGGTCTTGGCCAGTCTGAGTAACCTGGTGCCCTGGGGAAGAAAGGGAACGCAGCCGACCGTGCGGTCTGAAGCCTTGTCCCCCGGAGGGTCAGCACTGCCCATGCTGGCCTTCCCAGCTCTGCCTCTTTCAGGTGGACAGATTCTGTGTGTGACTCAAGAGGAGCTGAGGGGGCTGGGCATGGCAGTGGAGAGGACACCTGGAAAGGCAGCCATGGTCTTTGGGCTTGCTTGCTTTTGTCTGATCCTCTCTGGGGGCCGGTTGGGGCCCTGGTCCTAGGTACCCTCATTCCTGAGACATTTCTGAGGAGAACCCCTGGGGAGAGGCTGCGAAGGGGCCACCCCCCAAATAGCAGTCCCAGGACAGGCCAGGACGGGACCCCAGCTGGCATCTCCCTCCTGAATTTCAGGCCCTTCAGCAGAAGAATGTAGAGTGTGCACGTGTGTATGCTGAGAACGCCATCCGCAAAAAGAATGAAGGTGTGAACTGGCTCCGCATGGCGTCCCGCGTGGATGCCGTGGCGTCTAAGGTGCAGACAGCCGTGACCATGAAGGGGGTGAGTGCTTGGCCAGGGGACGTGGCCGGCTCCTGCTGGCAGAGTTGAGGGTGCAGCTGGGACTGGGGTCACCCCAGGATTCCCTCTCTACAGTCAGGCAAGCGCCAGAGTGTGCGACAGGCCCCGAAGGCTTTTAAGCATCCATGGCCTGGGTCTCCTCCTGTCCATTCTTCCATCGACAGTGTCGTCTGCGGACGTGCCATGCAGGGACCCCTGGGGCCTGAGGGCCCTGCCCACCTCATTCTTGCCTCCGCAGGTGACCAAGAACATGGCGCAGGTGACCAAAGCCCTGGACCGGGCGCTCAGCACCATGGACCTGCAGAAGGTCTCTGCGGTGATGGACAGGTTCGAGCAGCAGGTGCAGAACCTGGATGTACACACGTCGGTACGTGCGCCCAGGTGTGCCGGTGATGGCCGCGTCTGCTCCCTCCCTCCCCCTGGGGCAGTCACCCTCCAGGGCCTGGTTCCTTGTGTGGAGTCCAGACCAGCCCACAGAGGTCCAGCAGGGGAGAGGGGGCCTGGGGCCGGGGTGGGTGCCCTGCAGGCAGCTGTGCCCCGGACCCAGCACTCCGGAGAGTGTGCACTGGGGAGAGTGCCAGAAAGGCCTGGAGGGACAGAGGGAGCCCTGGGGCGCCCTGACTGCCCAGCACTTGACCCTCAGGTGATGGAAGACTCCATGAGCTCGGCCACCACGCTGACCACGCCACAGGAGCAGGTGGACAGCCTCATCCTGCAGATCGCGGAGGAGAACGGCCTGGAGGTGCTGGACCAGCTCAGCCAGCTGCCCGAGGGCGCCTCTGCTGTGGGCGAGAGCTCCGTGCGCAGCCAGGAGGACCAGCTGTCCCGGAGGTGGGCGGGGTGGAGAAACCCAGCCTCTGTGTGTGCAGTGGGGGTGGGGGGCGTCAGGCCGCTCACCACAGAAGGGGAGGAAGGCAACTAGGACGGCCTGGAAGAGGTGGAGGGCGCTGTTGCGGGGCCTCACAGGGTCCTGTTGTTGTTTGCAGGTTGGCCGCCCTGAGGAATTAGCAGAGCCCGCACCAGCGCCCCTTCCTGGCCTGGGGGAAGGCCAGGAAGGCCGCCTCCACCCCTTCCCTCTGGTCTGGCCTTTCTGCCGAGCGAGCCTACAGCCTGCGGCAGCACTGGCCCCTGCTGCTCCCAGCCTCTCACCTGCCAGCCCTGGGACTCTTCCTCTTGTCTGAGTGTGGGCGTGGGTCTGTGCCCTGCAGGGTGAGTTTGCACAAACTTCTGGCTTCTGTGGGTGATTTCTGTGACTCTGGGCCAATCAGCTGGGCAGTCTGCAGGCTCCCTCCATCCACCACCCGCTAAGAAATTTACAGGGACTGGCCAGTGGTCTCCACGTGGATATGGGGGCCTTCAGACTCCGTGATGACAGACACATGGGGAGCAGTCAGCCAGCTGGGGTTGGGGCGGCTCCTTGTTGCCGGCTTTCCCCAACCCCCACCTCCCTGCTCCGGCTGGAACCTGGTCGCGCCGCCAGATGGGCTCAGGCTCTTCCCCCTCCTGGGGGGATGTTTTTCCCGTAATTGTAGTAACAGGGTGCCTCCCCGGCTGGCTTTTGCTGCATGGTGGGCCCACGCCGTTGACCTTGAAGCTGGAGGGACTGATAGAGCCACAGTGGGGCCCGAGGCAGCACTGGTTCAGATGATGTGCGGGAGCCTGAGAGGAGCTTCAGACAGGCTGCACGTTTCTGTTTTCTTCAGTTCCTAAAGTTTACTTCACCTTCCTGAAGCTCCCAGGGTTTTCTGTTTTTGTTTTTGCCAAAAGAGAAGGAACAGTAGACAGGAAGCGTCAGCTGGAGAGCACTGGTGGTTGGGGCTGACCAGAGGCCTCCGACCAACCATCCTCACAGCGATGGCTCTTGTGGACAGAAATGTGGGAGAGCTTTCCCGAGGCTCACTGCATTTCATTCCTCCAGGACTTGGAGGCCACAGGTGTTCCGTACAATAAGCTACAGACAGTAGTGTGAGACCAGAGAGAAAGGGGGTCAAGAGTGTCTGGTTTTTCTTCTGTGATGACCATCTCGCCTTACACTCTCATCATCCCTTGGGGCTCCCATGTGCTGGGATCCAGAGAGGGTCCCAAGTGTGTCCCCAGGGGGTGTGGGGCCCCACCGGGACACACAGTGGGGGCAGAGCCTGCTCCTCATCAAAGGGCAGCCGGCGAAGCTTGCCTTTTCCTGAAATGCTGTTCTGAGTAAAAAGAAAAAGATTGACTTCTGAGAACCATTTCCATCTTTGTTTCAGTGGCTGGCAGGAGGGTGGAGGAGGGTGGGGGTGTGTGCCTGAGGTAGGGACCCTTGGCATGTGGTCCAGCCCCAAGGACAGGCTAATGCGTTCCTGAAGTGGGCAGGTGGGTAGTGTGAGGAGTGAGATTCCCAAGCCCTGCTCAGTCCGACTCAATAGGATCCAGTTTCTTTACGATTTTACCCTGAAATAATTTTAAACTGCTATTAAAAACTGTAAACCTAGTGCACAACAACATCGGTATACATTTATGTATGAGCTTTCCTCACCTCAGGCCTCTAAATTACCCAGGAACCAACTACCAGGAACCAGTTACCCAGGTTGGAGAAAACTACTCCAACCCCAAGTCTGGGACAGGCCCTCTGGTTTCTCTGACCTGGATGGCCACTGTTTACACCCCTGAGCTCACAGGAACCACCTCTGACCACTGTGCTCTGTGTGTCGGAAACTGCGCCCAGGCACTTCCTGCATGCACCCCCACTGTGGGCCCCCATGCGTACACCTTACGGACAGTGTGAAGCACCACAGCATGCCCCTACTGTGCGCCAGAACCAGATTGGTCCACCCTGCTGCCACCCCACGTGCCCCTTCCATATTCACAAACCTTCATCAGGGCACTTCCTGTGTGTTACAGAAACTATGTGTGGGCATCCCGCACTGTACAAACCAGAAACTATGTTCCTGTACCCGCTGTGTACAGCAGAAGCTACCTCTGGGCACCACCTGTGCAAACCAGAAAACACAGTCCTCAACCCATCAGTTCAGTTCACTTGCTCAGTTGTGTCCAACTCTTTGTGACCCCATGAACTGCAGCACGCCCGGCCTCCCTGTCCATCACCAAGTCCCGGAGTCCACCCAAACTCATGTCCATCGAGTTGGTGATGCCATCCAACCATCTCATCCTCTGCCATCCCATTCTCCTCCTGCCCTCAATCTTTCCCAGCATCAGGGGCTTTTCCAATGACTCATCTCTTCATATCAGGTGGTCAAAGTATTGGAGTTTCAGCTTCAACATCAGTCTTTCCAGTGAACAGCCAGGACTGATCTTTAGGATGGACTGGTTGGATCTCCTTGCAGTCCAAGGGTCACTCAAGAGTCTTGTCCAACACCACAGTTCAAAAGCATCAGTTCTTCGGTGCTCAGGTTTCTTTACAATCCAACTCTCACATCCATACAGGACCACTGGGAAAACCATAGCCTTGACGAGATGGACCTTTGTTGGTAATGTCTCTGTTTTTTAATATGCTGTCTAGGTTGGTCATAACTTTCCTTCCAAGGAGTAAGCATTTTTTAATTTCATGGCTGCAATCACCATCTAAAGTGATTTTGGAGCCCAGAAAAATAGTCAGCCACTGTTTCTCCATCTGCTTGCCATGAAGTGATGGGACTGGATGCCATGATCTTAAGTTGAGCTTTAAGCCAACTTTTTCACTCTCATCAAGAGGCTCTTTAGTTCTTCACTTTCTGTCATAAGGGTGGTGTCATCTGCATATCTGAGGTTATTGATATTTCTCCCAGCAATCTTGATTCCAGCTTGTGCTTCTTCCAGCCCAGCGTTTCTCATGATGTACTCTGCATATAAGTTGAATAAGCAGGGTGACAATATACAGCCTTGATGTACTCCTTTTCCTGTTTGGAACCAGTCTGTTGTTCCATGTCCAGTTCTAACTGCTGCTTCCTGACCTGCATACAGGTTTCTCAACCCCTCCGTGCTCCATAAACTGCGTCCTGGTGTCCCCTTCTGTGCACCAGAAACCATATCTGTGCGCCCTCACCACGGGATTGGGAACCACCTCTGTGGGCCCCAATGTATGTAGCAGAAAACATGTTGGTGCGCCGCTCCCTACCCTGTGAACACGTGAGGCACGACGGTATGCCCCTATGTATGTCCAAGAACCAGAATAGTGCACCCCGCCCTCAGTGCGCTCCAGAAACTATATCTGTTAGCTCCTTTGTACTCATTGAAATTGCATCCGGGCTGCCGCCTGGTAGCTGCAGAACCTACTTCTGGGCAGTTCCTGTGTGTCAGAAACTACATCCGGGTACCCCCTTGTGTGCACCAGAAACCACATCCTTGCGCCCCCATTATGGGCGCAGGAAGCAGGTATGT
Source organism: Oryx dammah (assembly GCF_014754425.2). Taxonomy (NCBI): domain Eukaryota; kingdom Metazoa; phylum Chordata; class Mammalia; order Artiodactyla; family Bovidae; genus Oryx; species Oryx dammah. Next base: position 50,047,791 of record NW_024070197.1, read on the forward strand.
GGGCACCGATCTGTGCAACAAAAGCGTTGGTGCGCTCTCCTGTGTACACGTTAGGGACAACAGGATGCCACTGTATGCGCGGGGATCAGATTGTTGCAACTCTGTTTCAGAAACTATTTCTGGGCACTTCTGTGTGCATCAGAAACATCTGGGCACTACCTGTGTGCGTCATAAATAACGTCCCGATATTTCCTGAGTGAATCAGAAACAATATTCGGAATCCCTTATGTGCTACTGCTGCTGCTGCTGCTAAGTCGCTTCAGTAGTGTCCGACTCTGTGTGACCCCATCCATAGACGGTAGCCCACCAGGCTTCCCCGTCCCCAGGATTCTCAAGGCAAGAACACTGGAATGGGTTACCATTTCCTTCTCCATCCCTTATGTGCACCTGAAACCAAATCCGTTTGCCGCCATGGTGGGCGCAGACACCAGGTCTGAGGGCACCCACGTGTGCACTGAAAGCGTGTTGATGCGCCCTCCTGTGGACAGGTTAGGCACAACAGCATGACACTATATATGCGCGTAGGAATCAAATTGTTGCGTACCTCTGTGTGCCAAAGCCTTTGTGTGGATCACAACAAACTGTGGGAAATTCTTAAAGAGATGGGAATACCAGACCACCTGCCTGCCTCCTGAGAAATCTGTATGCAGGTCAAGAAGCAACAGTTAGAACGGGACATGGAACAACAGACTGGTTCCAAACAGGAAAAGGAGTACATCAAGGCTGTATATTGTCACCCTGCTTATTTAACTTATATGCAGAGTACATCATGCTAAATGCCGGGCTGGAGGAAGCACAAGCTGCAATCAAGATTGCTAGGAGAAATATCAGTAACTTCAGATATGCAGATGACATCACCCTTATGACAGAAAGTGAGGAAGAACTAAAGAATCTCTTGAAAGTGAAAGAGGAGAATGAAAAAGTTGGCTTAAAACTCAACATTCAGAAAACTAAAGATCATGGCATCCACTCCCATTACTTCATGGCAAATAGATGGGGGAACAATGGAAACAGTGACAGACTTTATTTTGGAGGGCTCCAAAATCACTGCAAATGGTGACTGCACCCATGAAATTAAAAGATGCTTGCTCCTTGGAAGAAAAGCTATGACCAACCTAGACAGCATATTAAAAAGCAGAGACATTACTTTACCAACAAAGGTGTGTCCAGTCAAAGCTATGGTTTTCCCAGTGGTCATGTATGGATGTGAGAGTTGGACTATAAAGAAAGCTGAGAACTGAAGAATTGATGCTTTTGAACTGTGGTGTTGGACAAGACTCTTGGGAGTCCCTTGGACTGCAAGGAGATCCAAGCAGTCAATCCTAAAGTAAATCAGTCCGGAATACTCATTGGAAGGACTGATGCTGAAGCTGAAACTCCAATTCTTTGACCACCTGATGCGAACAACCGATTCATTGGAAAAGACCCTGATGCTGGGAAAGACTGAAGGCAGGAGGAGAAGGGGACGACAGGATGAGGTGGTTGGATGGCATCACTGACGCGATGGACATGAGTTTGAGTAGGTCCTAGGAATTGGTGATGGACAGGGAAGCCTGGCATCTTGCAGTCCACAAAGAGTTGGACAGGAATGAGCGACTAACTGAACTGAACTGTGTGTGCTCCAGAAACTACATCCGGGCATTTCCAATGTGCCTCAGAAACTACGTCTGGGCACCCCGGCCCTTATGTGCACCAGAAACAACATCCGTTCGCCTCCACTGTAGGCACAGACACCAGGTCTGTTGGCACCCATGTGCTCACCAACAGCATGTTAGCGCGTCCTCCTGTGGGCATGTTAGGCGCAACTGCACGAAATTATATGTATAGGCAAGAATGCAGGAAGTTAGGGCACTTCCTGTGTGTATCAGAAACAACTGGCCGGGCACTCCCTGTGTGAATCAAAAATAATGGTCCCCTCCCCCAAAATAATAATAATAAAAAAAGATCAAAAAACAAACAAACAAAAACAACAACAACAAAAAATAATGGTTCCGGCACCCATCCGGTGAACCACATCCGTTCACCCCGTACTCTGGACCCAGAAACCAGGTGTGGACACTCACTTGTGCGCCAAGATCATGTTGGTGCACCTCCTGTGGACACGTTAGGCACGATTATATTCCACTGTATATATGCTCGGAATCAGATTGCATCACTTCCGGTGCATCAGGAACAACGTGCGAACGCTCCCTTATGTGGACCAGAAACCCCATCCGTTCTCCCCCTCTGTGGCCACAGAAACCAGGTCTAGGCGGACCCATGCCTGTGCCAAGAGCGTGTTCCTTCGCCCTTCTGGGTACACGCTAGGCACAACAGCGTGCCCCTGAAGTGAAGTGAAGTCACTCAGTCGTGTCCGACTCTTTGCGACTCCATGGACTGTAGCCTACAGGCTCCTCTATCCATGGGATTTTCCAGGCAGTAGTACTGGAGTGGATTGCCATTTCCTTCTCCAAGAGATCTTCCCAACCCAGGGATCGAAACCCGGTCTCCCGCATTGTAGACAGACGCTTTCCCGTCTGAGCCACCAGGGAAGTCCATAGCGTGCCCCTGAAGTGAAGGGAAGTCGCTCAGTCATGTCTGACTCTTTGCGACCCCATGGACTCTAGCCTACCAGGCTCCTTCCTCCATGGGATTTTCCAGGCAAGAGTACTGGGGTGGGGTGCCATTTCCTTCTCCAGGGAATCTTCCCAACCCAGGGATCGAACCGGGGTCTCCTGCATTGCAGATAGACGCTTTCCCGTCTGAGCCACCAGGGAAGCCAGCGTGCCCCTATGTTTGTACAAAAATACATTCAAATACTTCCTGTGTGCTCCAGAAACAACGTCCGGTCACTTCCTGTGTCCATCGTAAATAATCTCCGGCCACTTCCTGTGTGTATCATATATAGTCTTGGTACTTCCTGTGCGTATCATAAACATTCCGGCACCCTTTTATCTGCACCCTGAAACCCCATCCATTCACCCCGTGTTCACGCAGAAACCAGGTCTGTGGGCGCTCTCTTGTAGACATTTTAGGCACAACATGGCATAGGAATCATATTGTTGCATCGCTCTATGTGCATCAGAAACAACGTGCGGGCACCCCTTATGTACACCAGAAACCACATCAGTTCATCCCCACTGCGGGCACAGAATCCCGGTCTTTGGGTACCTATGTGTCCATGAATAGCGTATCAGTGCGCCCTCCAGTGGACACGTTAGGCACGACAGCATGCCACAATCTATGCTCAGGTATACGTCCGGTCACTTCCTGTGTATCATAAATAACCTTCGGGCACTTCCTGTGTGTATCATAAACGTCTGGGCAACGCTTTATGTGCTCCAGAAACCACATCCGTTCGCCCCCACGGTGGGGCAACAAACTATGTCTGTGAGCACCCAGATGTGTACCGAAAGCATGTTTGTGCGCCCTCTTGTGAACATGTTAGACACGATAGCATGCCACTATATCTGTGCGGGAATCAGTTCGTTACATCCCTCTGTGTGCTCCAGAAACTGTGTCCGGGCTCTTCCTGTGTGTATCAGAAACTACCTCCGGGCAACTCCTGTGTACACCCGAAACCACATCTGTGGACGACACTGTGCACGTGGGCCCCAGGTTTGTACCAGAAAGCATGTTGGTGTGCCCTCCAGTGGACACGTTGAAGCACTACAGTATGCCCCTATGTATGCGTCAGAACCAGATTGGTGTACAGCCGCCCTCTGAGTTCCAGAAACTCTGCGCCCCTGAGCCCCTCTGTTCTCATGGAAACCACATGCGGGCAGCAACCGGTGTGCCCGAAACCACGTCAGGGCAGTTCCTGTGTGCACCAGAAAGGACGTCCGGGCACCGCCCCGCTCGCCTCCCCACCGCGACGCGAACTAGAAACTATGCTCCTGCACCCCCTTGTGCACCAGAAGTGACCTCCAGGAGTTACTCTGTACGAACCAGAAGATACCTTCCTTCAACAACCCCTCGGTGCTCCAGAAACTGCCTCCAGACACCCCCGTGTGAGGACCAGAAACTGCTTCCATGCAGAGCCTTGTGTGCACCTGAAAATGTGAGGCACAACAGCATGGCCCCCTGTGTGTGCCCCGGATCCAGAATGGTGCACCCTGCCGCTGTGTGTTCCAGATATTGTCTGGGTGCCCCCCTCTGTACTCACCGGAACCCCATACGGGCAGCCTCCTGTGCACCCCGAAACTACATCCGGGTAGCCCCTGTGTGCTCCAGAAACTAGTCTGCCCAGCTGGCTGCACCCCTGTGAGTCGCTCTTGCCCACCAGAGGACGGAGTTTGTGCAGGGACTCTGCTGGGGCCCCTGGTGCATTGTCAAAAGGCCCTGCTCTCAGCCAAGCCCTCTGGGCAGTCTGTTAAATTCGATGGTTCGTGTTGCGGGGAGGGGGGGTGGGCGGTGTTACACAGTCTGTCTGCTCTTGATCCGTTTGGGGGGCGTGTGAACCCCTAACAGGGTTCTAGAGTCAGAACCGCAGTTAGGTCCCTGCCCTTTGTGCCCATCCACCTGCCAGAGTGACCGCCTGTGGCTCTGGGCCACCCCTCGTCCCTGCTTCGAGCACATCTTGGTTTGAACCGGGCCTGAGACTCCTTGTTGCCTGGTTGTGAAGCAGGAGGCAGATGGGCAACCCCTCACCCCACCCCACCCCCACCAACAACGAGGGTAAAGCAATTGGAGATTCATTCTCTCTGGAGGGAAACTCCAAAACAAAAATAGCAGGGCAATTAAGGGAGGAGGCTGGGCCTTACTCAAACCACCCAGACCACACATGTACAAAAAAGCCTCCTTAGAAGCCAAAGAGGAGTCATCTCAAGGGATATTCTACCCAGAAGCCTTTTTGGTAGGATCCATCTTGGCTATGAGAGGCACGCACTCATGGGAGGATCCTGAGATATACCAAATATGGACTATAAACCAGGAAAATCAGAATGACTGACCAAAGGAAACCCAGAATAACTGTCCCATAAAAGTAAATCTAACTGCCAGGATGGTGCAACTCAGGGGCGCCCCCTCTCCCTGAGTCCGCTTGTGTGCTTGTCCACACACACACTATACTCTTTTTCCTCTTAATAAATACTTTACTTGTTTCACTACTTTCTGTCTATGGAAATTCTTCCCTGCTAAGCTGAAGGGCCAGGGCCCTTTGTCACTGACCACTGGTCTAGCAGCTAGAACCTGATGCTCTCATCCCCACGACATAGCCCAATCTCTGGCTGGGAACCCAAGCCTCTTCAAGCTGTTCTTCAGGCCAAGGCCACTTGAGATCAGTTGCAGAATGGCTGATATGGGCTCTGCCCAGGGAGACGGCCCTCCAGGGGCTCCAGAACAGACTCCATGCTGCCGGCTCAGGCATGGCACCTGCCTCATGGAGCCCATTACCAGGAGCCCCAGGAAAGGCTGTGGGCCTGCAACTCCAAGGGTGAAAGAGGCGGGAGCAGAAGGATTTCCAGAACCAGATTCTGGGGACAGCACTTGATCTGTTGCCTCTGGGTGTGGTTCCAATGTGATGAAGGTGATTTCAGATGGATTTGAAGCATTTCTTATGAGAAAATCCCTCCCCATTAGCAAATTTAGGCCTGCCCACCTGCGGTCCACCAAGGTCCCCTCCTGCCTCCTCCAGCCCGGCTAGGTAAATCAGTGGCAGCAGATGGTGCAGTTGGAATAATTGGCCAACTCAGGACAAAAACCTTCGACTTGAGTTCTTCCTCCTTTAACATTAAACTGATCCCAAGTGTCAGCAAATACCCACAGTGTCCCAGCTTGTGACTTTAGACCTCCCTGAGAGGGTGCCAGCTGGCTGGCAGGCACGGGTTGTTAGCAGTGTTCTCAGGGGCTCTGGCCTGGAAAAGCACCAGCAGGGACATATTGAGGATCTTGTCTGGATTCATCTCCAGACATACCCACTGAATGACCAGGCTGGGGAGGTGCTGAGCCCAGGTGGGAACCCTTGCCCTGTAGGATCTGTGTTCACCATGTGTGAGAAGACCCCGCGGGGCTGGGAGCCTCCCAGCTCCAGAACTTTATACCAAGAGAGGCTGGCCCAAGGGGCGGGCACACGAGTGTGAGTGCACTGGGAGTATATATGTGCATGCATGAGTGAGGATATGAGGGTGTGGGGTCCAGGAGTGCACAGATGAGCATGCATGCATGTGTGTTTGTGTGTGTACCTATGTACAAGTGCATGTGAGGAGGTGGCAACTGAAGCCTGGACTGTGTTTTTAAAGAGCCTCCAGCAACGTCCACACAGAGTTTCTCAGACCCTGACCCCGCTGGCCATGACCTTCAGGACTCAGGCACTCGTGTGTCCAGGTGTCCAGCCAGCGGCCCCTCCAGGGCTACGGTTGCCGATGACATAAGAGTTGAAGGCTCAGTGCCTTTATTGAGGGCCCAGCTGTGCCTGCATATTGTGCTGCCCAGGGAGTCCTGCAGCCTGCCCAGGACCAGGCAGCCTGAGTGCACAGGGAATCACAGCCATTCCAGCCCCCGGAGTGTCAGAGAAGACACAGGCTGAGGAGGAGGGTCACAAGGGAGGCCAGCAGGGACCCTGGCTGGAGGTGGAGGCTGGGGGCCCCTGAGTAGCCGTACTTGGTCCTGCAGGAAGCCTCCAGCTGGCCCAGTGGGATGGGCTCCTCTCCAGGAGCCTGCTTGTGATCACTAGCCTGGGGACAGACATAGGTCAGCTGCCTGACTGAGGGCAGGAGAAGCTCGGGGGTGGGGGGACGGGAGCATGGCAGTCCCTCCTCACCTGCTCCACCGCCTTGAAGACCCTTAGTAGGTTTTCAGCCAGGGCACCCCTGACTTCCTCCTCTGTCCACTGTCTCCTGAGCAGCTCAGCGACCAGGTCTGGATACTTGGACACGTCCTCCAGCCCGGAGGGGAGCCTGAGATGTGGACAGAGAGCCAGAGTCTGCAGCCTGGGGCTCGGAGCCTGGGGGCCCCATCCCAAGCCCTGGAGCCCTCTGCTCCCCACAACATATGGGCAGGGTCTTGCCTTACCTGGACACACCATCGTAGTCCCCACCAAAGCCCACGGCTCCAGCTCCCGCAACCTTCTTGATGTAGTCCAGGTGGTCTGCACGGAGGCAGCACGTGAGGCCCTGCAAGAGGGACACCCCCACCCCCGCCCGTACGGCGGCCACTCAAGCCCACCCACCTGCCACTTGGGACAAGTTGGCCTCTGCTTTGCACGAAACGTAGTCATTGTAGAAGTTCACCATTACCAGGCTGCCCGTCTGCTTCTGCGAGGGAGAGAGGGTGGAGCTGGGGGCAGGGCAGCCAGGCTTCGAGGGCCAGCCCAGGGCAGAGGCAGCAGCCCCACCCTCACCACCAGCTGCAGCACGTGGTCGGGCACATTGCGCCGGTGGTGGCACAGGCTGTATGCCGAGGAGTGGCTGAAGATGACTGGGGCCTTGGACAGCTGCAGAGCGGCCTCCATGGTGGCCACGGACACGTGGGCCAAGTCGATGATGACGCCCAGGCGGTTCATCTCCTTCACGACGCTCTGAGGGGGGACGGGATCAGGGGACCTGTCCGGCCCAGAGGGTCACGGACGACACCCTGGGACCAGGCAGGCTGCACTGTGCCCACTTGTTCACAAGACCTCCTGGGGTTCATCATCACTCCGGCCTCCGCTCACCTGCCCGAAGGATGACAGGCCTTGGCTCTGAGCTTCGTCCTCTCCCGTGTCCACCAGCCAGTTGTCAGCCCTGGGAGAGCAGAGAGCAGGAGTCCGAGGGGAAGTGTGGTTGCCCAGACCCACCCCCCTCGAGCCTCTTCGGAGGACAGCTGGTACCCCAGGGTCCCTGCCCCTGGACCCGACCTGGGGCTGCTCACCAGGGCGTGTTGCAGCTGTGGGTGAGAGTCAGGTAGCGCATGCCCAGGTGGTAGAGCGCCCGCAGGACACCCAGACTGCTGTCGATGGAGTGGCCGCCCTCCACGCCAACCAGACTGGCCACCTTCCCCTCCTGGAAGGCCTGCTGGATGCCTGGGGGTGGGGGGCTGCAATGTGAACGGACAGCCCAGCGGCTCTGCTCAGGACACCCCCCCACGCCCCCTCCCAGGCCCTGGCACGCACCTGCGCTGTCCGTGACACACAGGAAGGTCTCGGGGTAGAGCTGGCACATGCGCTGGATGACATCTATCTGCTCCAGCGTCCGCTTCACCGAATCCTTGTTCTGGGTGTCGCAGGGTGTGTACGCAGACCAGAACTGGGGGCCACGGTGCGGAGGGGCTGAGAGCCGAGTGGTTGGAACCCAGACCCTGCCCCTGCTCAGGCATACAGGCCTGGGGCTTCCCTCGCGCCCCAGAAGCCCTCCCCACAGCCTGGGTGGCTATCGGAGCCCCCACTAAGGGCCCAGGGAGGTACATGGCCACCAGTGAGGGGCGCCAAGGGAAGAGCGGGTGGGCTCCGTGGGCGGGCTCAGGGCCGAACCCTACCTGGGCACCGACAAAGCCAGCCTTCAGCTTGGGGATGTTGGTGTGCGTGTCGTTCAGGCTGGTCAGATTGGCCCTCGGGTCCTGAAGCTGGTTGTTGAACTTCTTCAGCAGCTGCCAGGGCAGGTCATTGTGCCTGGAGGGGCCAGGAGGGGTCAGGACGGGGGTTTCAGGACAGCTTCCTCCCAGGCAGGCTGCCCCTTCTCTGGCTCCTCTTCTAGTGGCTGAAGACTAGGAGGGTCCCAGGGTGATTGCTGTTACATGAACACACCGGAGCACAGCTGAGGAGCTCAGCCGGCCCCACCCCCAGGCCGAGCTGAGCCCTGAGGGGACAGGTCTTCTCTCCCCGAGGCTTCCACTGGGGAAAAAGGAGGGCGCACACTGGCTTGGCTTCAAAATCGTGGAGGGCGTGGGGGGGGGTGCGGACGGTTAAAACAATCTCCATGGATAAGACTGGTTGCCATGGTGTCACTGGATGCAGGGCCTCAGCGAGATTTCACAGATTAAAAACGAAATTCTAGGACTCCCGGGGGGTCCAGTGGTTACGACTCGCGCTTCCAAAGCAGGGGCGCGGGTTCCATTCCTCAGCGGGGAACTAAGACCCCGCCTTGGGGCTTGGCCAAAAAAATGAGTTGAAATCTCCCCTTGCAGGGGCCGGGGAAGTGAGGAGCGTGGCCTTCCCTGGGGGAGGGTGGCCAACCGAGCAGCACGCCAGTGCAGAATTTGGGGCTCCTTTCGCACCTCTGGTCGCCCCGCAGACCCTCTCTGCCTCTGTCCCTGGGCACAGTCTCGCACCATTTCCAAGAGGATCCTCTATGCTTCCAAAAGACAAGCCCTCTAAAGTCTTCCCAGGAGCCAGGAGGCGGAGAGTGCATTGGCGGTGGGGGTGGGGCAGAGGGGGAGGTGGGAAGGGTGGAGAGGGACCGGACTGGACCTGGAGGAGAAGGCTCAGGGGGCGCAGAGGGCTGTCAGCCGCTGGGGAGTGGGCACCGGTGGGGCTGGGGCACCTTCTCCCTGGCCCCAGGAACTGACAGAGGGGACCAGGAGCAGCCCCAGAGGAGAGGCCGCTGGGAGCCAAAGCTCCAGATGCTGGAAGTGGCCTCGGCCCTTGGGACCTGGTGAGAGAAGCACTCTCAGGCCCGGCCCGGACCCTCCGTCTGACTTTTATCAGCGTGTGTGCACACACGCATGGGACATTCAGGGAGCCGTGCAGGGAGCCGCCCATCTGCATCCCTGGTCTGGTGACAACGGGGACACCTGGAGAGAGCCTTACTCCCACTGGGAGCCCTCCCATCCAGGCCTCCTCTGCAGCTCTGCAGCCAGGCCCACTGTCCCCAGGACCCTCCCCCATCCCCAGCTCTCCTCCCTCCTCGTGTCTGTTTCTTCATCTGTTGGGGCTGCCTAGTGCGGATCAATCACTATCAACGTTAACACTGTGGTGGCCCAGGTTGTCCAGCCCCCTGGGGTGGGCTCTTCCTGATGGTGGGAAGTGAGGGCTCCCTGGACCCCACCCTGGGGCTCCAGACTATGGAAGCTGCCCCAGGTGCCCTGGGTGGGGCTCCCACCCCAGCTGTGTTTTCTACAAATTCTGAGATTTGACCACTGGGCATGGCCTTTGCTGACTGAGAGGTGGATGAACTCCAGTGAGGCGAGGTCATCACCTCATTGCAGGATTGGGGGGTGCTGTCCCTGGGGCAGTGCCACCAGGCAGGACTTTACTCCTGCTGGTCTAGGAAGTGCAGCCCCACCCTCCAGCTGCCTCCACTTTATTCCTCCTTCCTCCCCTCTCCTCCTTTGTAGGCCTCTGCTCTGTGGGCAGTACCACCTTTTGGAGCCTAGTGGAGCCTCTCTCCTTATCTTTGTGGCCTGGGTAGCATCCTCAGACATGGTAGAGGACTCTTCCATTCTACTAAAAGAAGGGAGGAGAGGGTTCCTAGTTCTGGAGAGTGCTAGAAAGGACAACCAAATGCACACTTAGACCAGCTCTGGCATATAGATGTGATGGCTGGAGCTGGTGCAGCTATGTTAAATCATGAGGTAACTGTGGGAATGGTAGCTGTACTATTGTGGAATGCTGTCCCAGGGCTTCCTCTGCACTTTTCTGTTGTTAAAGCTACTTCTTTGTGTCTCTTAGCTACACTGCTTTTGAGACAGCTCCATTACCTAGACTCAACCCCGTCTCCCCATGCCCAGCTGCCCTGAGTCCTCCAGAATGAAGGAACAGCTTCCCTGGTTCATTCTGTTGGCATCATCTACCTATGCTTGCTGGCCTGGGATGCCCAGTCCCTGAAGCCAGACCTGTGAGACAGAAGGGCCTCCGGGGTGGGAGCCAAGGGCAGCTGCCTCTGCAGAAAGCTCTCTATGCCTGTGGGGCAGGCGAGCGTCGAGCAGGGGGACAGGAGGTCCAGGAAGCACGGGAAGGAGAGTGGTCAGGGGAGGGCTGTGGGAAGGAGGAAAGGTGGGGTGCACACTGACCCTTGATGGCCACTTCCTTCTCTAGGACTACCCTGCAGCTCCAGGCAGGTCTTATGTGACAAGACACTCACTTTCTTTGCTTTGCATGTAGAACTTTTGTCCAACAAAACCCAGCAGCTTGTAGTGTTCTCCTAACCTTCCTGGCACCCAAGAGCCAATGCACACTGGATACTGCTGCTCTGGGCTGCATGCAGCCAGTGTGCCGAGCACCATGGCAGGCGGGCGGGCAGGAGAGCAGGCGTGGCGGGAGTGTGTGTGCAGGTGGTGTCCTTCCCAGGGCTCTGGAAGTCCCCGAGGAGCTGGGGCCAGGATCAGGGGAGGGGGCCTGGCCAGGCTTGCCTGCAGCATCGAGGGGCCCCAGGGGCAGCTGTGAGGACTTTTTTTCTTTGTTTGTTTTTATTGTTCCAAGCTCAGTGGGAGTCACGGCAAGGGGGATCTTGAAGGACAGGGGTGGGACTTGGGTCTCCAAGCCTCCCCTGGCTGCAGTGTGAGACCTGACCTCGAGCCTGCGGGAGGTGGGGATGGTCAAAGATGCAGGCCTGACCCCAAGCAGGGGGTGGGGTGTTGGGGGAGGGTAACTGAAGGGGACAGGCCGGCCCAGGTTGCCTGCAACATCAGGGAGAGACAAGGTATCTCTAGGGTCTTGGCTGGAATGGTACTCATGGGAGTGGGTGCCCAGGAGCTTGTCTGGGGCACTGAAGGCTGGCATGCCTTGGTGAGGTCAAGCTGGGATTTGATGGGGTCACGCCAGGTGGACGGGGCAGGGGGTGTCTGACAAGAGGGCCTCAAGAAGAAGGGTCAAGAGGGCCACCAGGGTCTCCCCAGTGACACCCTCCCTGTCCTTCCTGTGAGGCAAGGCCCCCAGCCCCCTCTTCCAGAGCTGAGATCCAGCCCCCAGGAGGTTCAGGTTGGGCTCCGGTGCCTCAGGAGCTGCTGAGGTGTGGGGGCCTAACCACTCACCCACTTCCTGCTCCATTCCCACAGACCCTCCTCTGCTGAAGTCTCTGTGGCCCTGAGATCCCACAAAGAGTTCAGCAAAGAGCAAAGGCCATGTTTCAGTTGGAGAGACGGAGTCTTGGGGAGACAGGGCAGTGCCTGTCTCAGGTCACATGAGCCTTGATCACAGCTCCCCCAGCCCAGACCCTAGCCCCGTCCCGAGTGGCTGCTTACCCATCAATGACAGGTGTGCTCTGCATGAGTCTCACCGCATTGTCCCGGAACTGGTCTGCAGTGCAGACGGCCACCAGGGGCCAGAGCCACCAGCCGGTCCACATGGCACTGTCCCTGGGCACCCGCTGCCTGCCGCTGCTGTGTGTCTGTCCTAACCAGCTGTCCTGCCAGAAGATGGAGGCCTTTGGTCCAGGTGATCGCTGCCCAGCCTCCCGTTTATCAGTAATCAGCGCATTCCCTGTGAGGGTGGGAAGATGGGAGTTCCTGGACCACGTGGCTGGGCGTCGCTGTCTGAGGCTGGGCGTCATTGTCCGAGCCAGGCCCAGGTGCAGTAAAACCCCAAGGGCGGAGCTGCTGCCCAGAGGACAGGAGAAGAGGCGGGGAGGGCCTTACCTCCACGCCCACCCCTAGGACCCAGTGCCTGAGGTCTGCAAACAAGATTCGATTTTGCGTCCTTGAATGCACCCCTCGGTTTGCCCGTCACGTAGTTTTATGTTACTTTCCACAGACAGCGGAGCACAGCCCCACAGGGGTGCTCCCACCACACCCCACCCTGGTCCTGGGGACAGCACTGTGACCCATGCTCAGCTGCAGGTTAGACACTGGGGCTTGGGGTCAAAAGCCTGGAGTGTTTGTACTTCCTTAGAACTGGAGGCTCACACAGGTCTCAGATGGATTTGTTTGAGGACAAACAGGTCTCGGGTAGGGCAGTTTGAGGATGCTCCTAGGAGCCGCTGGGATGGGTGAATCAGTGATCCTTGTCCCAGGGCTGGGCCAGCATCCTGGTTCTGGTGGGCAACTCTGGCTCCTCAGGGTTGCTGGGTTCCGCAGGGCTGGTCTTACCGGGTCATTCACGTTCAGTTCCGGGACTTCAGCTGCAGATGACTCTTGCAAGTTGGTGACAGAGGACACATTTCCAGGAGTTAAGCTGTGGGCATGACCCCAGGAAACACAAGACTCAAGGACACTCAACTACACCCATGGGAGGGCCGGGTACACCCTTGTTCAAACACGAGAGGATTTCCAGGATGATAGCCCCGGAAGACGACAGCCAAGGGGCCCAAGTCTATACCCAGGAGGGCTCGTGCTGTGCGGAGTCCATTCCGCCTCCTCCCTTCAGTAACTCACAGCTTGTGTCCCTTGGTGGGGCTCGGGGTCAGGCTGCTTGTGCCCATGGTCAGACTTCTCAGCCGTGGCATCTGTCTGTGAACAGAAGTCATCATGGGCCCTCCTGCTGGGAGCGCCGACCTGTAGACCTGTGGGTCAGGCCCCACACTCACACCTGAATCTGTCTGCTCAAGTCGATTGTTCATCCTGGGGTCTCTGATTGCCTGGCAGTCTTCCACACTCTGGGCCTCCTACTCACAGTGCCCAGCTTCGGATCCATGGTTCCCACTGAATTTCTGCGTTGGGCCCTCTGCCTCTAGGTTTATGTCCTGCTTTGCTAGAGCTGTTCCCCAAAACACCCCTGGCAGTGGTGTTGGGAAGTGAACTTCCAAGCCCTGGAATGTTTGCACTTGACATTATTATGCCCTCATAACTAAGCAATAGGTTTGCTGGCCTTGCACTTCTGGATCATAACCTGTTTTCTCTCGAAAGTGAAAGGCTATCCACAACGCACTATTGCTGAGAATTCAGTTCTTTGTAGGCAGCTTGTTGCCTTGAGCTACCTCTTCCTCCTTGGCTCTGCACTTTCTCAGTGACGGGCCTCACTGGAGACTGTTTTCATCTGACCAGCTCCTCATGCGGGGTCGCTGGCTCTGCCGCTGGTCCCAGAACACGCCCTGGAATCCTCCTCTGTCTGCTCCTGGGCACCGTGTTCAGTCGGATGCTGGACCTCTGGCACTGCTCCTATTTGACTCTTGTGTTTCTCTCTCCTGTTTTAGGTTTTCTTGTGCTTTTATTCTATACATTTCTATTCTGTGAATTTATGAATGGAATATTCTTTGAATTTATTCTATAAGTTTCCTTGTTTCTGAATTTAAGCATTTCCACCCAGTTTTCTTTCAGAAATTACATACTTAACCTCCCAAAGTACCGTCTTGTGTTTCTGTTGTTGGTGGGTTTCTTTTTTCTTTGCCCCTTGTTCTTATATGGAAGCAATATTATCTGGTGTCAGTTGGTAGTTCTGTTTTCTCCTGTTTACTGGATGATAATGTTTCCTCTGGACCCCTTTCCCCCCATTGTGTATTTCGACCTTTCATCGCATGTGCAGACTGTCCTCAACCAGCTGGAGGTCTTTGTCACTTCATGCAGTAGCCAAACTGCTGGATACCAGAGCCTCCCAAAGCAAGAGGGGGCCCTTAATGTCAGAATCTAACATGAGCACATCACAGCAACCCTGATTCTCAAAACAAACATATTTTTAGGGACACTCCCTGGTGTCTTTTTCCCCGGAGTCAGCCTGGCCACGGACCAACCAGGACTGTCCATCTGTGTCTGTGGGCACCGGGGGTCAGCCTGTCCACCATCCAGCCATCCATAAGTCTGATTTTAGCCGTCTCTCACTCCCACCTGCTCCTGTGACATCTAAGTTGAGCTCCCCTCTGGTTTCTGATGGGCCCTTGCCTTCTGCACCCCTGCCGCCCCCTTCTGTAAATGCTCCTGAAATGGCCGTCTCCGTCTAAGTTATCCCCCAAAACAGGCTGAATCTGCCAGTCAAGGACCCTTCCTCTGTGGGACACTGCAGGTTCTGCCTGAGTCATTTCCTGCCACCTGGAGGGACATGGCAAGGAAATGCCCGTCTCAGGCCCACCTCTGACCTAAGGGCGGCAGTGGGTGTAGCTGTGGAGGATTCTCATGGTGTCTCTGCTTCCTCCTGTGCTGGGACCCCGTGACATGAGCCTCAGGGACAGAGTGGGCTCAACGGCCTGGCCCAGGTCCTTTGATTTTAGAGACTCTCTCAGGAGGTGGGACCAGGCTTTGTTGAAAGCACAAGCTTGGGAACAGGCCGCCCTGGGTTCACGCCCCTGTGTGGCCTACTGCGTGTTCCAGAACTGGCAGCACTCGCCTGTCCATCCTCCTTACTCTCTGCCAAGAGGAGAGGCAATCGGCTCGACCCGCAGAGAAAGCGGCCAGCGTGACTTCCACGCTGCCATCTGGCTCCTGTCCTGGACACGCCATGGGGGATGCAGCCACCAGCCCAGCTCCCCCCACCCCCCGCTGACAGCCGGCCGCGGCCCCCTGCCAGCTCCTGGCTGAGGCCGGACTCTGGGCCAGAGACCAGTTGGCCCTGCTGGGTCTGGAAACGTGAGCAAAGACGGAGACCCCTGAATACCGGCTGGAGCTTTGGAGGATCGCTTGTTCAACAGCAGGGAGCTGACACGCTGGCCCTTCTCTCGCGGCTGGTGACGGTGTTGGTGACAGTGCCTTGTGGTCTGTAAAATGGGTGAGTAACCCGAACCACCTTGGGCTGCTGGGGGCGGCCACGCCCCACAGTCTCCTTGGCAACAAGAAGCCCCCGCTCCACAGCGGCTGAGGATGTGGGCTCTCCCCCAGGGTCCCTGGGAGGGTGGCCAAGCCTTGCCGCCTGCTCAGCTCTCAGGGGAGCCGCCTAATTGTCTGCCTTAAAACGTTTTCACATTTTATTTAAATGAAGAGAATGATGTTGGGAAACATCAGCGTCACTTGCCGTAATCAGAAGGAACACGGTGACAATAAACACACAAAAGCAAGCAGTGCTGTTACATTTTGGCAGGAGCCGGAGAGGTGGCCAGGGAGCAGCCAGAGCCTGCCCAGCTCTTCACAAACCCGCCCGGAGCAGCCCAGGTGCTCACGAGCTCCTGGGAAAGTCCCCCAAGACGTCCCCATCTGCACCTGCGCCCGCAGGGACGCAGCCCTGACACAGCCCAGAGCAGCCGGAAGCCCTGAGTCCACAGCCCCTGCCCCTCAGGAACACACACCCTGTGTGTGCGAACAGACACGAGCAAACACAGCTAACCACACACCCACATGCAGTGCACGGTTACACAGGCACCCTGGCACAACCGCCTGTGTGCCAAGATGCCTGTGCCCCGACATAGCAAGCGTGCCGACACCTCCTGTGACCCACACACCAGCACACGCATGCACCAGGACATCACAGACGAGACCTGCGTGTGCAGATGCAGCACAGGCCTATAAGCACACCCGTGTGGACTTGCCCATGTGATCAGACACGCACAGACGCCAAGATGCAGACGTGCACACAGACACATATTTAGCACACCAAGATAAACTCACAGTAATACACAGGTGCATGGTTATGACCACACGCTCATACACACTCTTACCCCAGGCCTGTCCTGGCACGCACACAGCACACAGGCTTAGCCTTGCAGGTGCCCTCATCTCTGTGTCACTGTGCCCACGGCCCCCATGTCTGCTTGTGGCCTGCAGCCAGGCCCTCAGCCCCGTGACCACCCACAGAGCCTGGAACACGGCAACCCCCAGTGGGCCTGGAGGCAATGGGGTGTGCTGGCGTGTCCTGGGGAGCCCTGGGTCCAGGCCCTTCAGACCATGTGGCCTCTGTGTCCAGGCATCCTGAGGCCTCTCAGCTGTCCAGGCCCAGTCGTGAAGGCACCGCCCAGGTCTCTGCCCCCAACCCTCATGGATGGCCCCTGTCCATCCAGCCCTGGGGTGCCTTCAGGTTGCTGGCTTCTCCACAGGCCTCCTGGTCCCCCACTGTGCCCTCTGCCCCCACTGTCCCCTCTGTCCCCTCTTCCCCCTCTGCCCCCACTGTCCCCTCTGCCCCTCTGCCCCCACTGTCCCCCTCTGTCCCCCTCTGTCCCCCACTGTCCCCACTGTCCCCACTGTCCCCCTCTTTCCCCCTCTGCCCCCACTGTCCCCTCTGCCCCTCTGCCCCCACTGTCCCCCTCTGTCCCCCTCTGTCCCCCACTGTCCCCACTGTCCCCACTGTCCCCCTCTTTCCCCCTCTGCCCCCACTGTCCCCTCTGCCCCTCTGCCCCCACTGTCCCCCTCTGTCCCCCTCTGTCCCCCACTGTCCCCACTGTCCCCACTGTCCCCCTCTTTCCCCCTCTGCCCCCACTGTCCCCTCTGCCCCTCTGCCCCCACTGT
>NW_024070197.1:50065317-50100028 GCF_014754425.2 Oryx dammah
CTGTCCCCCTCTGTCCCCTCTGTCCCCACTGTCCCCCTCTGTCCCCTCTGTCCCCACTGTCCTCCTCTGTCCCCCACTGTCGCCCTCTGTCCCCCACCGTCCCCCTTTGTCCCCTCTGCCCCCAGTGTCTCCCTCTGTCCCCCACTGTCTGGGGTCAACTGCACAGCCCCACTGGCTGCCGCCACCACTCTGAGCTCCGTGGTCCATTGGACACAGCAGTGGTCCCTCCCTCAGGGGCTCCAGAGACACTCCCAAGAGGCCCTGGCCCTCCATTCACCCCCAGAACCACAGCCCAGCAGGCCCTTTCCTCCCCCGCCCGCGATGCACTCACCTGTCGGGCACCTGAACCGGTCCCCTCCGCTCAGACTCAGAGGCCTCACCAGGCATACAGTAGGTATCCACTAGTGGCTGCCCTGCTGAGTGCTGCCTAAACCAGACAGCCCTCCCGCGATGGGAGGGGACAGGCTTCCTGCAGCTCAGTGAGTGCTGGTGCCCAGGCTCCCCAGGAACGGGAGGGCGGGCTCCCCTCAGGTCACGAGACCTGGGGGGTTGTTTCTGTTTTTCTCAAGTTGCACCCGCCCCTGAGTTCCACAGGCGGCCTCGGAGGGGTGAATGCTGCACACGTGTCAGCTGGTCTGAGTTTCTGCAGACACGAGAGGCAGGCGTGCCCGGCACATACAGCCCTCCCAGGCTCAGCGCCCTCTGACCCTTAGGCTGGGCCTCAGGCCCAGGGCAGGCCAGACAGGGCCGGGATGGGTGACAGGGAGTCGGGGTCCCTAGACAGGCGTGGGGGTGCCCTCGGACAGGCTGGTGGCATCCAGTGGGGGGCTGAGTTAGGAGTCGTGGGGCGTCACAAGGATAGCTGGGCTGGGCCACGCTCCCCCTCCCCCCGGACAGGCCCACAGCATCATCTGGTAGCAGCCAACCTGGCACCTGAGGGGATGCCACCCCGCCCTCACTGCTGGGGTCAAGGGTGATGGCTGTGTCCAGGAATGGAAGGCATCTTCGCTGCAGCCTGGCCCAGAGGCTGGAGCCCACATTCTATATGTGTAGTACTCTCGACTCCAGGAGGATCTGAAGCAGGCAGGGATCGGAATGTCCTCTGGCAGAGACTCAGACCAGGAGAAGGTCTGTGTGGAGCCCCAGCCCAGCTGGGGGCTGGCTGTGCTAATTAGTTTCAGGATTCTGAGGTTAGGATGGGGGGGACACACCCTGGCAGGCACTGGCAAACAGCTGGCAGACAGCTGGCAGTCCCATCCCCACCCAGGGAGGGTCCCAGAAGCCGGGTGGGGGCACAGTGCCCCAGTCTCAACCCCCTCTGCTCTGGCCCCCTCCTGGTTCACAGACACTGACTGAGTGGGGCAGCCCCTGCCCCAGCTGTGAGGCGCTCAGTTACTAGAACTGGGAGGAACGGGACGTCATAATGGGGGTGGGTCGTATACGGGGATGTAGCGTGAGAAGGGGGCTCCAAGAGCAATGCGGGTCTTAGCAAAGGGTGGCAGAGCTGGGGGGGGGCACCTGCCAAGGCTTTGGAGCAAGTCAGCTCCCTTGACCCTCCCCTAGAGGGTGGTGAGAGTTCAGGAGGAGGGCTGGTTCAGGGTGGAGGAGGGGCTGAGGGTCTGACCCTGGGCACCGCAGACCAGGGCCTGGGGGAGGCAGCCACGTGCAGCCCCTGCCTGCACGGTGATCCCCCAGTTCCATATTTGGGGTGGCACCCCTTTGTGGGCACAGAGGCTGGAGAGGAGAACTTCCCCCAGGTCTGCCCAGGGTCTTGGCATTGGTGGACAGGTGGGAGGGCCAGAGGCGCTGAGGCTGGGGTGGAAGGGGCAGATTCCTACTTTTGATGTTATTACTCTTTGTAATAACATCTTTTGATGTTATTACTGTTTGACATTTTTAGCATGTGCATTAAAATGGAAAAATAATTAAAACAGAGGAGTGTTTAAGCGGGCTCTGCACAGAGATGGGGGTGGGTGCCCCTGACTCCAGGCCCTCCACTCTCAGGGCCTGGCTCCTGGCTGAGTTCCTGTGTGGATGCCAGGTGTCCCCCTGGCAGGCGGATGTCCCAGGAAGGTCCGGATGGTGCCCAAGATGGGGCAGGTCTGGGGTCCCACCAGCTACTCCGTCAGCCGGTCCCTCTGCCCACAGACTTCCTCATTCCGGGGCGCCCCCGTCTACACCCCTGCACCAGCCTGGCCCCCCACATGCAGGGCAGGGTGATTGCTGACCTGGACTAGGGCAGGACAGGCGACAGCCTCCCAGTGAGGCCAGCCTTGTCCCCTGAGTCTAGGGCAGAGACAGCGGTGCTCGCATGGGGACACTCTAGATGTGGGCGGGACGCTGGTGAGAAAATGCTCCAGGTCCCTTAAGCACTGGGTGTGGGCTGCCCTGTCCTGTCTGTGAGACAGGCCTGGAGCCCCAGGCTCGCCCCAAGGCTGGTAGAGGCTCAGACAGGAGGCCAGGGGCTTGGGTCCCCCTTCGTCCGGCCCTCCCACTGCTGCCCCCTGGTGGCCAGTCGGGTCCTGCGGTGTGGCCTACAGGTCTCATCTGTGGGGCAGGGCCCTGCAGAATCCTGGTTCCCCTCTTTCCCAGGTCTGGAAACCGAGGCGAGGGGTGCACACACCTAGGCTGCATGGCTCAGAGCTGAGGCTGGAGCCCAGGCTGCAGGACAGCAGAAGGTGAGAGGGGCCCAGGCCTCCCCTGCCTGCTGTCCCCAGGGGACCCGGAAGCCCTTGGCTCCCCTGTCCAAGGCCACCCTCGGTGGCCTCCAGAACTGCCCTGCTGCCCATTCCCAGTGGGCAAGGCCGTTAGATGCCTTCCAGCCTCACTGTCTGGATAAAGAAGGAGCCCTTGTCCTCACCTTCCTCATGCCCAGAGCTGTGGACAAACACGCAGATCTGGATTCATCAGTAAATTAGGAGACTGCGGCCTGGACGGGCCACACTCAGGGAAACCAGACGCCTCCTCCTGCCATGACGCCTCCTCCTGCCTCCCTGAGTCTGGACACAGGCCCGCAACAGCCAGCAAGTCTCAAGGGAGACGCCGCACTGAGCTTTCTCCCCCACGGAAGCAGCTCTACTGAATAAAAGTGACATAGCCCCCAAGCTCCCTGGGCCCAGGCAGACCCCACCCACCAGTCCAGCATGACCAGCACTGTGCCCAGCACCCCCTCCCTAGAATATGCTGTGACCATCCCCCGAAGGGTTTAAAGCCCCTTCCTGTGGCTGTGACAGTAATGTCCACAGGAAAGGGGACTGAGCAAGGAAAAAGAAAAGTGACACAGGTTCCTTGCAAGATTGTGAGCCTCGAAACCGTTATTTAACTTGAGGTGAGGTAGACTCGGAGACCCTGACTGGTGAGGGGGTGCTGAAGGTATGCTGGTCTGGGAAAGAAAAAAGTTTAGTTGCTTAGTCGTGTCCGACTCTTTGCGACCCCATGGACTGTAGCCTACCAGGCTCCTCCATCCATGGGATTTTCCAGGCAAGGGTACTGGAGTGGGGTGCCATTTCCTTCTCCAGAGGACCTTCCAGACCCCGGGATTGAACCCGGGTCTCCCGCATTATAGCTTTACCGTCTGAGCCCTCAGAGAAGTCCTGCTGCTCTGGGCGCCACATTTAACCATGTGTTTCTCAGAGAGGAAGGCAGGGTGGGCCCAGGGGCCTGTCCATGGGGCTCTCTCCCCACTGACCAGTGGGCGGCAGCTGGAGGGGGGCTCAGAGCACAGGAGGCTGCAGGACCCATGAACGCATCCCATGTCCCAGCGCTTCAAGCCCACGGAACAGACCCACTCGGTTAGGAAACGTCTCTGCATTAGATACAAAGAACACAGCCTGCTCGCGCTTTGTTACTGTTGTGAGTTGATCTGCTGCCGCCAGGAGGACCGAACGTTCTGAGCTTTCAGTGAGAATCAGGGGGCCTTTGTTATCTGCCCAACATGGGCTCCTGCAGACAGCCCGCTCTGATTCTTCCACTCCTTCCTTCACTCACTCATTCATTCAGCACGTCTATCCCGCCTGACGGGGGGATGTTAGTGAGCAGAGCAGAGAGCAGGGCAGCCAGGCAGAACTGCAGAAAAGGAAGGCTTCCTGGAGGAGGGGACAGACTAGCTGAATCTTGAAGGGCGGGCAGCCAGGGAGAAAGGTTCTAGGCAGAGGACAGCAGAGGTGTGGGGGCGGGAAGGCGGCAGGGGCCTCACCGGCCCCAGCGCGTCTGGACCACATCCTAAGGACAGCAGAGAGGCTGCTGACAAGAAGTCGGGATGCCGAGGGGAACCCTGTGAGCCTCAGTTTCACACTGATCACAGCTCTCTCACCTTCTGGAATTCCACCTGCTTCAGGCTCCCTGTCTCCCTGCTCTGCTGATCTGGGTTCCGGCCACCTCCCCTTGAGACAGCACCTCCCTAGTGGCAGACCCCCAACCCCTGGCAGCCCCCTGGCCCCCAGCACACTCACTGTGGCCTCAGCAGCAATGCAGGCTTTTCCCCAGGACCTCACGGCCGTGCTAGTCCTACCCTAGCACCTACCTCCCCTCCTAGGAAGGAAAAAATGCCCCATTTCCGCCAGAGAAGCCCTAGTCTTCAGAGGTGGAGGGGGCGGGCAGCTGTGTGGGGGAGAGACTGGCCCAGGAAGCTGTCCCCTCCCCTCTCAGCCTCCCAGCACCCTGCCCAGGGAGAAGCAGCTGTATGGGCTCCCAGCTTCCTTCCAGTGGGCAGCCCAGAGTGGATGCAGTGCCGGCTGCCTCGTCCAGCTTTGCAATGGCAGATCTCAGTGACTGCTCCAGGCGGGTGTATGTGAGCCTCCTTGGTTCTTTTATTTTACATTTTAACTGTGAAAATATCATATATGTACCAAAAACTATGTAAGTCATGTTTGTACACCCACACAGAAATGTTCACAGCAGCCAAAAGATACCAACAACGCAAAAGCCCAACGTCTGACGAATAAACAAAATGTAGTCCATCAAGCTGCGTGGTTAGAGTTGCATCATGTAAGGCAGGGGCAGAGATCACAGTGCACTTTATAGCTGTTACAGCCCAATTGCCCTCGTGGATATCAGTAACCCCTGACCTGGCACACAAGCTCCTGCCCAATACCGCCACATCCAGGTTAGGATTTCAGCACGTGAAGGGGACACACACGTTCATTGTGTAACAGGTGGCAGGTGAGCTGTATCTCAGCAAAGTCATCACCACCACAGCACAGGGAGCAGCCCTGACGTCCACCCAGAGTGGACAGACCCACAGATTGTAGTGCATCCACACATGGAGGGTGGCGCAGAATGAACGGGAACTGCGGGCACACACACGCAACAACACGGCCGAGCACTGAGCAGGGAAGGAGTCAGAAGGACGCTTGGCCTCGGTCCCTGGCTTCTGGGACAGGTAATCCGGGAGGTAGGAGGATTGAGGGTCCTGGACTTATCATCTCTGGGAAAGTCTTCAGGAGGTGGCGGCAGGCCAGGGTATGTCTATTTGGTGGACAAGGAAGATGAGACTCGGATCCCGGGAGGCAGGGGGCCAGCAGGGGCCACCCCCAGCAAAGGGGAAGGAGGGCCCACTTGAGCCAGAGTGGGCTTTGGACTTGCCCCTGGGCTGCCCCGCCAGTCCAGTCAGAGCCCAGACTCTTCCCTGGCCCCTGGCCTTGCACAGCTGGCCTCCCACCACCCCATGGACCCCCTTACCCCTCCCTCCCTGCCCACCAGCCAGGCCCTCAGTGATGCCTGCACCAGACATCCACCCACACAGTCTGCCTCAGCCTGATTACAGCAGCGTTTCCCCAAACAAGGTCACGTTCACGGCTCCGGAGGCTGTACCTCTGGGGGCCACCACCCCACCCACTGCAGCTGGGTCTCAGTAGTGCCCCATTTCCCAAAGGGGCTTATGGTGTCAGACAGCCTGCCGAAACCACCCAGCCAATGGGTGAGCTTCCGATCGGGTCGGGGAGACACAGGAGCCCCCCTCGCAGGGACACGTGCCTCATCTAGGCGGGGTGCCAGGGGTGTGCACCCCAAGATCACTCCAGGATGCTGCCCTGCCCTCCGCGGAAGAGGGGGTTTCACACAGGCCCTGAAACACCAGAGTCAGGAGACCCCTGCCACGGCCCTCCTCCTGGGGGCAGATGTCACAGCAAGTGGGTGAAGCTGGGTGACAGAGGGGAGGGTGAGCGGCCCCAGTGGAGGTGGAGCTCGCTCGCTGAGACCCCAGGGGAGGCCCGGAGACAAGCCTCCCCCTCAGAGATGGGCGCCCCCCGGCACCCCGTGGACCAGCCTGAGCGGAGTGTGTCCAGGATCAAACTGGGGGCCGGTGCAGGGGAGCCTTGGCTGCCTGAAGAAAGCCCCATGGCCACAGAGGATCTTTTCCTTTATCCTGCATGATTCTTCCGGAGCCCTTCTGCTCCACAGGACACCTGAGGATGGGGGGTGGGGCGGAGAGGCGGTGTGGGGCGGGGTCACCGCACAGGGTGGGGGTGGGGCGAGCACGCCGGCCCTCACGGGGGGCGGGGACAGGGCCCGGCTGGCGGGACTGAAAGGACCACCCACTGGTCAGTGATGCAGGCAGGGCCAGGCGTCGGCTCTCCATGGTCACTGCAGGAGGGTCAGCTCAGGAAAAACGAGGTTGAAATTCGGCCTCCAGGACCTTTAAATGGAAACTGCTGGGCTGAATCCCAAGTCCACGCACCACGCCGACCTTGGAGGACGGGTTTCAACCAGCGATAACTGTTGCGAAAGGGAAAGAAGCCCATGTTGCCGCCACTGTGTCTGTGCAGAGAGGCGGGGGTTGGGGTGAGCCGGGTTCGGCCGTTAGGGGAACAGGAATCTACAAAAAGTAGGAAGGCCCTCCAGCACTGGCCGTGGGAGCTGAAAAAGGGCAGGTGAACAGGATGTAAGAAGCAGGTGCTGGCCCCCAGCCGGTCCTCTCCGAGTGGGAAAAATGCTTGTTCACTCTGCTCTCGGACAATAACCCACAGAAACACCGCAGCTCAACAGAGCTCTAGCAAATAAGCAAGCGTTAATTCACACGGAGCAGAAACCAAGCAATTCTGGCCCTTAGACCAGTGAAAGTCAGGGTCTCTTCTCTACCTTTCACTTAAAGCATTGGATCATCCATGCGTTATGTTAGGTGTGTGATTGAAATATGTCATTCGGAAGTTATCACATTGAATAAAAGGCAGGAAGGGGGGCTTGGCCCTGGCTCCAGCTTTTCCAAGTGAAATCTTGTCTCAGAGGAGGCTGGAACAAGCCTCAATTCCTCGAGCCGCCCTGAGTTCTCAGGTGTAAGGGGGTCTGGCCATCCTGGGGTGGAGTTTAAGCTGTTAGAACAGTGTTGGTATGCGGCCCAGATTTTACAGGCTTGAAGCTTGTGGGAAGAGGGACTCAGGTGAGGCTGGTGGGGGTCTGGTCAGGGAAGGAGATCTGGGGTCGGGAGAACAGTGAGTCCACCCTGGTCACTCTTCCTGAGCAACACTCTCCCTGAGTGCCCAAGAACCCAAGGCCCAGACCCCAGGCTCCAGGAGAGGGTGCCCCCGGCCTTCCAGCCGGCTGGGTGCTTTCCTGTGGTGTCAGCAGGCTGTCCCCAGGCTGGCAGTCAGCAGCATGGAGGGCAGGCTAATAGTAGCAGTTCCACTCCAGGCTGGGGAGCTGGGGTGCACACCCCGAGGGTGACCAAGGAGGATGATGTCTTGAGCACCTGGCCTGGGACGCTGAGCCCTCCTCCCAGTGTGTGAGATGGCCTCAGTCCGCCTAGATGGCCCTGACGTGCTCACCCCACCGATTCTAACTCTTCATTCTCCCAGCCTCAGATAGAAGCCGATGCTTCCAGGAAGTCTTCCTTGCCTTCACCATTCGTGTGGGTTCAACACTCTCCTCTGATCCCACTGCCCGTGAAGTACCCTCAAGCTCCTTGGTGAGCGCCTGCTACTTTGGCCTGACCTCCACTCACTGGTGAGCCCCCCAAAGGCAGGGCAATATTGGTTATGCTCATAGCTGTATGTGTCCAGCATGAAGTGTACACCCTAGAAACGTTCCTGGATGGGTTGATAACAACTCTGGTTACCACTTCTCCATGCGGGAGAATATCTGTGAGAAAATTGATGCTGTTTTTTATCCACCAAATATCCACACGTGAGGAAAGGGTGCAGATGAATCCAGGGTGTTCCGGCTGTGACGAGCGCCGAGCTGCGCGGGAGACGCTGGCTGGATACGGCTTAGCAGGGGCAGCTCACGGCTCACTGCCCTGCTTAGACCACGTGAGGAGGGTCAGCACATGGAGGCGGCAGACCATCCAACCGGCCTCATGTTCCACAAACCCCATGCAGAGCATCTTCTTGTATAATGGAGACAAAGTCAGAAAGCCCTGCAAGGAAGCAAAGGGCAGGAGAGAAAAATACTGATGCAGCAGGCTGGCACACCCCAGGGGAGGATCAAAGACCACTGGTGACCTAGGAAAACATGTCTATAATAGTGTGCACGGCACACCAGGTCTTGTAAGTCATTTTCTAAAAATGAGCAATTCAACAGAAAAATGGGCAAAGGGCATGAACAAAGAGATGACCAAAAAAAAAAAAACCAAAAACTCCTGAACCTCACACAGAATGAGAAAAAGGGAACTTAAACTACAATAAGATTCTTGTACAAATATGACTGGCAAGCTCCAAAAGTTAGTTCTCATTTAAGGGCTTGTACAATTCCACTGGGCCTGCCTGGACCTCCTGAGCCACATAAATGCATGCATGGGTTGGAGAAGTAATCCCCACACACCCCTCATGCCCAGACTTCACCACCCAACCCCAACCTGGGGCGGGCAACCACATTCTACACACGCTTTCTCTTCTTGTGTCTCCCCAGATGGTGCACGTGTGAGTAAGCGTATGTGTAAGCACACGCATGTGTGGGCGTGTGTGTGAGCGTGTGTGTGCATGTGTGTAAGTGTGCACGCACGTGTGTTGCATGTGTGTTGCACGTGCAAGCATGTGTGAGCGTGTGTGTGCATGCGCGCATGCACTCTCACGCACCCTGCTGTCTGTCAGGATGGTGGGATATGGGTGTTTACAGCACAGGGAGCAAGTCTGGACCCCCTCATCAGCCCCCAAGGGGAGTAAAAGCATTTCTAAGAGAGCCCTTACCTGCCAGGTCAACTCACAGTACTACTCTTCGGGTCAAAGGTTACTGCATTTGCGAAACCACAGCAGGGTCCCAGGTGTGTGTTGGGGCAGAGAAGCCATACGCGCTGTGTGAGGGGAGCTGGCCAAGATCTATTCAAGTTCCCCTGTCCTGCAAACAGGCAGAAGCTGTAGGAAAATGTGCCTCGGTGGTCTGCTGGGGTTTCTCAAATGCTGTAAAGGTGTCCCAGGTAGCATCCACATTACCTCAGCCTCTATCAAGGCACCTCAGAGGGTGGGAGTGAGGCTGCTGCAAGCCCGCAGGGATGGGCAGGATACAGGATCAGCCAGGAGGGTGGAAGCCCTGCCAGCTGGCTGAGTCCTTCTTGGCCTTTTTCCCAGTCGGCAGACAATTCCTCGGGCAAAGGAAGGGTCCCTGGCTGGCCCACCTCTCACCACCCACTGCTGTACCCTTCCGGGCATGACCTCTCACCACCCACCTCCAGCTGGGACCTGGCCCTGCCCTGAAGATGAGTGGAACCCGCCTCCCAGCAGCCCAGTAAGAGTAAATCTGGGATTCCTTGGGTCCCACTTTGTGCACAAGTCCCAGAAGAGAGGGGTTGGGGGCAAACATGCAGAAACCTGACCTCAGAAGCAGGGTCTGTGCAAAAGCCCCTGTCAGGAGGCCCATTCACTGGAGGAGGGGTCTGTAAAAAGGCCTGAGTCACTCGTCCTGGGAAATGGGTGGTTATAGTTCCCAAAACTGACATCAACTTGAGATTCCGTGGCTTTCATGTGGTTCACTGGGCCTTTTACAGTTTAATAAAATTCAGTTTGTTAATGTTATAAACTTTCAATCTCAGTTTCTTACACATTCAACCTACAAAGTTTAATATTCTGTTTCCCCATCACTTTTAAAGAGTTTTTTATTCACATCTGATTCCATTTATAGACCTAGACAAGCTCCTACAAACATTTTAAATTGTATAATATTAATACATTCAGTCCATCGAAGCTGGAGCCCCAGGAGATCTCTGAGCCACCCCAATGTTGTGTGTACACAGTAACATTTCAACTTCAAATCACACGTTGAATTCAATTTCTCATCACGTGTTTTACATTGTTTTTCCAAGGCTGACCTCTCAGACATCCACAATCCCTCATTCCAAGTTCCTGGAAATGAGTGTTTAGCAATTCAGAGTATATTGATTTTCGGAGTTGGTATCCATTTCCACAGATGCTGTGATGCCCAGCAGCAGCCAGCAACGGAGAACACACAATGACTGTTTCTGCCTCAAGATATTAGAATATTCACTCCAAGTGAGACAAAAATTATTATATATTTTCTCTATCTGAAAAAAGAAAGACATCCCATTTGCAATAGCATCAAAAACAATAAAGTCCAGGAATAAATTTAATCAAGAAGATGAAAGATCTGTACACTGAAAATTATGAGGCACTGATGAAAGAAACTGAAGACAGAAATAAATGTTCACAGATCAGAAGATTTAATATATAAATAAACACAATAAAGCCCCCATGAGATATCACCTCACACCTGCCAGAAAAGGCAAGGGAAAAAAAGTGTCAGCAAGGATGTGGAGAAAAAGAAACTTTCATGCATTGTTGGTGGGAATGTATATTGGTACAGCTGCTATGAAAACAGTATGGAGGTTCCTCAAGAAATTAAAAACAGAACTACTGTGTGACCCAGCAGCTCCACTCCTGGGTATTTATCCAAAGGAAATGAAAACACCCTCAAAGGGACTTGTGAACCCGTGTGTTCACAGCAGCACCATTCACAACAGATGCAACCTGAGTGTCCATCAGTGGGTGATGGGTACAAGGATTCTCCCCCACTGGCCCCTGTTCTCTCTGTCACACACACACACACACACACACAGGAACATCATTCAGTGATTAAAAAAAAAAAAGAAGGAAATTCTGTCATTTCTAGAACATGGATGAATCTCGAGGGCATCATGCTCAGTAAAATAAGCCACACAGAGAAACTCTCTCTGTTCTCACTGTAGGCACTCAGTTATCTGTGGAATCTAAAAAGCCCAGGTTGTAAAGACAGACAGTAGTACTGTGGCAAGCAGGGCCTGGGGGAGTCAGTCAAATGATTTCCACAGATCTGGAAATCAGATTTGCAGTTGTGAGTCCTGGGCTCGAATGTACAGCCTGGTGACTGCAGCTCACGATACTGTGTGTGAAGTTGAAAGTTGCTCAGGAAGGAGATGTGAAATTTCATTACACACAGAGAGAAGGCAACAGTGTGAGGTGATGCCAGTGCTAGCTAGCCCTGCTGTGGGAATCACCCCGCTGTGGGCAAGTGTATCAGTTCACCACGTCACACTCCTTCAGCTGCGTTACCTGTCACCGGCGTCTCAGTAAACTTGGAGAAGAAGCTGTGGGGGTCCCAGGACTCGCTGTCAGCAGGGGCCGGGGGGGGGGGGGCGCGGGGGGGGCCGGCTGTGAGCGCCTGTGTTTGGGGTGCCCCCTAGTGGAAGCCAGCATCCTGCCTTTTCGCCCTTTGTGCAGGGTTTGGGTCTGGGGGTGTGGATCCAGCTCCTGAGGGACCCCCGGCCCTGGACTCTAAGAGTTGGCTGCCCCCCAGGACTGGCAGGGCTGGGAGGGGGAGTCTGTTATGACTGTCCACATCAGAGCTCTCAACCCCTGGTGTGAGAAAACAGTTTATCACAACAAACCACGGGGGACTTCCCTGGTGGTCCAGGGTTTGAGAGTCCACCTCCCAGTGCAGGGGACACGGGTTTGGTCCCTGGCGGGGGAACTAAGATCTCACATACCTTAGGGAAATACAGCCCCACAAGAGTCGATGTGCCACGACTACTGGGCATGTACGCTCTGGAGCTCCAGAGCCACAACAAAGTAAAAAAAAGCATGGTTACGAAATTCTTCCATTTCAGCAATAAAGTATTCTAGAAAAATTTAAAAATTAAGCAAAAAGCAGATGTCCCTCAACACCTCTGATGCACCAAGTCCCAGGAAACCTCTGGGTCCCCAGCCCCCCCAGCCCCTCAGAGTGGAGATGTGGGGGCAGCTCCCATGGTTCTCCAGCTCACAGTGCTGTCAAAACCTTGGCTCCCTGTCCACTGATGCCAAACAGAAATATGCAGACAGAGTCTGGAGGAAGTAGAGAAGAGTAGCTTTATTATCTGTGCCAGGCAAGATGGAAACACAGCAGGCTAGTGCCTCAAGAACTGTGCCCCCTTTTCTCAGGAATAGGGAGAGGTTTTATAATCCTCTTGAAGGTCTCCTGTTTTTTATTCTCTTGCTAAGTATCAAAACAGCCACAGCTGACATCAGGCAGCAGCCGGGTCTGGTGTTGATGAAGTTATCAGCCCCGACCTTCTTTCTGAAATGCAGGATGCTACAAAGAGAGAGTATGGGGAGAAGCGTGCTGGGTCCAGAGCATAATCTACATGGCTGCTGCTGCTGCTAAGTCGCTTCAGTCGTGTCCGACTCTGTGCAACCCCATAGACGGCAGCTCACCAGGCTCCTCTGTCCCTGGGATTCTCTAGGCAAGAGTCCTGGAGTGGGTTGCCATTTCCTTCTCCAATGCATGCATGCATGCTAAGTCACTTCAGTCGTGTCTGACTCTGTGACCCCATGGACTGCAGCCCACCAGGCTCTGTCCATGGGATTCTCCAGGCAAGAATACTGGAGTGGGTTGCCATTTCCTGCTCCAAATCTACATGGAATCAGAGTAATGAGCTGTGTGAAGGACAAGTCCTGCGACAAGTGTTTGTTAGTAGTAAAAGCTAAATTGCTTACCTCTTGCAGGTCTGTCAGGCTGGTATGTGCCAAAGGCTGTTCATTCCTGTTTTTGCTGCAATAGCAGCTGCATGTGTCCCATCCCTGGCCCTCTCCTCTTCCTCTGAGGAAACCAGTCCTTAGACATGGGACCCATCCTGTGACCTCATTTGACTTGTTCACACCTGCAAAAACTTATTTACAAGTAAGGCCCCCATCCACAGGCCAGGCTGAGGAACTGAATGTGTCTTTTCTGGAGACACATGACCCCTGAGGATGGGGGAAACGGTTACTGGCCTTCCCCCTGGGGCTGGGGCCTGCTGCAGGGGCCCCTGGGACATGTGGACTTTCCCTTCCCTTCCCTGATGTGGGGACTGGACACGTTACTCCAGCACAAGAGCAAAACAGCTCTGTCCAAAGGCCTTCCCCTCCCCTGGATGTCGACGGACCCTGTCCCTGACACCCAACCTGCTTCCTCCCACCTTTCCTTGACCACCTGGCCGAGGCCCTCAGCGCCGGCCAGCACCCAGGCCTGGCAGCAAGAGAGGGTGCCTGCTCTGACGACCCTTCCCCACTGTCGGTCATGAGCCTCAGGGAAGCTCATCCTTCAGGAACCCAAGGCCCACACAGAAGGAAGGAGTGAGAACCTGTGGCTCTGAGTTCAGAGCTCGAAGCTGCGTCTATCAGCTCTCCCAGAGTGAAGAACTGGGGTCCTAAGAGCTCTATACCTGAAAAGTCCACTAACCAGGCTGGTGATGACGCCACAGGCCTGCACTGCCCAGGGCTGACAGCTGGTGGCTCAGACCCCGGCCACAAGAGGCAGGATCCCCCATGTCCCTGGTCTGTGGCTGACGCCCGGGGTGGGATGGGAGGCGGGCTCCTCGCTGGGACTACCTGAACCTTTGACTGGCCAGCTGCCCCTCCAGATGGAGCCCAGGGCCTCCAGGAGTCTCCATGGAGCCTCAGGCTTGAGGCTCCTGGAAGTTAAATCCCCAGAGGGTGGCAGCCTAGGGAGCCACAGCCTCACCAGTTAACCAGGACTGGGTCCTCTCACCCTGGGCTCGGCGGCTGTTGTAGGTCTGGGTCAGGGACAGTCTGTGCTGGGCAAGGGTCCCAGGTGCCCTCATCCGGGAGCGGGGCTCTTGCCCACAGCCCCCTGTGCCCAAGGCCCTATGCCTAGCATCTGACAGCCCTGCTGCCCACACCAATCACAGTACTTAAATTTCCTGCTCAGCTTTATCTCCGCAGCAGAGGAAAGAGCAGGCTGGAGCTTCAGGGTTCCGCTCCCTCGGCCCACGGCTGACTCTGAGGATTCGGGGGTGGGGGCCTGGGCCGGGAGTCCTCCCCCGCACAGGGCCAGGCAGACAGCCACAGTTAGGGATGCTCAGAACAAGGAAAGGACACCCTGCTCCCTCAGGAAATGGGTAATTTATTTACCAACAGGTGTTTTGTCTCAGTCCCAGTACACTGCCCCCCATGCAGTTCTTACAAGAACGTGCAGAACCAACTACCCCCAAAATGTGGTGGCTTAGCATAGCAGCAAACACTGACGAACTCATTCCATTTCTAGAGGTCAGGAACACAGGAAAGGATTGTGATGGTCCGAGTGATGTCTCTCCCGAAAGTCCAGGATGGTGTCATGGGTTCTGGCGAGCCCCTGTTCAGACAGCAAGGGACCAGGACAGCCCTGTGTGTGTCCATAACTGAGCCTTGGAGACACACAACACTGAGGCCGCCTGGGTTCACAGGGAAGAACTATACACCCCGCTTCTCCAGGGGAGGGTCAGTCAAGGACTTCAGGGTCAGCCTGGTTCGATCCCTGGTTTGGGAAGATACCCTGGAGGAAGCAATGGCAATCCACTCCAGTATTCTTGCCTGGAGAATACCATGGACAGAGTAGCCTGGCAAGGTACAGTCTGTGGGGTCACAGGGTTGGACACGACTGAGAGACTAACACGCTCACTTTTCATGCCCCCAAGTGAAGCAAGGGGTCACGTGCACGCTGAGGAGAGCAGGACCAGGTGTCCAACTTGATCTGGACCGGTGC
This sequence comes from Oryx dammah, assembly GCF_014754425.2. Classification (NCBI taxonomy): domain Eukaryota; kingdom Metazoa; phylum Chordata; class Mammalia; order Artiodactyla; family Bovidae; genus Oryx; species Oryx dammah. The sequence continues at coordinate 50,080,237 of NW_024070197.1, forward strand.
TTAAGTCATCAGCTATTGCAGGTTTACATGAATCCCAAGCCCACCCTGCAAGAAGGAGCTGCTCCAAGAAACGTGTTGGAGCAACCTCTGAAGACAGTCAGGCCCACAGCAGCCTCCCACAGCAGCCCCAGTCCATGGCACACCTTCAGGTCGGCTTGCTCTGAACCCCACAGACTCCATGTGCAATTGTTGTGAGCAAGAGTGAGGCTGCATCCCCAGGAGGGGTGGTACCGAAGAGCTAGGGGCTGGCGTCTCGTCTGCAGGTCTCCACACCAGCTGCCAGGATTTCTGACCACCCTGTCTGGGGCTTCCCTCCCTAGGAGCCCATCTGGATTCCAGAGCCTTGATGGATGGCCTTGCATTGAAAAGTGAAAATCCAGAAATTGCACGGGGCTGGTGGGTCTTGTTTCTGCCACTGCCAGCTGTGTGACTCAGGGCAAGTCACTCAACTGTTCTGAGCCTTGCTTTCCTTGTCTGTGAACTGGGAATATTTGCCATCCTCGTGGGCCAGTATCTGTGGGTGGCAAGAGACAGAAGCCCCGTCTCTGACCCCAGTTGGTCTGAGCAGAAAGGGAGGAGCCAGGTCCCCATACCCCGGCCTATTGCTTTGTCCACCTCCTCTGTGCCAGCTTCCTTCCCAGGCAGGCCCTGCCCATGTGGCAGCAGTGGTCACCAGCGGCTCCTGGTGCCCATTCAGCAGCTTAGCAACTGGCAGAAAAGTCGCAGAACCCAGTCCTTTTGGCCATCCAGGTGGAGTGCCCACCCGGAGCCAATCACTGTGTCCAGGGACAACACGCTCGCTGAGTGGCCAGGCCTGCATCATGTCTACCCTGGGATTCAGACAGTGGTCCAGGCCCATTAAATATATGGACTGGGAGATGGGCCCCCAGAGGAGGGCAGGGCTGCTGTTACCAAGGAGGTGAGAGCGGTTGGTGCCCATATGAACCATCCTGGACCATAATCAATTCATTATTTTATCGCCTCTCGGCAGAGCTGGCTGCCTTCTTGGGCTGGGCGCTGGCTGGAAAACTCCTCACGTCCTTACAGCTGAGCTGGCTGATACCTTCCTGCCCCCACCCCCCCGCGGCTCCCCCTCACCTGCATGTGCCCAGCCAAGCCGCCCACAGGCCAGGCCCCATGGCTGCCTCCCGTGGTCCTTCCATCCACAACTGCTCTGGCCCCAGGAGGGCATCCTCTAAAAGTGGCCCTGACCCTGATTCCACTCCTCTCCAGGGCAGAAGGGAGAGGCTGGGACCTTGAACCTTGGCCCCTCCCTGCCACACGTGCTCTGGAAGAGGCTACAGCCCATTGAGACTGCAGCTTCCCCCATGGGCCATCACTGCTGCCACTGCTGTGCATGGACCCCCATCCCCCCATTTTTCTTGGCTTCTGCCTCCCCAGGGATCTCAGCTGACCAGCTCCTCCGGCTGGCTTTGCCCCTGAGCAGTGCCCAGGAACTGTCTGAGGCTTTCTGCTCCTGAAAGGGCAGCCCAGTCATATGAGACTCAGTGGCTGGGTTCTGCTGACACTGGCCCTCCCTCCTTAGGGCCACAGTGTCCCCAGCCTGCATTCCTGCTGCCTCCCAGATGTGAATGGATTAGGGCGGGGGGCTGCATCTCTGGTGTCCTCTCACCCTCGAAGAGACCAAAATCAGCCCTTCCAGAATTCAGCGGTAGCTAGGTTACCATGGCGATGCCCATTATCCCTGCTGAACAGAAGATGAATCAGGAGCTAAAAATAGGCCCCCAGAGTGGATGGATGGACGGATGGATAGAGGCAGGGGTGGGTGGGCCTGCATTCAGGGTCGGAACAGTCTGTTTTTCCCAGACAAGATAATTTAGGGGGAAATCTCAACCGGAAACCCATGTCCACAGAGCTGGGAGGTACTGCAAGTGGTGCCCCCTCCCCTGACAGAAGCATAAAGCACGCAGCACCCAGTAGGTCCTCATAAAGCCCAGGGCTTGGAGCCCTCTTCACCTGAGCCCGGCTGGTAAAGACTTCGGGCAGGTAACAGGGGAGGCTCTTGGCTTGGGGTGGCTGTCCCGCCGACTGGCCCTTCCCAGAGTGGAGCACTGCCCCCTGCGCCCTTTCATTCCCAGGAGGGCCCTTGGTTCATTCCAGGAAGGACCTGGGGAACCTGTCGAGAAGCTCCCTACTCTAGTGCGGGGCTCCAGGGCACAGAAACACCAGGCCCCACCCCTCCAGTGGGGTGCAGTCCTCTGCTGCGGGGCGGGGGACAGTGAAGGGACAAAGCCACGGCAAGGACAAGACACTTTATTCTGCCTAAGTCCCCTCCCCTACTCCCGCAGACCCCACAGACAGAGACAAGGGCGGATGCAGCTGGGACCAGGAGGAATCTGGCTGCAGGGACAGGTGTCTGGGGGACCGGGGTTTTCTCAAGAGACAGGGCACTGTCTGCTGACTCTCCCCAGTGAAGATCAGAAGCAAAGGAGTTGTCCCCCAGGCCACTCCCCACCCACCAGGCTGGGGCAGGGTTAGGCGTGCCCATGGGACCTCTTCACCCTTCAGCCCACCCGGCATCAGGGTCACAGGAGCTGAGGGTGGGCCTGGGCTGCAGGATGGGAGGCCCCTGGGGAGTTGGGTGGAGGATGCTGGAGGCAGACGGTGGACACAGTCCTGGCCGCCCCATGGGTCCTCAGAGAGCAGAGCCCAAGCTGGCTTCTCAGGCGTGGGCGCCGAGGTCTCTTGGAGGCAGCTCCTTGTGGCTGTAGTATTCCACCAGCTGCCTGGGCACCTCTGCCAGCACACTCTTGGCCAATGCCGCGGGGGACGCCTGGGTGTGGGGAGAAGGTGCCTCCAGCCAGCTTCCCGTCCCCTAGCCCCACTTCTCCACCTACTCACATCCAGCCCCCTTCCCTAGAGCCCCCAGCTCCAGGGACCACAACCAGGAATTCACCAAGTGGGCAAGCAGGTGAGCCTGTGTTAAGGTTGAGACCGCAGTGGCTGGGCAGTCCACCCCTGCTGTCACTCTGGGGGCACAGACAGCCATCTGGGTGGGTGTGACCCTGCTCTGGGCACGAGGCAGAGGGCCTGAGGCCCCTCCATGCCCAGGTCCTCCCGTGACGCTGCGAGTGTGTGTCCACGTGACGCAGAGTTCCTACTGTGTCACAGAGGCTTGAAAGCCAGGGAGGTGGCTGCCTAAGGGGCACCCTGCCCTCTGGGGCATCCGTGTGACCCTTCTCATAGTGCAAAGGTTTCTAGGGGCTGAAACTGCTCAGGATGGAGCGGGGGCTCAGCGCCTGTCGCCTCCACAATGCTGTCAAGGGACCCGCCGGGCACTCACGCTCTTGAGCTCCCGAAACGGCACAAATTGCACGATGTCGCGGAGGGCGGGCTCGCCGCGTGGGGAGCGCAGGACACCGTCATCGCCGTCTAGCACCTGCATGTCGGTGAAGTCGGCGTTGCCCACCCCAACAATGATGATGGACATGGGCAGGTGGGAGGCACGCACAATGGCCTCGCGTGTGTCCGCCATGTCGGTCACCACACCGTCCGTCAGAATCAGCAGAATGTAGTATTGCTGGGGGCACAGGGGAGGAGGGGCTGTGGGAACCCTGCAGGGCCGCTGCACCTCCCCTAGTCGAACCCCAAGTCCACCAACCAGACCGCCTGGGGGTGACTACAGTGGCCAAGCTTTTCTAAAAATGTGTTCACAGAAGCATACCACATGTACACAGGTGCACACACACACATGGAATCACAGTGAGCTGTGACCACGTGCTCCCTCTAACCCGGAGGTGGATACGGCCACACCTTACAGGTGGGGACAGTGAGGCTAGGGGAGCCAGGGTTGACCCAGGTGTGAGGCCAGAGGAGAAGGGATCATCAGCCCTGGGCGGGGAGGGTCTCCCACACTCTGAAGAGACGCTGAGATTTCAAACAACACACTCTGGCCCAGCCTGGCCAGGTGCCCAGTGTGTCTGCGCATGACAGACTGGGGCTTGTTTCAAATAAAGGTCCATTTCCAGAGTGAAAAAAAAACAAAACCACTCAGCAATCATTACTAAAAATCTGGGTGAGAGAAAACACAGAAGAGCTGCAAAAATCACCCTGGAGCGCCAGCGCTGGAAGGCCGGCCAGACTATCGCCTAGCCTGCCCAGCTCTGGCCGAGTGGGCACCCTCTCCCAGGGACCCTCTCTGAGCCCCCAGACCAGGGGGATGGGCAGTCTCCTGTCCAGGGCTGGTGGATTCCCACAGTGCCTGGCCCAGCCCTGAGCCCCACACAGCCTCCTCCCACCCCCAGAGGAGGGGCAGCACCCCACTGAGACCTCACAGCCCTGCATCTGCCTGCAGTGCAAACACCACACCATGACAGCCTGCGACGGAAGCGTCACCTGAACCCGGGGACCACTGTAGTCGGGGCCCCGGTAGGTGACAGCCAGAAGGGACAGGGTTTCTCCGCAGGACAGAAAGGCGGGCGAGGGCAAAGTTCAAGAGGAAGCTCAGGGAAGGGGGTCCCAGATGCTGCCCAGCCTCCACCCACATCCACCTCACGCAGCTAAGATGAAGGGTCTGAGCCCCAGCAAGGACAGAGGCAGACCTGAGGCCCCCAGAGTTTAACCCCTCCCAGAGGAATCAGACGGACACGAAGGCCACCACAAGGGCATGGTCAGCAGACTCCAGCCGGGGGCCCTACTGTAGGCACATGCCGATCTCTTTAACAAGGGGGTGGCAAGGGGACCCCATAGGAGAAGGCAGGGGGTCCCCAGCAGGATGGCCACACCCACTGTCAGGCCCAGCCCCTTATCTTAACCCTGTGCCTCCTGGAAAATCCACCATGGTGTGGACGAGATGGCTGAACACTTAATGCTCAGGAACTGACGTTGTCTTTAGGTGTGATAATGGGACCCTACTGTACCTCTTTTAGAGGTTTATACTGATATTTACTGATGAAATTATGTGTCTAAAACTTGCTTTAAAACAATACAAGAACATGAAAGCTGAATGTAATCCTTAACTCCAGGCTGGATTCTACACCAGAAATAATATTGTGATAAAATTATTGTTTTTTTGGCAATTAATGAAATTGGAGCATATTATATAAAGTATTGGATCTAAATTAAACCACCTGAAATTGATACTTGTACAGTGACTATAGAAGAGAATGCCTGGATCTGAGGAAAGAAGGGGTGGGAGGCGACACTATGACCTTGCCTTTGGGGGCTGTGTGCCTGGGAGAGCCACCCCCACTCAGGGCACGGGACCAGGGACCACCAGGGATTGGGCGATGGCAAGTCCCAAGGATGGAGCAAGGCTGAGAGCAACAGCCTAGTCCCACCATAGGGACTTCCCTGGGAGTGCAGTGGACTTCCACTGCAGGGCGCACAGGTTCAATCCCTGGTCAGGGAACTAAGATCCCACATGCCGCGGGGCACAGAAAAACAAAGGGGAAAAAATAGATCAGGAGACCAGAACATGGGAAGGACAGGTCCTGGGGTGGTGAGGAACATGGACACATGGGGACAGATGGAGGCTGGGGTGAGACAAGCGGAGGGGTCGCCTTCAATGTGAGACTGCAAAGCTGTTCTGTACAGGATCTCGTGAGCAGATCAACACCAAGAACTTGGGTGTGGGGAGTGGGGTTAGGAGGCCAGCAGCCTGCTCTCAAGAGATTCAAAGGGAAGAAAGGACCAGTGTGTAGATGGGGGCAGGGGAGGAAGAGAAGTAGGAGGAGGTAACAGGGCAGAAGTCGCTGACCAGTGAGTCCAGGGAAAGGATGGGCCAAAGGCATTGGGTTATTCTTCCATAAAGTTGACTATTCTTTTTTTTTTTTTTTCAGAATAAAAGGTTAAAAGAAGCCAACAGAGTCGTCGTGCCTCAGGCAGGTCTACAGAACCCTAATGCAGGAGGCAGCCTTTAGCGTCTCACCACTTGTGTGAATTAAGAAGAGGGATTTCCCTGGCAGTCCAGTGAATCAGGACTGGGCACTTCCACTTCCCCGGGCCTGGGTTCAATCCCTGGTCGGGGAACTAAATTCCCACAAGCTAACACAGTGCAGCCAAAAAAAAAAGACCATGCAAACAAAATAACAATACATGTATAACAGAACCACAGACAGCAGATCAGCCTCCAGGGCGAGAATCTCCTGGGCAGAGAGCTGCGCTCAGCTCACTGGCTCTGGGGCCCTCGAGGCGTGTCCACGCCCGGCCTCACTCCTCCAGACACCCGGGATTCCTGCTTCCGGCCCCTCTTCCCTCCCTCGGCCTCCCCCGCCCCACCTCCCGGCCCCGCCCACCGGCCCCGCCCGACCTGACCCTTCCCTCTTCCCCCGCGGCCAGCCCTTCCTCACCCCCCCCCCCACCCCCCCACCCCGCGCTGGCACTAGGCACCTACAGAGGCCTCACGGGTGCGCTCCTCGGCCGCGGCTGTGCGGGCCACCTTGGAGATGATGGGCGCCACGTTGGTGGGGCCGTAGAGCTGGACCCTGGGCAGGCAGTTCTGGTAGGCCTCCACCACACCCTGGATCCCTGTGGGGGGAGGGGTGTGAGCACGGCCCCAGCCCACCCCCACCACGGGCCATTCACTCTCCTACCTTCGCACTCATCGTCTTCTGGGTTGAAATTGATGGCAAAGTCATGGGACACCTGGGCAGAAGGGACGGGTCAGCGGGTCCAACTCCTAGCACCCCCCACCCCAACTACTGAGAGAGGCAGGTTTGGAGCCCCCGGGGCCACCGTGTGACACATCCTTTGTGGAAGGGGGTCACTGGGGACAGAGGGCAGAAGGCCAACCCTGGATCCAGTGTGACCCGGAGCTTCTGAGATGTATTAGCCAATAATTCCCCAACCCCCAACCTTTCTGCTCAAGCCAGTCAAACACCCTTTCTAAACAGAAAATTCCAGACGAATGTCCCCCTTCTCCTCACAGGGCCACAGGGCTGAGTGAGAACACTAGTGCTGGGAGGTGAAAGGCAGGTCCCCACCCCCTGCCCCACCACCTGTCACATGGCTCTGCTTCCCCTGGGGTCCCGGGACCCGGGCTTTCTCCTACCTCATACTTGGGAGGGATCCGGGCTCCAAACCCCAAAGCAGAGAGCCTCTTGTCGCTGGAAGAGAGGCCGCCTCATCACCCAGGGGCCCCGACCTCACCGAGGGAACGGGGGCTTCGGGGAGACACCAACAGAGCCAGGAGACCAGGTGCCCCGAACCACATAGGGGAAACTAAGGCCCAGAGCCATGAGGCGGCCCCCAGGATCGCAGGCAGGCAGGGGTGGTGCTGATGCAGGGACCTTGGCCCCATCACTCCCTAGGCCTCGAGAGCCCTACCCCTCTACGGCCTCAGTTTACTGCTCTGTGTCTGCGAGAAGGACTCGGACCCCTGTGGGGGGCCGCCCCATCTCCCTTCTCAGGCCCTGAGGCGCTGACCCATGACTTCTGCAGAGCCCAGGAGGGATGGGAGGCCGGCGCACCTGTCATAGTCCTGGCAGATCTCTCCCACGGCCACCAGGGCCTGCAGATACTCGTTGGGCTGGAAGGGGTTGATGTAGTGCAGGGAGCAGCTGTTCCTGGGGTCCCCATTGGAGGCCGTGAAGTCAATGGCCACCTGCAGAGGCCACGGCGTCATGAGCCTGGAGCCCTCCTTCCTGGCCTGGGTGGCAGCTGCACCCTATCTGACAGCTAAGGACACCGAGGCCTGGGGAAGCCGCTTGCCCAGGGATGTGAGAAAACCCCGGGGCTGTAAGCCCAAGGGTCTGATGCTGTGCTGGCTGGGTCACAGGAGAAGGGACAGACCAACCCCAAAGCTCCTGGGTCCCCAGGCGCAGCCAGCGCCTCTGTGGCAACACCAGCCAGGGACCCCAAGGAGCCGGAGCAGTCACAGTGGACCCTCAGCACCTCCTCCTGCAGTCAAGGGTGAAGGGAGGGGCTGGGCAGGGCCTGGGAGGAGTAAGCCCTGAGATGGGGTCCCCGAGTGTCCCTCCACCCACTCACTACCCTCAGGCCTTTCTGGCTGTCACTTGAAGAAGCTCGGAGGGGTCACAAGGAAGGGGTGTGCAAGCCCTGCAGAAGGGCCTTTTCTGCACACATCCACCTAGGGTGTCAAACGGGCTGAGTGGGGCCAGGCGCCAACCCCCCCATCCTCTGGGATGCAGCCCACAGGCGGTGTGGAGGGTGCGGACTCACCGTGAAGTGGATCTGGCAGCCGCCCATGACGTAGTCCAGGAACGAGTACACCCTGTAGAGCTTCCAGGGCCCCCACCCCGGGGAGACTCAGGCCAGGGCTTCAGGGCAGGGCCTCTGGGGCTGCTGGGACCTGCCCTCCCCCAGGGCAGCTGGGGCAGACAGGAGCCTGGCAGCCTCAGTCCCTGCCTCTCAGGCCCTCCGGCTGTCTGCATGCCTATTTCCCCCCAATCATCTATTCTCTTGTTTCCCCCTCCCCTCCATTTCCTAACCCACCTCCATGCATTGGGGGCACAAGAGCCCTTGAGTCCATCTGACAATGGGGGAGATTCCAGGGAGTGGCCTGCCACTGCTGAGCTTGCTCTCCGAAGAGCTCAGGCAGCAGGACTACCCCTCAACCCCGCACCGTGGGTGGGCGGGGGAGGGTCTGCAGCCTGGGCTGAGGCTCACCTTCAGGTCTGCCAGGATGACCACCCCAGAATTCTTGTAATTGCGCTTCTTCTGCTTATATTTGGAGTTCACACAGTCCCACTGGGCCTGGGGGACAGGGACAGGCAGAGACCCCCACCCAGAGTGCCAGCGCCCAACACCCCACCCTAAGGGGCCAGGGAGGCCTTGAAGCCCTGCCCATTGGCATCTGTCTGTCCAACACAGGCCTGTGATCCCTACTCTGACCACCTGGTGAGCGTGGCTGTCATGCTCTGTCATCATCTTTAGCCTCTCTAAAGCCATCACAAGCACTTTTGGGGAACTCAGCCCAGGGCCAGCGCCCCAGAGCATTCTGGCGGACAGGCCGGCTCACCTGGTCCTCCCCGAAGGCTTTCTGCATCTCCTCGAAGGTGGTGGAGAATTCTCCAATGAAGTCATGCTTTCCGCGGGAGTCATAATCCCAAACGAGGCCCTGGGGAGCCCAGGACTCCTCAGCCTGTCTGCCCCTCTGGGGTCCCAGGCCTGGGCGTCTCCCTGGCCCTGCAGGTAGGCCGCCCCCTCCGCACCACTCCTCTCCAGTACCTCTCCCCCACCCCCACCCCCTGCACATCTCAACTCCAGCAGGGTGTGGTCTGACAGGGTGGCCCCACTCAACCACTCGCCCCGCCCCCTTCCCAGCCACACTCCCATCCTCCAGGCGCAAAGCCCCACCTACTTTCAGAGGCCGTGACTCCTCACAGCTGCACAGGCTGCTCAGAGACACCTTGAAAGGTTGCCAGGTGGGGCTCAGGTCGTTCTTCACCACCTGTGGGCCGGGAGGGGCGGGCGGCTCAGGGGGCCCAGCCTCAGGCTCCAGGCAGGACCCTGCGAACCCATAGCTGCATCTCCGAACCTCGTTCCATCCAGAACCTCTGTAGCTTCCTCCGCATTCCAGGACCACCTGGTCTCCTTTCCTTACATAGCCTTTTTTTAACTCTAATTTATCTCAAAAGGAAACGCTTTCCCACTGCTGTCACTGGGATCTTGTTTCATGGGCAGGTAGTCACAACAAATGCAGATCCTTGACCCTAGGTCACAAGGTCCACCCATGCCTGGCTGCTGCCTGTTCAAAGCGGGATGGCGGGCAGTGTTGGGGATCAAGACCCCTACAGCTACGGCGGGCAGGGAGGTGCAGGAAGGGTCAGGGGCTACCCTCTCTGTGCTTTCACGCTACCCTCGGGTGCTGCGTGGGGACCCCTCACCTCTGTCCTGTACACCAGTTGCTCGCTCTGATCATCATTGATCCTGTATAGTTCCAGGAATGGGTCTGACTTGCTGAAGAGGTCCTGGCAGAGGAGCAAAAGATGAACTTGGCAAGCTGAGTTGGGGGCCAGGCTCTGCCACTCCCCTGGTGTGAGGGCCCAGCCCTCCCTGAGAGCATCCTGCTCCAGCTTCCCTAGCTCCCCAGCACTTCCAGCCCAGAGACTGGCTCCCAACAGTTTCTCCACTGTCTGCCCTGGGAACTCCCTGAGCCCCTGAGCGTCGTCACAGGAAGCTCTGAGGATGAACAGGGGCAGTGACACAACAGGACCCCGACAGCAGCACAGCTGCCCTGGCTCTGAGTGTGTCCCACTCCGCGGCCACCTGTCATCTCCTCGTGGACACCCCCTGACAGCAGGGAGAGCCGGGCTCCAGGGGACCACCCCTCACCTTGTCGTCCAGCTTCCTGGCCCTGAAGGAGAGCTCCACGTAGCCGTTGTTCCCGGAGATGTCCTCGGCTATCACCTGGGTGGAGTGGGCAGGAGGGGCCTGACCCCTCGCGGGCCTCGGGGTTCAGCCGGCCCACTCCAACCCTTCTCCGCCCTGCAGCCCAGTCTGTGGGAGGTGCCTAGACATCGCGGCAGCCTGGGCTTCGTCCCCCACAGCCTCAGTGACGAAGGGGCGGGGCCTGCAGGGGAGGGGCCGGTGGAAGGCGGGGGCTCACCGTGATGGTGGACTTGCCCGCGTTCCTGCCGAACTTCAGCAACAGTGCCCGGGTCACCTTCTTCTGGGCCACAATCTGGAAGTCAGAGGGTCAGGAGGGTCCGTACCTGCTCCCTGGGGGCTCTAACCCCGCCCAGGGACTCCCCGTCTCCTTCCCAGTGACCCCAGCCACCCTCGGTGGCCTGGCTCCCCAACCTACGATCCAGGTGAGGAAGTGGAGATCCAGGCAGAGGTCTGGGAATTACTGAAGGGCCACCACTGGGATTTGAAGCCAGGCTCCAAACCTTTGGCCGGCCCTGCAGACCTGGTGGCACTGGGTGGCCTTCCCATAATGCAGAGTTTACGTGTATATCCAGACATACGTGTCCATACCTGTGTCCATGGATCTGCACCCGTAGGTGCATGCATGTTTGCACATTGATGTCTGTGCATGTGTGTCCCTGCATGTGAGGAAAGTGGGTGGCGAGCATTGGGTGGACCCTGCTGAAATCTCAGTCCTCTTATCTGACAAGAGGCTCGACCCAGCCGTCTCTGCCCCAGGCAGCAATGGAGATGAGTCACAAGGCCTTCATGTCGGGGAAAAGAAGTCGAACACAAATGGGAACATACTGTGTGATTCACGGACATGATGTTCTAGAACAGGCAAAACTATTGGGGGAGGGGGTTGAGAGGAGCAGGGGAGTCTGCTGGATGACAAAGATACGCTGTGTGATCTGGGTGGTGGTCAGGTGTATACAACTGTCTAAAGCTCATCAATCCCAACCCTAGAGGTCTACACGTATTACTGTATGTAAATTACACCTCATTAAAAAGCCCTCAGAGTACTCACTAGAATCAAATGTGTGACGCGTGGAGTGTTCTGCCCAGAGCCTGTGCTAAGCAGTTTGGCTGGAGGCAAGACCTCTTGTTTCACTGACAATCATAGAGCTAATAGGAATGACTTTACTGGAGGATGCAGGGTCCCTCAGACCAGTCACTGCCATGGAGACAGGCAAGGGAAGGGCTCCCTTATGTTGTGGAAGTGACATACGCAGCTGCAGAGCAGTGTATGTCATTTGTGTTTTTAAAAGTGTATATATAGAGAAAAAACTATATGTCCCTTTACTCTGATAAGACTACCTCTCTCCAGGAGGATGTAACAAATCTGGGGGCAGGGCAGGAGGGAGACACCCAGAGCATGCCTGTTATACTTTCTGAATTTAGATCCATATGACTATATTACCCAGTTCCAAATTACATTTTTTAAATTAACTAAAAGACATTTTTTAAGGAGCTAGGAGTCAGGCAGAACACCTGGTACACAGTTGGTGCATAATCTTGCTGTCCCCAGACCACCACTGCACCTGCTGAGGTGCCCATGCTGCCCTCCTCCTCTAAGGGCATGGGGACAGGGCACCCACCTGCCCTAAAGTGCATTCCATGCCCCCCAGGAAGTCATCCTCCTGGCAGCTCAGGCTGCTGGGCCCATGGGTGTCGTAGACCTCAAAGCGCAGCTTCTGCACCTCCTCGAAGTAGTAGTCAAGTGTGAAGACCTTGGAGAAGACCGGGTGCAGGCTGCTCCGGACTACCTCGGTTCTGTCCACCTGCAAGTGGCCCTGGGTGAGCAGACCCCTGGAGGAGGGGGACAAGATTCTACCGGTGCACTGCCCGGAGATCCTGTGCCTTTGCTGTAGCCCGCAGGGTTCCCTGTCCCACCCACCTGCCCTTGGGTGGTCCTGGAGGACTTGCATCCAGGTTGTGCTGTGGGAAGACCCATCTGCTGCTTCGAGGCTTCCGGTTGCCCCCTGGGGAGGGTCACTCCCCAGAACCCCTGGCACCTCCCTCCCTGAGATAAAGGCGCAGTTCTCTGGCCCCCACAAGCTACAGCTTCTCGTCTCGTGCCCACACAGCCTCCTCCATCCCCAAACCACAGATGGGGAAGCAGGCTCAGAGAAGGGAAGGGGTGTCCAAGGACACCCCAAGTAAGGGACAGAGCTGGGTTGGAACCTGGCTGGGCAAACCTTAAAGCAGAGATCTTTTGCCAGCACCCTGCTGGACAGGCAGGGAGACTCCAGAGTTGGGAAGGGGGGCGAATTGCAGAGATGACCCCTTGGTTCAGCTCTCTCCTCCAACTTGGGGCCCAACCCATCAAAGTGCAACCTGCCCTGCTCCAGAGTTCCACAAACTCCCACACCCCAGATGAGGGTGTTTATGTGCTTTCTCAAGGGACATGTGCCGCAGGGAGCGCTGAGGCCAAGCAATGGAGGCTGATGGGGGCTTGGGCCTCTCCAGCAGATCCTTTGCCCCCGAAGTCGATGACTGGAGGGTTTCTCAGGCCAGGAGGCTGGTGGTCCAGAGATGACAAAAAACAGCACAACGTCACAGCCAGGGAGCACTGCGGTCCAGGGAGCTGGCGCTGCGCATCTCTAGGACTATGCGACCCTCTGCGGCTGTACCCCCGACGTGCCCCTAACCTCCCTACCTCCGCCCGGGCTGTATGCGGCCACCGAGGCCAGGGACGCGCGTGCGCGGACAGACCCGTCGCAGGGGGAGCGCTGGAGCCTGGGGCGCACTCGGGTCCGAGTTCCGCCCCCCCAGCTCTCTGGGGGCTCAATGCCCGACTTCACCTATTCGCCCCCGATTTGTTGCCCTTTAGAAGTGAGGCCACGCGTCTCACGTGAGATGGTGTCGGAAAAAGCGCTTCGTGGGGCGCAGAGCGGTCTGAGCAGTCCCGCGGCCCGCCCTCTGGGAGCGCAGGTCTGGGGTGAAGAGCCTGCCCCCGCGCAGGCGCCTCGGCCGCTCCCGGGACCAGAGGGAAGCCCGCGTCGCCGAGAGACGGGACGCGCCCAGAGCCAGGTCCGCGAGGCTTGCGAACCGTCCGCTGCTGCCCCGACCCCGCCCGCACGCGCCGCGCTCGCCAGGCCACCCCGCGGCCGCTCGGGACCGCCTCGACTCTTCAAAACTCGAGAGCCAGGCGCCAGGCTGGGAGCCTTCTGGGCGGGCATCCCGGTCTCAGAGATGGAGTCCTGGCTCCCAGAGCGCCCGGCTAGCTTCCTATGGGACCCGCGGTGCGCTGTCTCCGCCCTGCGAATGCGGACCGGGCGGAGGACTGGTGCTCCCGGCTGCCCCGCGGGCCCAAGGTGGACCCGTGACCTCGGTCAAAGCCCTGTGTCCCCTACTCTCCTCTGTGCCCCCCAGGAGAGCCCCTCCGGCTCCCTCAAGCCTGGGTGTTTCACTTGGCCCCGGAGCCTCCACCCGGACCCGGGGTCGTACCCTCCACTCCAGGGCTCCCTCCCTCTACCTGGAGCCCCTCTCGTGGTTCCGCCTCCAACCCAGCCCCTACACTTCAACCCCACAGCTCCAGGGCACCCATCTTTAGGCCAGGTAACCCCACCGTGACCCTCCTCTGCACCCCACTAGCCTCGCACATCCATCTCGGCTTCCGCGTCCGCAGCTCCAGGCCCTCACCCCCCGCCTACCCGCGCCCCTACCTGCACCCATTGGCCCTGCGATTGCAGCAGCAGCACCACGCTCGGGTCGGACTTGGTGAGCGGGTCGCGGTCCAGCAGGTGCCGGCAGCTCAGCCGCAGTTCCACCTTCGAGGCGCAGGGCGCCGGCACCACCCCGGGGGCCGCCGCCGCCCGACGCTCTGAGCCCGCGCTCATGCTCCCAACTCCCGCGCTCCGGGACCCGCCTGGGCCCACCGAGGGGCGGCTGTCCGCCGGTCGGCGCCGCGGCCGCGCGGGGAAATGATGGCCTGGCCAGGCGTGGCCGCGCTTCTCTCCCGGCACGCCAGCCTGGCGCGGGCACACGTGGCTCCCGCAGCAGCCACGGCACGGGAACTGCAGGAGGGGGGTGTCAGAGAGGGTGAGACAGAGGAGGGGGCAGTGGAGGGGCGGGGCCTAGGCGGGGCCGGGCCGAGAGGGGGCCCCCGGAGCCTGGCGGGGAGGAATGGGCGCTGAGCGGTGGCCTTAGCCCGCCCTTCGTCCCCATCCCCATCCGTCCCCATACCCCTTCGAGGATGCCCAGGTTTCCACGGGTTCAAATCCCCAGGGTGAGAGGTTTGGGGTCCAAACTGGGTGGGCCCTCCCAGGATGACCAGAGCCCCACGGGGGGCCCTGCGTGTGGAAACCTGCTCAGGTCAGGAGGCTCTCTGCTGGCCTAGGCGTGGGCCCCAGGTCCCTGCAGGCTGCCCCCATGGGAAGCCAGGGCCCAGCAGAGGCCCAGTTTAGCACCAAATCCACACCTCTCCCCACCCCTCAGACCCCAACCCCAGGCCTTGCTGCATTTAGTGAGGCATCACTTCAGTCAGCAAGCATGTGGTGGGCGCCTCCTGTGTGCCAGGTGCCTTGGGGCTGGGACTGGACGCAGGAAGAACGGGTCTGCCTTCCCAGAGTCTGTTGTCCGGGAGCCAGTACAACCCCTGCTGTCCTGGGGGTGTCTACACTGAGGGTCAGGGTCTGAGGTCCTTCCACATGTGTCTGCTGCACTCAAATCAGAACAGGTCTGGGCTCCTTGGGAGGGGCCCCTCTCATCCTGAGCTTCACCCCCACCTTGGACCACCCTGTGCTTGCTGCGAAGCTGTGCAGAAGAGGAGGTTTTGGTGGAGGCAGAAGCCACCTCCCAGTCCATTTTCTTTGCCAGTTTCTGCCTAAAAATAGGGCACAGACCTGGCCAAAAGCCATGGTGGGAGACAGGAAGGGGGTTTAAGGTAAAAGGGGACCCAAGGGCCAGGGGAACAGAAACCAGGTCTCGGGCACACTGGGCTGTTGTGAGCTCAGGCTGAGCCTTGGTTGCCAGGACTCCAGAAGATCCTGGGGTCGGAAGCCCCACCAACAACAGGACAAAGATGCTGCCCAGGCGGAGGTGGAAAGTGGAAGTTTGCACCCCAGAGTCAAAGGAGGGTTTTCCAGAGGTGCTTTGCAGAGGACACCATCCTTGGTGGTGGAATACAGGTTCACACCCCAGGGGTGCCTGCAAGGCAAAGACCTTGTGCCCAATTTGCAAGAAAGGGAATTCTTTGCAGGCCAATCTGGTGCCTCCTTCTGCTGCCTCAAGCCTCCATGTCCCCCCTCCTAGAAGCTGGCCCAGGTCCCAACAGCTTCAGAAACCAGCCGTTCAGAGGGCTAGCTTCTCTCTGTAGACAATTACCAGCCTGGAGCCACTCTGGGCCTTCCAGCTCCTGCATCTTTCTTGGCCTGGCTTCCTAGAGTCCATGTTTGTAGCCCATCAGCTGTGCTCTTGGCCTCATGGAGGCTCACTGGCTTGCAGGGGCCCCAGTTCCCCTTGCACCCTGGCTAAGGCTTCTAGCCTCTCTGTTTTATGGGATTAAGAATGCAAAGCCCCAGGATGGAGGCTCAGATGGGCCCCCAGCCCCACCTTGGCATGCCCAGAGGCTCAGGGTCAGCCTTGGGAACTTCCCTGGGACCTTTCTCCTCCCAGCCCTGAGGACAGCTCTTTCCAATGCATGTGTTCACGCTAACTGTGATGTGCTAGCTACTAAGCCACCGCAGCCCCATTTCACAGACGAGGAGGGGCCACCCAGCCCACCAATAGGAGAATAGAGCTTACACCCAGCCACAGTTCAACTCTTAACCATCACACACAGCACCACAGTAACTTCGTATTGTCACCCCCGGGGGAGAGGGAAAAGAGAATTCAGAGTTTGGGGATTCAAGACTCTGAGGTCCAGAGATTCTAATGGACCCACTGGGGTCTCTGCTTCCCTGGTGGCTCAATGGTAAAGAATTCACCTACCAAGCAGGAGACATGGGTTCAATCCCTGAGTTGGGAAGATCCCCTGGAGAAGGAAATGGCAACCCACTCCAGTATTCTTGCCTGGAAAATCCCATGGACACAGAAGAGCCTTGTGGGCTACAGTCCATGCGGTTACAAAAGAGTCGAAAATGACTTAGCAATAAACAACTGGGGTCTCTGCCGCAGCCTCACGGCAACAGGCCCCTCCCTGCCTTGCAGGGTGACCCTGGGCTCAGCTCCAGAGCTGACCTGGAGAGGAGGCCGGCAGGGCAGCTCCATGAAGCACTAATGGAGAGATTCTCCAGAGCCCAAGAGGGGCCACTGGGCTGCAGGATCCACCCGCCCCTCCTCACCCAGCAGCCCAAAAAGGCCTCAGGACAAGGGAGGGCCCGGAATGTGGGGGGGCGAGAGCTCAGGCTGCCAGACGCAGGAAGTGAGATCCCCACCTTCAGATATTCTGTTGTTACTGCTGCACAGGAAATAACAACACATGTTCCTTGTTGAAAAGTTAAAAAATGTAGATAAGCAATTTAAAAAAAATGGAAATTCTAGCACCCAGGCAGAAACACTGTTAACACTTTGATGTTTATCCCTCCAGCTTTTTTTTCCACGCAAATCTGTTTGTGTTAGTTTTTACAAGCTGCTTCCCACCCTTAGGGCCCTTCCTACATGTGGCTCCTCAGATCACAAGCATGGGGACTCTCTGCCCCACCTGACAGCTGAGTTCCTGGGCCTAGCACTGTGCCTGGCACACAGTAGGTACTCAATAAATGTTCAAAGACGTTCAAAGAGGTACTCAATAAATGTTCCTGTGTGCAGTTTTTTAGTAACTGCTTTTCTTTACACCGTATCGCTGTCTTTCATCCCATCGACTGTTACCCCAAAACTTGTATGTTGAAATCCTGACCCCCAGTGTGGTGGCATTAGGAGGCGGGTCTTGGGAGGTGCTTAGGTCACGAGGGTGGAGCCCCACTGCCTTTGTAACTGGGACCCTAGAGCACTCCCTCACCCCTCTGCCATGTGTGAACCAGACACCAAATCTGCTGGCACCTTGACTGATCTTGGAGTCAGCCTCCAGAGCTGTGAGAACTCAGTATCTGGTGTTTATAAGCTCCCCCCAACCCACCCCCAGTCCACAGTCTATGGTGTTTCTGTTCTGGCAGCCTGAAGGGACACTCTACCTCGATAAGCTGAGGCCAACAGCAGGGGGCTGGGGCACTGCAACCCCTGAGGCAAGTCTAGAAACCACTGAGTTGCAACTAGAGTTTTACTGGAGCATGGCCATCCTGTGTGTTTACGGATGGTCTGAAGCCGGCTTCGCCCTGCAAGAGTAGAGGGATACTCTGTGGCCTGGAAAGCCTGAAATGCTCACCATCTGGTCCTTTAGGAAATGGTCTGTAGCGTGCATCTCCCTACCAGCCCACCCTGGGTGCTCAGCGGGGGGATCTGAGGGGGCTAGCGGGGTAGAAGCGACCCTTCCTCATGTATTTAACTAACCCCATGCTGAAGCCGAAGCTTCAATACTTTGGCCACCTGGTGCAAACAGCTGACTCATTGGAAAAGACTCTGATGCTAGGAAAGATTGAGGGCAGCAGAAGGGGGTGACAGAGGACGAGATGGTTGGATGGCATCACCAAGTCAATGGATATGAGTTTGTGCAAACTCCAGGAGATAGTGAAGGACTGGGAAGCCTGGCGTGCTCCAGTCCACGGGGTCGCAAAGAGTTGGACACGACTTAGCAACTGAACAATAACAATCTCTATCTCTTTAAATGCTTCTACATCACCAATTTTTGGAGCAACAATATAGCATCCTTGTTTTAGACAACTTGCTTCTCAAGCCACAGGGCCCTGCTTGCACTGGCTCCCCCCTACTGGCCGGCTCCTACTCACCCTTTGAAGCCTGGCTGAACATGCTCCACCCCCAGCACTGGCTCTGAGCTTCTGGGAATTCACCCCCTCAGCATCAGATGGGATGCCTTGAGCAAGTGCCAGAAAGCTCAGCCCCTCAGGAGGGGAGCAGAGCTACGTCCAGATTGTGTACAGTCCAGGCTGTGTTCAAGTGACACATTGCTCAGGCAAGGCCATCACCATACCCTCCATGTTGTCCTTCCCAGGGCCCAGTGGATTTGTTCCAGAGGCTCTGGAAGGCACGCTGAAACTGTCGAAGTTTTAAGAATAGGAGGTGGTGGGGCTAACAAGGCTTTCAAAAGCTTACACCGGTGGGCTGGGTGCTTCTTTGATTAACCTAGAAAGGTCACTTTATCTCAGAACCCTGCTGTCAGAACTGGACTGTTTTCCTACAGGATTTGCAGTTTCTCTTGTTGATGTTCCAATTGCTCAGTCGTGTCCAACTCTACCACCCCACGGACTGGAGCATGCCAGTCTTCCCTGTCCTTCACCATCTCCTGGAGCTTGCTCACTCATGTCCATTGTCTTGGTGATGCCATCTAACCACCTTGTCCTCTGTTGTTCCTTCTCCTGCCTTCAAGCTTTCCCAGCATCAGGGTCAGCTCTTCGCATTAGGTGGCCAAAGTATTGGAGCTTCAGCATCAGCCCTTCCAATGAATATTTAAGATTGATTTCCTTTAGGATTGACTGGTTGGATCTCCTTGAAGTCCAAGGGACTCTCAAGTCTTCTCCAGCACCACAGTTAAAAGCATTGACTCTTTGGCGCTCAGCCTTCTTTATGGTCCAACTCCCACATCCATACATGACTACTGGAAAAACCATCGCTTTGACTCTACAGCATTTCTCTTACTTATTAATGGCTGCACCAAGTCTTAACTGTGGCCCATGGGATCTGTAGTTGCAGCATGTGGCAGAGTTCCCTAACCAGGGATGGACCCCAGGCCCCTTGCATTGGGAAAGTGGAGTCTTAGCCACTGGACCACAGGGAATTCTTTCACTTTTAAAAATGAGACAGGTGAGCCCAGAGCACTACTATCCCAGAGCAGAGTATGCCACATGTATACACACATTGTCCCACCTCCCCATCCACCACACACATGCTCACATCAAATGGAGAGAGACACGAGCATACACGCAGCCACAATTGAGTGTGCTGAGACACAGGCATTCCACCAGAGGCAGCACTGGGGGGGGTGCCGGGTGAGGGGGGGACCTCCCCCTCCCATTATACCTCCAAAGACATGTCATTTTGGTACTTTCCCACAATCAGCCCCCAGCCCTCCCCCCAGGGGTCTCCTGCCCACTCTGCAAAACAGGTCTGAACATTGTGTCACTGCCAAGGCTCAGAGAGGAGGATGGCCTTTGTGAGGTCACACAGCATTGACTCTACCCAGACCCCACTCCCTACCCAGAACCCAGTTCTCTCGCCTCCCTTGACCCTCCAGGCCCATGTGTCTCCAGGGCACAGAGGACCATAGGGCATGGAGTGCCTGCGGTTGGCTGGGTCGTCTGAGCCCTTCCGAACCTGCGCAGGGCCAGCTGGAAAACACGACATTGTCCAGGACGAGCTGCCCTGCTTCTCAGCTCCTTGCCCTGCTTCTCAGCTCCTTGCCCTG
>NW_024070197.1:50100038-50134680 GCF_014754425.2 Oryx dammah
CAGCTCCTTGCCCTGCTTCTCAGCTCCTTGCCCTGCTTCTCAGCTCCCCTGACCAAGAGTCCCCTCTGTGAAGGCCTTACCCTGGGCACCTGATACTGACGCTTCCGGGATGGTGACCTGCTTCACTGGGTGAGAGAGATCTCTGAACCTTTTAACCCAATCTCAGCGTGCTACTTTGCTTGTTAAAAAGCTGCTGGATCCAGCCCACACTTAACGGACAGGACAGACACATGACGGTGAACCAGTGGCTATGTCAGGAGGGGGACACCCTTGTGCTTCCAGTCCCAACGATGAAGGCAGCATAGGCCAGGGAGACAGGCAGCAGCAGTGTCCACGGGGTGCGCACCTCAAGGTGACAAAGACCTGGTTTTGTACCTGATTCAAGTAAGGGCTTTGAAGATATTCTTGGTGAAGCCGCCTAGATGGTGCTCACAGCCCCTCTGCCCTCAGTCCCTTTCAACAGTGACCCAGTTTTGCCTCTTCCTCCCCAGGAAGCACCATCCTTCCTGGTGAAATTTTCAAAGAGGCGATAACTAACCATACACTGTGTTTGATACACTTGCAACTGGGACTTAAAAAGGAGGGGAGCCCAACTGAGGCACCAGAGCTAGCGGGTGGCAGGACCAAGGTCTAACACAGCTTCCCACTGCCCCACAGGTGACGCCCAAGAAAGCCTTGAGCCTTTCCCAGGACAATGAATCTGGAAGGCCAGCGGCCCCCTTAATGGTCTGCAGCAGGCCCTTCACCAGCCCTCCTGTACCTTGGTGACTGTAGCCAATCACCACTGCAACCCAAGGCTGACATGTGCCCACACACTGGAGAGGCAGCCAAAGGACTTTCAGAAAGAAAACGCCACAAAGTTTTGCGTTAAGACTTTGTGGAGCAAAGATTGTTCTGGTTACTGCTGTGTTCCTGGGACACAGTGCGTGCTCAACGCCTGAGTGCCTGTTCTCCATCCTCAAAACTCTCTGCATTATCCCGTTCTAACTTCTCCACCCAGCACCTGCTTGTCATCAGGACCATCCCCAGGATGGTCAACGCCAGGCTGGCTCTGTGTTAGTCAGCTCACTCCTTGTCCTCTGCTCTGGTTCTAAGCCGCTGAGGCAGCAAAAAAGAATACTGACACTGGTAAATTCCTAGAACTGGGCACAAACCACTGTGGATTGAGGTGGAGACTGGAGAAGGGAGGTCATAGCTTCTCACTGATTCTCTTTACATCTGGATCTTTTATGAAACAAAGACCTTATTTTTCCTAACACCCTGAGAGCACACAAGAACAATAGCAAGTGCAACCACCTATGCAAGACCTAAATAAATGAGGACCGTCAGCTCTTTTGCATAGGTGTCCCTTAGTCTGCTCTTTGGCTCAAAAATCCCTGGTGGCTCAGGCGGTAAAGAGTCCGCCTGCAAAGGAGACCCTAGATCAGGAAGATCCCCTGGAGAAGGGAATGGCTACCCATCCCGGTATTCTTGCCTGGAGAATCCTATGGACAGAGGAGCCTGGCGGGCTACAGCTCATGGGGTCACGAGTTGGACATGACTGAGCGACTTACAACTTAAAAGGGTACAAAAAACCCAAAAGCCTAAATAATCTAAAATGACTATAGTTTCTCTGAAAACAAACTGAATCAACTAGAAATTAGGATAAATTTCAAATCTTGTAAAATAGCCTGTGACTTAAAATAATCACGGGAAAAACAAAATAAACTAAACTTTATAACCACCACCAAACCAATGCTGCTGCTGCTGCTAAGTCGCTTCAGTCATCTCCGACTCTTCGCGACCCCATGGACTGTAGCCTACCAGGCTCCTTTGCCTTCTCCGAAACCAGTGCTAGCCTCCTACAATTTATAATCACCGGAGCACCCCTTACAGGTACAGGCAATGTCACCAGTGCGCCCACTATGGTTATCTGTCCCTAAAACCCACAGTTCTGCCCAAGTGGACACTAACCATAGCAGCCCCTGGCCCTGCACCTTCCACTCTGAGCCCTGTAGCCAGGGCTCCAACAGGAAGGCAGTCACCTGACCTGGGGGAGCTTCCCAACTTCTCAGCAGGATCCCAACACAAAGCAAATGGAACCATGGCTTGGGCCATCCAGAGGCAGCGCCCCACGAGCCCTCTTTCATGGATGGATCATGAGGCTCCAATCCCCAGGCCTCCACACCAGCTGTCTCTTGATGGGTCGTGAATTTTCAATATACTGAGTGTACACGTTAAATCAGCGCCTTATAAACTGTTACCTTTAGATGTGAAAATAATATTTTAATAGTAACAGGAACACACAGCACCTCCTGGGCTGGAGGGTCCAGACAAGAACACTAAGCACAAGCCTCCCAGGTACCAAAGCTGGTTCCCTCACAGCTCTGTTGTGACAAAGGTCAGACACACCGCAGGTCTCCCTCGAGGGCTCCCCCCCAGGCCCTGGCTCCTTACACAACGAAGGTCACATGGACACTGCAGGTTTATCCTAAGTTGCCAACAGCACTTTATTTTTTCTTTTCAACATCCTGTTCTGCGGCTTCCTTGGCCCTTTTCGCCCTGATGCCGAAGAGCCGGGCATTGGCACGGGCCATGCGGAGACTGGCAAATGCCTTAAAGTTCTTCTCCTCCTCCGTGATGACTCTGGCTTTCTCCTTCTTATAGACCTAGAAGGGAGTCCAGCCAACTGTCAGCAAACTGAGAGGCCTTGGGGGGGGAATCCGCCCACCAGAGTAAAGCTAACTGGAGGCCACCAAGAGATTAGGACAGTGCCTCCTTGGTTCAAAGTAACCTCAAACTCAGAACCTAGTGCCCAAATCATGTGAAGGGTGGGTGGGGCCTGGATACAAGGTGGGTGTAGGGGTTCAGGCCCACCCCACCTCCCACTCCCAGGAGCCTCAAGGGCCTTGTCAATTGCTGGTCAGGCTATAAGATCACCAAACATACATAGAGAGCTGCCTTTGGCCTGGGCTTCCCAAACATCAAGGAGTGGAAAGGACCCTACATAGAGGGTAACAAGTGAGGGCGACTAAGCTTTCCTCAAGGAGCCCATCTGTTTGGATGCAACCGACTCTCCTCAGGGCAGGTCGGTCTTTCACAAACCAGTAAATCTCAACATGGGCCCCGGCTGCCACACAGAATCCCTCCAACCCAACCCCAGGTCCATTCTCCCAACACGCCCACTTACATTCCGTATGGGCATAACAGGTCCAGTCAGCTGAGTGGCCAGTTTGAGCTCTTCAGCCTGTTTGTCAATGATAAAGGAGTCAAGTGACTTTAGCTCATTTCCCAAGGAGCCCCAAACTTGTCACCCCTGAGTGCCTGTGGATTCCTGCCCGATCGAGTAAAGGTGGGCAGGGTCAGATCAGTCACCCATGCCTGAACCAGGGATGCAGGGAGAATGACTGCCAGCAACCCATGTAGATGGGCACTGCTGATCTCATGCAGAGTACATCATGAGAAATGCTGGGCTGGAAGAAACGCAAGCTGGAATCAAGATTGCCGGGAGAAATATCAATAACCTCAGATATGCAGATGACACCACCCTTATGGCAGAAAGTGAAGAGGAACTAAAAAGCCTCTTAATGAAAGTGAAAGAGGAGAGTGAAAAAGTTGGCTTAAGAAAAGTTGGCTTCTTCAGAAAACGAAGATCATGGCAACCGATCCCATCACTTCATGGGAAATAGATGGGGAAACAGTGTCAGACTTTATTTTGGGGGGCTCCAAAATCACTGCAGATGGTGACTGCAGCCATGAAATTAAAAGACGCTTACTCCTTGGAAGAAAAGTTATGACCAACCTAGATAGTATATTCAAAAACAGAGACATTACTTTGCCGAGTAAGGTCCGTCTAGTCAAGGCTATGGTTTTTCCAGTGGTCATGTATGGATGTGAGAGTTGGACTGTGAAGAAAGCTGAGCGCCGAAGAATGGGTGCTTTTGAACTGTGGTGTTGGAGAAGACTCTTGAGAGTCCCTTGGACTGCAAGGAGATCCAACCAGTCCATTCTGAAGGAGATCAGCCCTGGGATTTCTTTGGAAGGAATGATGCTAAAGCTGAAACTCCAGTACTTTGGCCACCTCATGAGAAGAGCTGACTCATTGGAAAAGACTCTGGTGCTGGGAGGGATTGGGGGCAGGAGGAGAAGGGGACGACAGAGGATGAGATGGCTGGATGGCATCACTGACTCGATGGATATGAGTCTGAGTGAACTCCGAGAGTTGGTGATGGACAGGGAGGCCTGGCATGCGCGATTCATGGGGTCGCAAAGAGTCGGACACGACTGAGCGACTGAACTGATCCCATGCAAAGATTACTAACACGCAGTACACTTTCAATTTTAACAAAGCTGACTGACTCCAAGTCCTGCCCTTAGTGAATCCTAGCATTTCAGGCAATTAGTTTGAGGCTCCTCAGAGGCTTTCTCCCACATTATTTATCTTCTCTCTACTATGCGTTGCAACCCTGCTTTAGATAGGAAGCTGCAGACAGGTGCTTTGTCCTTGCAGCCCAGCTAGACCCCACAGTGAGACCTCCACACCCTCACCCCGCTGGGCGCTGTGGGAGCCAGGTACTCACAGAGCTGTCTCCCTTCTTGGGGGCCGAGGGCTTCCTGGGGAAGAGGATAAGTTTGGAGCGGTACTCCTTGAGCCGCTGCACGTTGGCCTGCAGGGACTCCGTGCACTTGTTCCGCCGCCTCGGGTCCACCGAGATCCCAATGGTCCGGGCCACCTTCTTGTGGATGCCGGCCACCTGCCCCGACATAAACAGCTAAAGCCCCGAAAACTCCCTGCCCCCCACCCCCTACACCAGGAAGGCTCAGCCGTCAGATGGAAAAGGGTTCAAATGCACTTTCATCATGGCAGTGCAGCGATTCCGGAGAAATGTCATCACTTGGCTGTGTGCCACGAGGAACAACCAGTAGGTCTCAGGACACGGGCTGGTGACACTCACCCTAAGCTCCTCCAGGCTGAAGCCCCTGCCGGCACGAACTTTCGTGTGGTACCTGACCGTCGGGCATCTCACCACCGGCCGGAGAGGACCGGACGCGGGGCGCGGGGCAATGCGGCGCGCCTTGGCCTGCCGGGCCTTGCGTCTGCGCAGAGAAGCCGAGAGGGGGTCACTGTCCGCCCTCCAGCAGCGGGCCGGGCGCGCGGGGGACGGGACGGGACGGGACGGGACGGGACGGGCGCGCTCGCTCCCGGACGCTCACCTACGGATCTTGCGAGCCGGCTGGTTGAACCACGTGGCCACACGCCGCTGCCAGTCCTTGTGGAAGTGGGGCTTCAGGATCATGCCATTCCGGCTAGGCGCCATGGCTGCGGCCGGAAGGCCTGGGGAGCGGGTAAGACGGGGAGCGAGTCAGGTGCGGGCGCAGAGTCCCGTCGGCGAGCGCACAGAGCACGGGCCAAGGCCCGACGCCGCTGGCGACAGGTGGACCCCGGGGACGGCGGATGGAGCCAGATGGCTCCGGATAACATCGATGGCACCCAGCTCCTGTATACTCACCTCCTCCAAGGGCTTACGGCCGGGAAAGGAAGAAGTGCCCCAGAGCACCCTGGGATGGTAGTGAGCCTGGCCAATCAGAAGCGTCAGAGCGTTGTGACCAATCAGAGCCAGGGCCACAGAGTGACGCCCATGCTTTCCCGGCAGTCCTCGCGGCGCGGGGAGATATGGCGTCGCGTTGCCGCGTTCTTGTGGTTCATGCTGCGAGAACGGCGGTTGTCTGGGTCTGGCGATTCTCTGGCCTGCCTGCCTGCTAGTGCGCCACTGGAGGCCTCGCCCTCCGCGTCCCAAGCTGTAATGCAGGACGCCGCGTGGAGCCCGCTCACCCTCTCTGTGGGCGGAGCGCGCACTTAGGAGCGGGCTTCCAGAGCGCCCCGAGCGTGTCGCCCGGAGCCTAGGCGCGTAGAGGTCTGTGGTCGGGCCGCTGGTGGCGAGTAGCCCGCAGAGTGTGGAACTAGAAAGCGTGGCCGGCGTTCCGCTGTGCACACTGCCTTCCACGCAGATGAGCGTCGTAAAAACACCAAGTAGCCAGGCAAGCGTCCGCTCCCTGGACCCTGGCGCCTTCCTGTTCCCGGGTCAGCCTGGGACGACGCCAACACATCTGCCATCTGTAAACCTTTGCGCCCAGCAATCGCCTTCCTTTCCTACCCTCACGCCAATCGCCAAGATTCCTCTCGCGAAATCTGATCGCCATTAAGAATTTCATGACGCAAAATGAGAAATTCGGAGGCCTGCACAAAGTAAACAGTAGCTGATATTGATGGTGATAGCTTTGTGCCCTCTTGAGACACCCTTGGGTACTAGAAAAATCAGATTGGGGCTAAGTGAGGAATTACAAGGTTACGGTAAGGTAGATAGAACATGTTAAGGTTAGAGGAGGCGTGTAACACAAGTGCCAAGGCTGTGGGGAAGGTTGGAACCCTGACACCTCGTAGGTGTGTGCTCAGCTCTGAAGCAAATAAACCCTGAATATTCATTGGAAGGACTGATGCTGAAGCTGAAGCTTCAATACTTTGACCACCTGATGTGAAAAGCCGACTCACTGGAGAAGACCCTGATGCTGGGAAAGATTGAGGGCAGCAGGAGAAGGGGGCAACAGAGGATCAGATGGCTGGATGGCATCACCGATTCAATGGACATGAGTTTGAGCAAACTCCGGGAGATAGTGAAAGACAGGGAAGCCTGGCGTGCTGCAGTCCATGGGGTGGCAAAGAGTTGGAGGCAACTGAGCGACTGAACAACAGCAGCAACTGTGAAGCAAGGGCAGTACCAGCCTTGCTTTGCTGACAGTTGTTAGCAAATGCAAGAAAGCTCTTCTCAGTAACCTTGGAAGTGGTGCTTATCTCTGAAGATAGGGTCGTGTTTAAAATCTCTATCCTTTCATAGGCACAGACAGCTAAACTGGAAGGTCAGTGATCCAGAGGAAAGCGTCTGTGAAGTTGGCTAGTATACTAGTAGAATCTTTGTACTAGATTTGAGATTTTGGGTGTGTGATTGGTGTGAAATGGGAGAAGCTGCTGGGAGCCCTGTTAGGCCTCAGAACAAAGCTCAGTGCCCAGCTCTTGGTAAGTCAAGGTCACACCACTTTGTTTCCAGGTGACAGGGTAGGAGCCAGGGTGGGGAAGGCAGTGCAGGAGAGAAGGAAGGGAGAGAGCAAGGGATTATCCACCTTACAAACTGCTTTGTCCATTGAAGCTGAACCCACACTCCATTCTGGAAGCAGAGGGTTTGTGTAGGAGATGTTTGCTGAAGAAATGCTTGCATTGGCCTGGGGTTTATTTCTTCAGACACAGTCCAATGTTAGCCCTCACCTTCTATGTCTCTCTTTTTTTTTTAACTAAAGATTTATTTATTTTACTTTATTTTTGACTGTTCTAGGTCTTTGTGGCTGCACAAAGGCTTTCTCTAGTTGCAGTGCTCCAACTCTAGGTGCCCAGGGATCAAACCAGTGTCCTCTGTGTTGGCAGGTGGATTCTTAACCTCTGGAGCATCAGGCAGTACCCTGTGTCTTTGAGCACTTTTCAGTGATCCTGCCATGGATCCTTCTCATTGAGAACACAGTCCCCATCCTCTTCTCCTTCTGGACAGACTCACAGACTCGTGCAGCTCGTCTGATCATAGTCAGGGTGTTGCCGGGCTACCAGGGGAAGAAGTCTGGAGTTAATGGTGAGAAGGTGAAGCTGTAGCTTGAGGACCTCAGTCTGCTGCACACAGTCCAATACATTTTTTCAACACCTGAATAGTTCACACTTGCGTCCTTGGGGAACATGCAGAAAAGCAAGTCCTGAGGCTCTCATGTGACTGCTGAGAGCCTGCTGAGCTTCCCAGTTGGGAAGACTGAAGAAATGAGCAGGAGTCCTTCTGATGCAAACACTTGTTTGCTAAAGGTTGTGAAAGTCTTCAGCTACAGGATAAGCCCCTCCCTGCTTAACACAGAACTCCACAGCACAACTCTGCCAAGGGGCTTTTGTCCCAGTCTGGGGCCTGCAAGCGCCACTGAAAGGACTGGCCAGTGGCCCTGGACTAAGTGCTCACTGGGCACAAGGTTTCTGGAGGAGCATCTGGAGGGGTGGGGTACACACGGCTTCCCAGAATTTCCTTGTAATTGTGCTTCGGTTACTCACAGAGGGGTCTGCTTCCCCCACACCTTCACCTGACTGGCCCCCTCCAGCTGTTGCTTCAGAGTCGACCTCAAAGACAGTCAACACTACCTCCTGAAGCCCTTTGACACACAGTCTTGATTTTTTTTAGTTTTTTATTTATTTTTGGCTGCACTGGGTCTTCATTGCTGCATGCAGGCTTTCTCTAGATGCAGTGAGCAGGCACTGCTCTTTGCAGTGCACAGGCTTCGCCTTGCAGTGGCTTCCCTTGTGGAACACTGACTAGGCTGTGCGGGCTCAGTAGTTGCGCCTCCTGGGCTCGAGCACAGGCTGTTGTGGCACACACGTGTAGCTGCTCTGTGGCATGTGGTGTCCTGGATCAAGGATCAAACCTTTGTCCCCTGCATTGGCAGGTAGATTCCTAATCACAGGGCCACCAGGAAGGTCCCACAGTCTTGATTTTAAAAGTTAATCTCAAGGAATTCCCTGGGGATACAGTGATTAGGATTCTTTGCTTTCACTGTCGAGGGCCTAGCTGGGTTCAGTCCCTAGTCGGGGAATTAAGATCCCACAAGCTGTGCGGTGCGGCCAAAATAATAACGATGTGTGTGTGCCAAGTTGCTCAGTCATGTCTGACTCTTTGTGACCTTGTGGACTGTAGTCCACCAGGCTCACCTGTCCATGGGATTCTCCAGCCAAGAATACTGGAGTGAGTGGCTCTATCCTCCTCCAGGGGATCTTCCCAACCCAGGAATCAAACCGACGTCCCCCGAATTGGCAGGCATATTTACCACTAGCGCCATCTAGGGAGCCTAATAATAATGATAATTAATTTAAAACATTAATCTCAAAGCAGCAATGTGTTTTTATTGTTTTGACACAAAGGCTTGTTCCTATAGCACTTTGCAGAAACTAGCACATTAACAGTGTCCTCAGTATGAACCGTTGATTGGATTAGGAAAAGCAGGAACCTAATAACTCAGTAGCGACAGGCTGATGTTCATGCTTCACAGAACTCAACCATCCGGCCTCCCAACTCTTCAGTTGCTTAGTCGTGTCTGACCCTGCCACTCCGTGGATTGCAGCGCCCCAGGCTTCTCTGTCCATAACCAATTCCCAGAGCTTACTCAAACCCCTGTCCATTCAGTTGGTGATGCCATTCAACCATCTCATCTTCTATCATCCCCTTCTCCTCCCTTCAATCTTGCACAGCATCAGGGTCTTTTCCAGTGAGTCAGCTCTTCTTATCAGGTGGCCAAAGTACTGGAGTTTCAGCTTCAGCATCAGTCCTTCCAATGAATATTCAGGACTGATTTCCTTTAGGATGGACTGGTTGGATCTCCTTGCTGTCCAAAGGACTCTCAAGAGTCTTCTCCAACACCACAGTTCAAAAGCATCAATTCTTTGGTGCTCAGCTTTATTTATTTATGGTCCAGCTCTCACATCTGTCAGAGCCAATATGTAAACCTGATAAGAGGCTGGGAGATTGCTGTAATATGAGGAACACCTCATGTCAGTGACCACCTGGCAGTGTGTCACTGTAACACAGGTATCTTATATGAAAGTTGCTGAGAGTGGATCTTGAAAGTAGTCATCACAAGAAAATCTTCTCTGACTGACTGTGTATGGTGACAAATGTTAATTGTGATCATCTCCCAGTACTTACAAACATGAACCACTGTCTTGTATATCTGGCATTAATATGATGGACTTCAACAAAAAATTTTAAAAACAAAAAATGTAACCAAAAATTGTATTGATTTGAGCATAGATCAGATTGGAAAACAACTTGCATTATGATGTGAGAACTCTTTTAAGTTAATTCTTCCAATATTCTTTACTTGTCTTCTGGGCTCTGATGTGTTAAATGTATGTCCACTTAATGTCTGTCTCAGCAAGGAGCCCTCACACACCTGATTCTGAGACAGTTCCAGAAACTGCAGTCAGGCCACGCTGTGTCCACTCTGCTGGGCAGAGTAGGTTGCCCAGTGGTCTGGCTGCTCTGGTGGCCATGAGCTGCTGTGGGAGAACCTCTTCAGCCCCAGGAGCCCCTTAGGGAGGCGTGAGGAGTAGCAGGGGCGGCTGAGGCCCCACCCCCAGGGCTCTCCCCGAGTGCGGTGTCTTAAGGACCAGGAGGTGTCGTCACCTGTGAAAACTCATTTCTGTAAATCAGGGCACTGTCCCATCAGCCTCCCCTTGCTGGGCTCCCATGAGCCCACTCCCTGGCAAGCCCTGGGAAGGCAGGCTGCACTTCCTCCACTACAATGAGGTGCCCCTCTTCACCCCACCTAACAGCCTATTCCTGGCTAAGTGTCACCAGACATTGGCCGTTTTAATGGTAAAGTACAAGGGGGTGAGCTCGGCCATGTCCCAGTGAGGTCACAGAAGGGCCCCACCCTCCTAACTCCAGGCCGTCTTCAGGAATGAAACAGGATGGGGCAGAGGCAAGGTGTCCCCTCAGGGCCCCTCCTTGGGTGGGCACCTGCACCTGCCCTGCCCCTGTGCTTCCTTGGGGTACTGGGCGTGGGGGCGGCTCCACGTGCTGCGCACAGAAGGGGAAGTAACAAGCAGCAGGTTGTGTCACAGGGGACTAGGGCCCTGAGTGCACCTTGTCCGTCTGTTCCCCCGCCGCTGCTCAGAGTCCTAGAGAAGGAAACTGGTTCCTGCACAGCTGACCTCTCACCCTGCAGACGTGGGATCCCTGATCCAGGACACCATCAGGGCAGAGCTGACCACGCAGCATAGGCTTCCCTCCCATCCCCCAGACATCCGCCAGGGGCCCACGTCCACACTGCAGGAGGTGGCCGTTCCTTACTCCTCCAGGGCCAGCGCCTGCCCCTGACTGACCAGCGAGCCCAGGACAGGGCACCACAGAGGATAGGCAGCAAGGGGCTCAGAGGCCCTTCCTGTGCAGAGCTGGGGATATTCTGACCAGGTCTCGGGCCAGGAGGAGCCTCAAACTGTGAAACTGTCCAGATCCCTCGTGAGACAGGGCCACTCCATGCGCCCCTGTGATGAGAACAGGTGAGCTTTCCACACGATGACAACCCACAAACATAGATGAAACCACCCATTTCGGCAGAGCCATTTATTCCTCCAGGCAAGGAAGTCAATAAATAGATCTTGGGGGTTCTTGACCAGCGAGGGCTGAGAGGTGAGGACTGCATGCCCAGCCCCCCGGCCAGCACCAGAACAGGGGTGGGGGTGGGGGCACTACCGGGGCCAGGATGGCTCCTCCCCAAGCAGGGGCAGCTGCTAGGCCCCCTCCTCCTCCCCCGAGTCCTGCTTCTCTCTCTGGGCATCGCTCCACTTCTGCGGCGCGATCCTTTTCTTGGGCCCGTGGGGCGGCGGGCCGATGAGGGCCTCGATGTCCTCATAGTTGATCACTTCCTTTTCCAGCAGGGCACTTGCCAGCTGGAGGAACAAGAGGGCAGTGTGAGCGGCAGATGGGGGCCCAGACAAGAGCCCTTTGAGAGCAGAGCGCAGAAGGGGGAGGGCCCAGCCTCCCAGACCTGCCACTTCCCAGGGACGCAGCACAGGCAGGCAGCCCACGCAAAGAATCGCTCCCTGTCTCCACCTTAGAGACAAGCCCAGCTGCCAGCCTCATTAACTTTTTTGCTTCCCTTCCCAGTCTGTTTATTTTGGGCAACTTGGATTTCTTCTGCAAATGTGTGTGAGTGTCAGCATGGGGGGGCAGTGGAGGTGATGTGCAGGGTTCCCGTCACCTCCACACTGGCTGCTCTGACAGCTGGCCCTTGGACAACACGGGCTTGAACTGCAAGGCTCTACTCACACTCGGGATTTTTTTCAATGAACCTGACTGCAGGACTGGGGACCTACAAGCCGCAGATGCAGAATCGTGAGCAGGGAGGGCCGACCCTGAAGGTGGCGCCCAGGCTAAGTTGTGTGGCACTCAGTCCAGGAACTCCAGGATGGTGCGGGCAGGTCACAGCAGCAGCACAGACTCGGCTCCCACGACAGGGTCCCAGCAGGTTCTGCACTGCCCACGGCTCCACGCAGGCAGGTGTTGCTGGTCTGAGGACCTGACGCCAGTCCCCACAACGCTGCCTTGAAGAAATAGCTGACCATCCACCAGGAGGAGCCACCCCTTCACTAGGTCCAGAGACACTGCCTCTGGGGTCACTCCAGACCTGACACCTAGCATCACTGTGGGGACATCACACACAGACCAACCGGGGACGTTCCCCACACACTAGACCAGCCCTCACGCTCTGCTGTCTGCAATAGGAGGGGGACTATCCCAGCCAAGAGGGCCTGGCAGACGTGAGCACCGAGAACAGAAGGTGACCTGGGTGAAGTGTGGGTGTGGTGGTCACTGGGTGGTGGAAAACAAGCCTGACTGATGGGGGTACTGTTCATGGGCTGAGGGCTCTGTGCCATGTTTGCAGCTCCCTGTGCATATAAAACTCTTCTGAGCTTTAACGTCTAGTGTAAATTTCTAGAAGTTTGAATTGAAAAGGGATTAAGCCACATCAAGCAGACCCACTGCACACTGAAGCTGGTAATGGGCCCCGAGGGCTGGCAGTGTCCTCCTGTCTGCCCTGAAGGAACTGGCCCTGGCCTGGCAGGTGCGTACAAGGCAGGGAAGATGCTGGATCCAGCCGAGCTGGATGGGGTCCGTTGGTCACGTGGTTTTCTGGGACGGGTGAGTGGCTGCGTCAGTGTGAAGTGACAGCGGGCCCAGCTCCCGCAGGCCTGGGGCCAGGGACAGCGGAGGCTCACCGCGTGGAGCTTGTCCAGGTTGTCCCGAAGCACCTGTTCCGTGTGCCTATAGGCAGTGGCCACCAGCAGCCTCGCTTCCTGCCAAGGGAGAAGACGTGTGATGGGTCGGGATGCTGCCGCTGTGCACGGGGTCCCCTGCGGCCTGGCCCCGGCACTAAGGCACACGGAAGAAACACGAGTTCAGAACACGGCCTTTTGTATCTTACACGGGACAGGAGAGCACGGTGGCCATGAGTCTCCTGCCCTCACCCCAACCCTGGGAACGCCCTGTGCAAGGGGCCGCCAGCTCCTGGAGCCTCAGACCTCGTTTCATCCTTCACACCCAAGGCTGCCTACGTGCCAGTGTGCCAGGCCGCCAGAGCTGCCTGAGGGTGGTGACACTGCCTGGCCGTCTCCTCAGGCTGCAGAGGTCACAGGCACTGGCTCTGTCCCCGGGGGCATTTATTCGCTGTCCCTGATGGCCCCGCAGCACCCACAGTTCCATCAGGAGCCAGTGGGTCCTCACCCAGAACCTCAGCTCCTGCGGGCGCGGGGCCAGCACACCACACCCCCTACCCACACACGTGGCCCTGGGCTGGGAGGGACTAACGTGGTCCATCATCTGCTGGAGGCCCTGGCTGAACGGACGCCGTCCGATGCCTGTGACGCCCTCCTGGGCCTCGGGGAAGGAGACGGGCCCGATGCTGGGCGCCATCCCAAACTGCTTCACCATGGAATAGGCGATGCGGGTGACCTTCCGCAGGTCGTCCTGTGCCCCTGGAGTGTGGGATCAGAAAAGGAGGTTCTTCCCTAGAACTGCAGGTCAGGGACCCCGCCAGCCCTGACAGCAGAGGCAGTACCCAGGGGCCACTGTACCCGGACAGCAGAGGTGGGAACCCAGGGAACAACGGTGCCCTGTTGCTGGTCCTTTAAACTTAAAAAAATTGTCTGTAAAAAAACAACTCGGGGTTTCCCTGGTAGTCCAGCGGTTGGGAATCCACCTGCCAGTGTAGGAGGCACAGGTTCAATCCTAGGTCCAAGAAGATCCCACGTGCTGAGGACTAAGCCATAGGCCACAGCTACTGAAGCCCGAGTGCCCGAGAGCCCACGCTCAGTGACAGGAAAGCCACCACCCTGGAAACCTGCACGCCGCAACCAAGACCGGTGCAGCCAAACACGGCCCCGAATGCAACTCAAGATGGCGTGTGCAGCCCACTACTTAGACCCCTCCACAAACTCCCCCTCCCTCGCGGAAGGGCTGAGGGCACTGAAGCAGTGCAGGAGCTGCCGCTCACCGGAAGTGACCCTGTTGAAAGAGATGGACTCGGATGCGCGGCCTCCCAGGGCCATGCACATGCGCTCGAATAGCTGCTCCCTGGTGAAGAGGTGCTGGTCTCTCGGGAGCATCTGAGCGAAGCCCAGGGCTGCGTTGGTCCGAGGAGTGATGGACACCTGAACAATGAGGTGGTTTGTTAGCCGGCAGGACCCAGGCTTCAGAGACGAGGGGGCACAAGATAGTCTTTGCTCAGAGGGTTCAAAGCAAGGAAGCCAATCTGAGGCCCCCATGTTTATAACAGCATTTGCAGAGAAGGGTGTGAGGACCCCACACACGACCACGTGTCCATGAAGGAAAGAACAGTGACGAGGAGAGGTGAGCCCACGCGATGAGGCCGGCCCTGAGCAGGCACAGGTCTGAGGGTCACAGCCGCGGGAGGCCACCCCAAGGCTCCGAGGAGTGCACGTCACCACGCTGGCTGGCAGGGACTGGGTGCGGGAGAGGACCTTCTCAGCACAACTCATCTACCTGGCCCTCAGGCACCAAATGAATGTCCTACATTCACTTTCTTGAGATACTGCATGAAGACACTGATCTTAATTACTGGGTCTTCTCACACGTACACGGGTCTCAGTCATAGCCCTCTGCAGAGGACACGATGGACCGGCCTGAGCAGCGGGGCACCATCCAAGGCAGCCTGACAGCAACGCTCGGCTGTAGCCAATGCCCCTGGGAGACACCCGTACCCTGCTTGTAGCTGCCGGCACGGCCCTCTGTCTGGAGGTCAGGCAACAAGGAGTGAGGGGGGACAGGTCCAAGTGGAGGGCAGTTACAACCCTCAACATGGGGCCCCATGTCCCCAACACAGGCACTGTCCCCGGTGGTCACTCAGGGACCCCTGGTCAGAATGTTACCACCAGGGGCGGTGGCATGGCATTAGCCCTGCCACATACATAATGTGTGCCGACCTCCCTTCTAAGTCAGCATCTCAGAGCTGATGGTTCGCCTGGCAGTTCTTATTTCCACAATCTACCATGCAGATAGGGAGGGAGACTGCAGGTCATCATGTGGCTTTCCCACGGTCACCCACCCCTGCCCCTCCAGGCACAAAACGTGGGCCTTCCAAAGTGAGCCCAACGGGGCAGCCAGGCCAGGGCTGCCCACACACACCTTCATCACAGCCTCCGTGTGCTCCAGCAGCCAGCCCACCAGGGCATGGCCCGACTCGTGGAACGCAACCACCTTCTGCTCTTCCTTGGAAAGGACTTTGCTCTTCTTGGCAGTCCCTGAAAGAAGATCAGAAAGGTGAGCTCAGGCACCCCAAGTACATGGCAGGAACATTCCTGAGGTGCCGATGCAAAGTTGCCACCGGACACTCAGCTTCTGTGTTCCCAGCCCAGCCACCCATCCTCTCCCCGGCTGCTCAGACTGTGAGGATGCCGCAGGAGCCTCGCTCGGCCCACTGACCCCACTGCTCAAAACTCCGCAGACTGCAGCCCCTTCAACATGGCCCTCACTGGGCTGCCGGGCCAACGGCATGACCTAGTAGGGCAGCTGCAGCCTGCGACTGTCCAGTCCTCTTACCTGAGCTGCTGACCCTTCACCTCATAATCTTTCATTACATCCTCTGCTCAG
Organism: Oryx dammah; assembly: GCF_014754425.2. Classification (NCBI taxonomy): domain Eukaryota; kingdom Metazoa; phylum Chordata; class Mammalia; order Artiodactyla; family Bovidae; genus Oryx; species Oryx dammah. Next base: position 50,115,758 of record NW_024070197.1, read on the forward strand.
GTCACTGCTGAGGCCTCACCCACTGTCCACTCATTATTACCCCTGGGTAAGCCCTGGGTTTGGGGATGCGACCGGGACCACCTACGCCGCCAGCTTCGAGAGGACACGTCCTACGTGCTAGCTGTGGCAGTCGGGCTGTCCCCCAGACCCCGGCAGCTGCCGTGCAGGAGCACCCTGCTTGAGGCGCTGCACGCTCGAGCAGGATGCTGGGCGTTCTTCTCTAGTTTTTCCTGCTTAGAACATTTGCTGTAAGCATATCAGTTTCGTGCAAAACAACCGGCTTATGTAAACCCTGATCTACAGTGAGGAACCTCAAGGCGAGCCCTTCTGTCCTCGCGTACTTGCTGTCCCCACTGTGGAGGGTCCTGTCCTAGGTCTGAAAGGCTGAGGGGGACAGGCCATCTGTGCGAGGCGCTGCCTCCTCGGCGTCCCGCTCAGGGCCTTGGTTGGAATTCCGTTTAAGGACAAGACACACCATGTCTGGTGTTGCCACAGGGGCTATGGGAGCCCTGGCCTGCTCTCCTCACAGAAGTCCACGCATTCCACGTCCAATAGCAGTGGGTAAGCACTGCCCAGATGCCGCCCTCCCCTTCCCCGCAACAGGGCACGGAGACCCTGGCATAAAAGGCCATCTCCTCGACCTCAGGAGCAGCAGCTCCAACCCCTGCCCATGTGGACAGTGGCTGTCTGGGCACCACCTATCAGCTGGTGGGCCAAGGATGCTGAGTTTGCGAGATCCTTCTACATTTCTGTTTCCAGAGCCCGCCTGTTCTTGGTCAACAGAGAGTCTCTCAAACTAAGGAGAACAAGTCACACCTGACAGAAAAGCAGGAACAGGTGGCCTGTCTTCCCTCTTGGGCAATAATGCCATCACACAATGCCTAGGCCTGCCCCCTCCTTCCGCCCCGCCAAGACAAGTCCACGTACCGGCCACGACGCGCTCCACGGCATAGTCCAGGTTGGACGTGTGTACAGCCGTGTGCCCCTCCCGCGCCGCGTGCAACGCAGCCTCATTACAGATGTTGGCAATGTCAGCGCCTGTCAGCACAGGGGTGGGGGGTATTAGTAGATGCAGAGGTATAGGGATGGGAGGGGAGCCACCCTGTCGCCCTCGAGCTGCCCCACAGCTGTGCAGGCAGCCTCTCTGGACCCCCTCTTTCCTCCCACCCACTGTTTCACACACACACAGTGAGGAATGAGAAAGGCTCTCAACACCCATGAGGCTGTAGTTCAGGGTGTTAAAGGTCCAAAGGGAAGACACTTACATCATGCTAACAGGGGTTTACACCATGGTAACAGGGGTTTTTATTTACATCACCCTGTGAAATGAGAACCGTACAGAAAAATCTAGATTTGTGATAACATGGAGAAGGTGGCAGGGAGGGACACGGCCTCTCAGGGTCGCCTCTGGTGGGGTGCAGTGGGAGGGAGCACGGCTGGGACGGCCCTGGGGCACAGGACAGAACCTTGGGGAGGAGTCCCTCTACCTCTGCCTGCTGGGCGCACACCACTCCCACCCCAGCTGTGCTGGCCGAGCAGCCCAGAGCAGGGCTGGAGAGTTCCCGGGGAGGCCCGTCCCCGCTGACCCCAGACTAGGACCGGTGCCCCTACAGCCCTACCACTGAAGCCAGGTGTCAGCTCCGCCAGCCGCTGGGAGTAAAAGCTGCTGGCCCGCGTCAGCTTCAGGCTCTTCAGGTGCTGCTCAAAGATCTCCTTCCTTTCCTAAAGGACAGGGGGCAAAGGCCACAGGTCAAAGGCCACGGGACAAAGGCCACGGTGCTGGCTCCCCGCCTGCTGATCAGGAGCCACTGGCTCAGCTTCTACTCTCAGAAACCAACTCAAGAGCTGCAGACGATACCTCCACGTGTGTGTCCATGGAAACACTAACCTGCCAGCCATCTGCTACGCTCACCCTCCAGACCCTTCCCCACTCCTGCGGGGTCTCCTGCTCCCTCGGGAGCCATCAGGAATGCCCGACACCCTTGGAGGTAGGCGTCCAAGTTGAGGCCTGAGGCGGCAGGGCCAAGAGGTCCCAGGGCTCATAGCCGTCCACCCGGGCAGGGCCACTGTGCAGCTCGCTCTCCAAAGCCACCAGCACATGGCTCTGCACCAGCGTGAGGCTCTGCACCAGTGTGAGGCTCTGCAAAGGCTGTCCAAGAAACTCAGCCCAGACGTCTCATCATAAAGGTCAGTGAGAGTCAAAACCAGAAGGGCAGGGAGCCTGGATGGACTAGCCAGGTCGCACTGACCTGCAGCGTGGGAAGGTCGATGAAAACGTGCCTGTCCAGTCGGCCCGGCCTCAGCAGAGCATTGTCCAAAATGTCAGCTCGGTTGGTGGCCGCCAGGACGATGACGTGGTCGGTGGTACCCATTCCTGGAAGGACAGACAGCAGCCGTGACGGTGAGGACCCCAACCGGGCAGCTTCCCCACAGACCGCCAGGACAGCGGCACCACCAGAAAAAGTGAGTACCACCCAGTGTGCAGGAGGCACCAGCTTCACTGCCAGACAAGCCAAAGTCTCACACAGAAACGAGAGGCTTGCTGGAGGTCAGGGCCCTGGACAGACCGGACTCCACTCCCTGGGCCACCTGGGGACGGAGGGGCACCCCCACAGCTTGTCTCAGGCTCCTGCCTGGGCTGCCCCTTAGGGCTCCCCAAATGCCTGCCTGCCACGGGCCGGGGCTATGAACACAGAACCATGAGATTATGTAACAGTGAAAAGACACTGAAAAAGGCAGAAACAAAGGGTACAGGAGAAAACAGCAGCCATGCCAGGGGCTCCAGGGGGGCGCTCCCGCAGAACAGCCTCTGTCAGCAAGCCGCCACAGGCCTGGTTTAGGGACTCACACAGCGTGGACACGTGACGAGGGGGCGACACCACAGACGTCCCCACGGCTGGGCGCTGACTCCCATGGAGGGCCCACGCTGGAGGCGCAGGCCGTGTGCTGCCCCCCAGCAGCTGGGGATATGCCTCTCCGCTAGCACCACCACGGAAACCTCACTGTGCCAGCCCCTCACAACTACTCGTCCATCTCTTCTCCAGAATTCTGTCATTTGCACAATCTCATATACATTGGATCAGATGATTTATAGCCTCTGAGGCTGGCCCTTCTCACTAGGCATAAATCCTGAGATCCAGTCAGGCAGACAACATCCGATGTCTGCACTGTGGCCGGGTAAGCACACACAGAGCTCAGCCAGGCACCCACTGGAGGTCACACAGGCTCTTTCCAGGGTGTTCAGCTATTGGAAGGGAACACTGGAGCACCGTGTTCTGTGGACACCAGATCAGCGTGCAGATCAGGCGTGCTCAGTTCAGAGCCAGCCCGAGAGGCTGCATGCTGTCCACCCCCGCTGCAGGGGGTCAGGTTTGCTTCATGGACGCCTTTTCACAGCTGCTTCACTCACTTGAGGGCCGGGGTTCACACAGGGGTCTGGGATCCAGTCTCCTCATCCTCACCACATCTGCTGTTGCCACTACCTTGATCAAAGACTGAGGTCACAGCTAAGTGACAAGGGACACGAGTGTGAGGACGGAGTCACAGCCCAGCCGCTAGGGAGCCGAGAACAGGCTCTGCCGAGGCACTGGCTGTGCTCGCGAGGAGGTGAAGGCTCAGCGCAGGACGGTGCTTCAGCAAGACGTGCTGGAGCCGCCGGCATCCACACACATAGTGAGCCAGGACCAAGCGGCACGCCTCCTGCAGATTCAGTCACCACGGGTCACAGGCTCATGTTTTTCTACATTAGGCCGTGGGAGGGCTACCTGTGGCTCGCTTTGTCTCCTTTCTATTTTTCTATTGAAATGTATGTTATGTACATTGTTCACGTACACAGCACAGTGGCTCCTCTGTGTTTGTGTATACGTATGTATTGATGTACATCCTCGCAGATTTTCCTCCATCACAGGTCATTACAAGGTACTGACTATAGGTCCTTGCTGGTTAGATACCTGGACCTTTCCACAAACTTGGGCAGAATCAAGTCCACGGGGGTGTGGACAGAAATGTCCACTGTGGGGCATCAAGCTCGAAGGCCTCTCTGTGCCTATCAGACTGTGAGAGGGGTGGCAGGTGCCCGGCCTCCGCCTGTGTGGTGGGCTTCCTCCAGCGCTGGCTTCCCACAGCCAGCGCCCACTCCTCCCCGAGGGGTGACAAAGGCCCCTCAGTTGCCCCTGCAGGCGGAAGAGGCTCAGCTGTCTCTGTGCACAAAGGCCCCTTCGCAGCAGCCCAGCCTTGCCAGGGCTTCTGGGGGGTGTCCGGGGAGGGAGCAGGGGCTCCCACGGCTGCAGCAGAGCTGGCAGAAGTCGCCCCCCTCCCAGCAGCACAGAGAAGCAGAGAAGGCGCCAGCTGGGAACGCTTCCTGGGGGTGCACGACACCTGGAGGGTTGGTCTCTGGCTTCAAGTGCAAACAACAACAGGAGCAGGGGTTGGGGGATTGTTGTACTAGGGCCACAAGGGAGCACCCCCGTCACCCACACAAGGTCACGACTAGGCACAAGGCTGTGCTTTAGCCTGACGACATGCCAGGAAACCCCTGCTCCGAGAAGAGAGGGGCGGGAGAGGGGTACCCCACCATGTCCCTGCACAGCCCCCAGGACAGTGGCTTCAAGATGCTCTTCCCGTGTCCCACAGGAGCACCATGTTGCCCATCTCTCTGAAGAGAGCCAGAGGTCACAGTCCTGTCTGCACTTCTGACAGCAGACTCATCACATCCTATGATGGGATATCTGGGGAGCAGGAGTCTAACTTGCATACGAATAGACAGCACACTCAGGATTCAGCCGCTCATAGCCCAGCACACAGGGAGGGGCTGGTCAGAGCTGGGGGTGAGGCAGGAGGCAGACCCTACTGGGGACCCCATCTCCAAGGAGTGTCTCATACAGCCATGTGTCAGGTCCACATTTCTCGGGCACATCCTCCCCAGGAAGATGGCTCCTCAGACCTTGACCACAGGGCAGAGACCCTGAGCCATTCTGACTGACACACCCAGATGCAGAGAGGGGCACGGGTCTGCAGGGCCAACCCCAGACGCAAACAGTCCTCAGGCCCTGACAAGGCCACCCTTTCCTCGGCCTTATGAGAAATGACTTTCATTTTGAACCTGCGGGGCTTTCACATGATGAAACGCTCCCATGCATCAGTCCCTGACCTGCCCCGCTGCAGGCCCAAGGCCTGGCACCAGGGTCAGGGGGCGTGGGCGCCAAGGCCAGCTGCATGGCTCTTGCCAACACCCGGGCTGGACCCCACTCTGAGGACGTCCTTTCCCAGGCCTGACCTGGAGGAAGTATCACAGCCACAAAGGCAAGGAGGGGAAGTCAGGCCCAGGCTGGAGAAGACTAAGTACGACACTTAGGCAACATGAGCCTGCCCTGGGCCCGGCAGAAGCGCAAAATCTGCCTGACGCCCAGATCACGCCTCTTCCATGTCGGCCCTCAGGCTGCGGGGGGTCGGGGGGAAGGACATTTATAGGAGGTCTGACTGCTTCTGCAGTGGTTTTTAAGTCTGAGACTCTGAAAATAAGAGGCCAAAAAAGTTTCACCTTTAGCCACATACAACCAAAGTCCATTGCCCCACACACTGGTCACCAGATCTACCATCCCAAACACTAAGAACACTTTAAAAAGGAAAATAAATACACCAATAAATGGTTCTCTTAGGACCAAAACTACTTTGAGAAAAAAGCATCTTTCTCATCTACAAGACCTAGAACAGAACTAGAATTCTGATTAAAGAAAACTTACAGATGGGTCCTGCACAGCTGGGGCATGGGGAGGGGAGAATGTGGAGCTAATATTTAATGGGGACAGTTTGTGTTTGGGAAGGTAAGAAAGTTCTGGAGACGGATTGTGGTGATGGTTATACAACACTGGGAACGTACTTACAGCCGTTAAACTCTGCACTTAAAAATGGTTAAAATGGCTTAATTTTATGGTTTGTATATTTTACTATAAACAACACAAACACATAATGTCTACACATACACCCCCCAAAGAGGATCTTATAGGAGTAGCTCAAAAGAAAAACAACTCTATTAAAAAACTGTGTGGCAGCCAGTTCCAGAGGTCATCTCAAAGACAGCTGACACAGCATCCCTGGCAGTGTCCCTGAGGCACCCTCTGTGCCCGCGCTGGGCAGAGACTCTTGTCAGCAAGACCCCTGGCCCCCTCTGAGACTGACGACCACTGTCATGACCTGACCCCACATTATATTCCCAGCTTTTCTTCCTTGTTTCACTACTGCCCTGACTTTGGGAAATTGAAAGCTATGTTTCTGGTTACCTCCTGCTGGAGAAGAGTTCCTGGTGCTGACAACCCCTCACTGTCTACGATCATCCCTGCGGATTCCGGCCCCATGGTGCTCACCGTCCATCTCCACCAGCAGCTGGTTGAGCGTCTGCTCCTCCTCTGTGTTGGAGAAACCAGAGACAGCGGTGGAACGCTTCTTGCCCACGGCATCGATCTCGTCGATGTACACAATGCAGGGGGCCCGGGCCCGGGCTTCCTTGAAGAGGCTCCGCACACGGGCAGCACCGAGGCCTGAGGACACAGAGGACAGGGAAGTGGGCAGGTCATGGGCACCAGCCCTGCTCTCAGGGAAAGCCCAGTAGGGGGCCTCTGGTGCACATGGGTTGGCCCGTTCTCTCCTGGACTCCCCAGGACGTCAGCACCTGCTCCTTCCATGCCTGTGACTCCCAGACACGGGTCTCATGTTCCCACCTTCACCCCCACAGCCCCCGACATGCAGCCAGGTGGGCCCACCTCCAATGACCTCCACGAACTCTGGGCCAGCCATCGCCAGGAAGGGCACCTGGGCCTCCGTGGCCACTGCTTTGGCCAGCAGCGTCTTCCCGCAGCCGGGGGGGCCGAGCAGCAGTGCGCCCTTCGGGACCTTGGCGCCAAGCTGAAGGAAGCGCTCCGGGCTCTAGGACAGCAGCAGAATGCAGGCTGATCTCTGGGCTCCAGAGAATCATCCAGACACGACCCTCGGAAGGTTTGGGTCCTGAACTGGTCCCGTCCACATGGCTCAGGGAGAACAGAGTGCTCCGCCGTGACAGGTGACGGGCCACGTAGGGCACCATCGGTCCAGGCTGAGCAGGGGACGCACCAGGAGTGCAGCATCAGGCTGGGCAGTCCCCCTACCCACCATGCCCTGTGTGCTCACCTTCAGATAATCCACGAACTCCTTGACCTCCAGCTTGGCCTCATGCATTCCTGCCACGTCTTTGAAGCTGACTCCTTTCCCCATCTTGCCATCCACAATCGTGAAACGAGCCATTTTCAGCTGATTCTGGGCAGAAAGATAGAGGGCAGAGCCCTATACAGCCCAGTGGGGCAGGGCGGAGGAGCCTGGGGGCCGGTTCACCTGCACGTCCTCCCACCCCTCCACTCGCTCAGACGGCAGGGAAGGGCCCAGTCCAGACACATGAAGGCGGTGACAGTTAGAGGCTGCCTGGCACTGAGCAATCTGCCCTAAAGGAAAATGCTTCCCATGTTAACCAGGTGATTTAACAGAGTCTGTGTGGGAGTGTTCTTATTTCCCTATGTGACTTTCCCCATTAGTCTCTGACTTCTCTTACTGATTTATATAAAAGTTACCTAAAGACACTCAATTCTGCAAGTGTTGGTAAAAATGTCACCTCGTCAATTTTTGGCAAGCAATCTGGCTGGACAGATAAGCTCTCCGTGAGCAGCTCACCTCAGCCAAAATCTCCTTCAGCTCTCAAAAGAGGCAGTGTGTGGAATTCGTCACAGCATTATTTCAGTACAACAGAAAAACAGTCCTGAATGTGCAAGAATTATCACACCAGTTGAGCCAGGTATACTGCACTCCAGGAGACACCACGCTGCCCAGTGTGGATGCAAGTCCAGAGCTCCCAAGGGCCCATTCAGGGGGAGGGAGACAGGGGCACTCTATCCCACCACCCCTGTTCCCAGGAGGGCCTCCTCTGGGGCCCTTTGCTGACGAGCCAGGTACGACTTGAGAGGGAGGGCAAGCACATGCGGCACTGAACGCCACTGGACAGAATACTGTGGGGTGTATTAAGGTGGTTGTTTTGAAGACAACCTTCAAAGATGCCTCAGCTAGTACATGAAACCCCCAAAAGTCAAGCCTGGCTGAGAAGGAAGTGCAGAGGGCACTGTAGTAAGGACCCCCTTGGGTTCAGCCCCTCCCACGTCACGAAAGGGGCCTTGGCTAGAGCTGGGGAGCCAAGCCCCCGTGTCAGTCAAACAGGAGGAAGGAGGAGCTGCCAGACGACATCCAGATCGGCCTTTGACAGGCTAGCGTCCACCGCGTGCCCATCCTGCCGTTTACGGGAGAGGGTTCAGCCCACAGACAAAATCCCAATGGCACAAGTTCGGGAAACAATCTGTACAACTTACAAAGGCACTGAATCCGCCTTCCCGTCCTGTCATCCCAGCCAGACGGAAAACATACCACAGGATGGCCAGGCCCACGGCCGTCATCCCCAGGGCGTAGAGAGCACTGGCGGGAGAGACAGGTAGGCAGAAGCTCAGGCACGGCTCCGGGCAGCCCCCAGACACGCCTCACCCAGGCTGGGCCCAGACCTCCCAGAAGGAAAAGGACTCCCTCGCTCTGAGACCAACTTGTGGAGCCAGCACTGAAAATGCATCTCCTCGTCCAGTTCTCACCACCTCCCTTCTTTCATATGTTGCCCAGGTCTGGGTACCGCGGTGCTGAGCAGGCAGCACCAACCAGGCATGAAGCCAGAACCACCCACTGTCCAGAGCCTTGGACAGCTCACGCCCACCAGGAGCAGCTCTTCACCGTCCATGCATTTTGCTTTCAAAAGTAGGCCATCGCTTTGGGTCACTAAGCAAAATCAGCCTAACAGTACAAAGAGCAAACCCTGGAGCCTCACCCCCAGATGAAGAGGGGTGTGCCCCCACCCTCTAGAACAAGCAGAGGTGCTGCCTGGGGGAGCTGCCCCCCGAGGAGCTGGAGCTGTGACAGACACACGGCACTTCCCAGATGCTGCCAGTCCCCATGAGGAGACACAGCCCTAGTACGCACACCACGGTCCCAGCGCCCAGCTACACGCCCAGGCCCACCGAGTAACTGGCTCTCCCTCAGGAGGGTGCAGATCCTGCCACCTGTAGGCCCTGCATGGAACCAACAGGTTCCCAGGGACATCTGCTTCTCCCTTCCCCGCCCCACTTTCCTGTTTGCAGATGGCAGCAAACCCACCCTCCGCCAAACAAGCAGCACCACAGATTACTGGAGCAGTGACTAAGGAACTCCAGGCTCCGCTCCACACCACCCACTCCCAGGCCTGCCTCCACCAGGGGCTCAGTTCACTGTGGGCACAGCCAGTGCAAGACCCTGTTTGGACTTTTTGTCTCTCACGTCACAAAGTGAAGCCTGGTTTAATTCAGAGGCCCCCAGAAAGGACCAACCTACTTTCCAAAGAATCCCGTCCGCTTGTAGGAAACTGGAATCCTGTCCTTGCCTTCAATATTCAGCTCATCCTCAGCTGCTCGAAGCTTCTCTTCAAATTTGTCGATGTTTGCCACCTGCATTCGGTACATCAATGCCAGCCGCTGGGGGCAGACAGCAGAGGCATGTGAGAGTGACAAACAGGTCAGACAGCTGACCCCGAGGAGAGAGCGGTGCCCCCGCCACACTGAGGACAGCTACAGGGCTTCAGAAGCAGATGCCTGCTGCTCAGCAACCTCCTCCACATCCAGAAAGCTTTTGTTTTCTCAAACACAATTACAATGAAATGTTCACTAACAGAAGGTTTTGAGCAAATGCAGGGCAGCACATGCAACTGAAACTCAGCACCGGGCTGGCACTCCACTGGAGGGCAAAGCAGACCCTGGCAAGGAGCCTGAAGTGTGGGATCCAGACCCACAGTCACCCTCCAAAAGTTCACTGTTTGCCTGTCAGCTGGACCTGACAGTCAACCAAGGCGGCTCCTTGGTCCTCAGGGAGACAAGAGGCTAAGGAAGAGGGAGTGGGTGGCACTTCCTGGAGGCTAGCAGGAAGATCTCATCACTGTCACCGTGGCCCACAACAGTCATCTTTCCAGCAGCCACGCTTTTCAGAGCAAACTGTCCACTCTGATTCTAAGCTCTCTAGTGTGAAGGTCTCATCATTGCCACCCCAGCCCACATCAATCATCTTTCCAGAAGCCATGCTTTCCAGAGAAAACTGTCCTCTCTAAGATCTCTTGGAACTTAAACCGAGCGACCAGATCTCCCTCTGCTCTGAAGTCTCTTTAAAGTCTAGTGGGATGACCATCATTATGAGTGGTCAGGCTCCACTTCAGAGGTTAAAAGGCCAGGTCCTCACAGCAGGGTCCACCCAGCCAAGTTCTAGCACTGTCACAGGTACCTCTCCACTCCCTGACGCCAGATCCGCTACTGGGATGAAGCCCAGGGACCTTTCTCCCTCTCCCCTGCCCGCACAGCAGAGGGCCACCTGTGGTGGGGAGGAGCAGGGTCCCTCTCCTCCACCCCTTTTCTTTCCTGCTCCTCCAAGGGCCAGTCCTTCCCAACCTGTCTCTCTGCCACCTGTTCCAGCCTGAGGGTTTACCACTTGGACAGCCCCACCACCTCCCTCCTGCTGCTCACATGCTATGTGGACCCTAGACGTCGCTGCGACCCTCCCGGCTTTTCCAGAAGACCACGCGGCCTTGCCCCCTTCTCAAAGCCTCCAGGCTCCTCCTTAAATCAAGACACTCACGGCTTGCTCTAAGCAACCCCCGCTGGCGCGGCACTCACAGGCCGCCCGAACACCACGGCACCGGGGTGCAGGTACACCTCCACCACGTCGCTCTCGGGCACCACTTGCACCCTCTGCACCTCGCCCTTGGCCAGCATCTCGTGCACGAAGTCATTCCAGGAGATGTTGCCCCCGCTGGAGCCCAGCGCATTGAGCAGACTCATGATCACTGCGATGACGAACAGGGTGCGCAGCCGCTCTCGGTACATCTGGTCCTCGCGCTCCCGGCGCCTGCGCTCCTCTGCCAGGTGGGGAGCAGGCGTGAGAGGAGGGCAGAGCTCCATGCCCAGCCCCACGCCCCGCCCCCGCGGCCCTCCCCACCCCCACCCTACACCTGCAGGAGGGCTCTGCACCCACTGCGTCATCCCGCTGCACTTAGCTGCTCAGTCTACACTTGGCCAATATTACAACAAAGTGACTAATTACAAGCTGTTCAAGGTCACTAACATTCCTGTTCACCGAGGTCCCATCTGCTTAGATAATATGAAACCAACATGAAGTAAAAAACCTCCTCAGAGTACTTCCCTGGCAGTCCTGTGGCTAAGACTGCCCTCCCAATGCAGGGGGTGCAGGTTCCATCCCACAGGTCCCTGGGGGAAGCCCCCCTCCGCCCCCCAAATTAGACTGATATACCTTCGTCATCCTCAGGGCTCCTCCCCTTGGCTTTATCATTGTCCTTGGTCTTCTGCTTCCTCCTCGAAGTGTTAAAATAGTAAGTGTCTCCTATAAGAAATGGGGAAAGTGCTTAACAGCAACCAGACCTGCAATTACAGGGAGACATTCAGGACAAACGGCTTCCCTGGTGGCTCAGACGGTAAATAATCTGCTTGCAATGCAGGAGACCTGGGTTCAATCCCTGGGTTAGAAAGATCCTCTGGAGAAGGGAATGAGAGCGAAAGTGTTCAGCCACTCAGTCATGTCCAATTCTTTGTGACCCCATGGACTTAACTTTCCCGCATGGAGCCCGTCAGGCTCTTCTGTCCATGGGATTTCCAGGCAAGAATACTGGAGTGGGTTGTCATTCCCTTCTCCAGGGGATCTTCCCGACCCAGGGATCATACCTGGGCCTCCTGCATTGCAGGCAGAACTCTTTACCATGTGAGCCACAATGGAGAGCAGAAAGGAATGGGAACCCACTGCAGTATTCTTGACTGGGCAATTCCATGGACAGAGGAGCCTGGTGAGCTACAGTCCATGGGGTTGCAAAGAGTTGGACATGACTAAGCACTAACACACACACTCAGGAGAAGAAGACGCTTCCAGAGAACCAACAAAACATAAACTATCGAGAACCTACCTGCACAGGATTTAGAAATTTGGATGATTGTTCTTGGTACAATCTTTATCATCTCACTGTAGATGATAAACCACTTCAACTGAAGGTAAGTGTTTTTATAATTTAAAATAGCCAACGTGATGGAATAAAAGTTATGAACATAAACTTGAGAAAGTGTCATGGGTCTGCGGGAGAACCACCCTTCCCACATGCACAGTTGCCTTCAGTGAGTTAAACAAATGAGCTGCACAAGTGCCTGTGGCACAGCAGCACCCACTCCACACACTGAGGCTCTCGCTTGTCCACATCAGCACTTAAAATGGGGGAGAGCACCTCAGAAAGTCACTGGGCTGCACCTTCCTTCACAGATACTAACAAAATCACAAATAAAACCGCCTCTGTGTCCACCAGACACTGGGCTGTTGGAGGGTGAGGGCTGTGCCGCTGGGGGCACACGTAGGCTGCTGGGACTGGGTAGGCACAAGGCTGCTTCTCTGCAGCAGTGGAAGATTTCTACTGTTTTCCTGTTCCAAATGAATAAAGCGGGGAGTAAAAGCATAGGTGTCAACCCTCACGGGCCTTTGACCTAAGATAAAGAAGACAGCAGGGGATTTCTTCTGTGGTCCAGGGGCTAAGATTCCCCCTTTCAGTGCAAGGGCGCAGGTTCCATCCCTAGTCTGGGAACTAAGCTCCCATACTCTACAGGGTACAGCCACAAGTTTTTAGAAAGAGAGCGAGAGAGACAGCAGGATATCACAAGATGTCATGAAACAGTGCAACTCTAGTGTAAAATCAAGTTACGTTTACTTAATTTCTGCACATAAACCACACAGTTTGTAACTTCTTACCATTGCTGGAGCTCACTACAGAACATGAAAATGTTAGCTGCTCAGTCACGTCCGACTCTTTGTGACCCCATGACTGGAGCCCGCCAGGCTCCTCTGCCGATGGAATCTCCAGGCAAGAATGCTGGAGTGGGTAGCCATTCCCTTCTTCAGGGATCTTCCCAACCTAGGTATCGAACCCATATTCTCCTGCATTGCAGGCAGATTCTTTACTATCTGAGCCACCAGGGAACATGGAAAACCTCTGTCAAGCAGCCCTTACTAAGCTTGTAGCTCCTTAGTAAGCATTACTGGAGCTGGCTACAGAACATGAGAAACCTTTGACATGCAGCCCAACCATGGCCAGAATTTTTTAAAAAGAAGAGACAACTCAAAATAAGCAAAAATGGCCTGTTCTGACCTTAGACAAATTTCCTTCTCAAAAACTTCACTTCAGAGCATCTGAGGGCTCACACTGGGTAGCAGCTAAAGGGCCTCTTAGTGATTTCGTTTTTTCTGACAATGTCAAACAAGCAGTCCTCTGAATTTATTCACAAATGCCACACGTTCTGCCTGTCACTTCTGTCTTTTCAAAGATACAAACCTAGAAGTTTCCAGAGTCCGACTGGATTCTGTACAATGTGCTGTTTCACCAACAATGTGCTGATTCCTTCAAAGGTAGGGGTTAGCAGTCGCAACTGGAAACTCTGAAGAGAAAAGAAGGTCACAGAGCCTCAATCACACGGACGTCACAGCACAGCTGGCAGTGTAAACTCACCCCCGAAACAGAATTTTTCCTAAAAGCGCCAAGATTCATTTATGTAATATTTACACTGCCCTGAAATATGAACCAACAATCTGACCATTACTTCAAAGTTTTACCATAACATCAAAAGAAAAAAAAAGTTCCAAATGTCAACAGCAAGCAAGCAAGTCAAAGAAACGCTGAAATGGAGGTACGGAACACTGGCTGCTATTCTGTGCCCCAGGACTCCTGCAGGACACAAGCAGCAAAGGCTTCACTGGCTGTCCAGACCTTTTGCTCCCAACATCTCCAGACAACCATTCCTTGAGGAACATTCCCATGAAGTCCAGTTTCCTACTTGAGTGTATTTTATGTTATGGTCAATGGTCCAACCTAATTTTTTCTATCAGTGGTAGCAATTTCTCCATTTTTATTGACTTATTTATTTTAAGGGCTTCCCTGGTGGCTCAGATGGCAAAGAGTCTGGCCGCAATTCAGGAGACCAGGGTTTGATTGCTGGCTCAGGAAGATTTCCAGAAGGGAATGGCTACCCATTCCAGTATTCTTGCCTAGAGAATTCCAGGGGCAGAGGAGTCTAGCGGACCATAGTCCATGAGGTCCCAAAGACGGGGACCTGACTGAGCGACTAACACACTTAACATACTTACATTTAAGTTCTTTCCCTTAGTTCATCCCTGGTCGGCTGCTATTATGAAGAAAAGTAACTCCTTACCAAAGGAGTATGCTACATATAATTTCCTTTTAGCAACAGGTTAAAAATTCCCAGTACATACAATTATTATCCAGTTTAATTAATACCACTATACTTGGTTCAGTGATGGCCAGGAGGCATATAAGGGAGAACCACAGAGAGGCAGACTGGGCACTATAAACGAGGAACAGTGTGTCAGGCACAGCACACACAAAAGTCATTCTTCAAAGTCAACCCTAAAGCTGTTTGTTTAAATCAGATTATGTTATTACTGTTCTAATTGTTAGTGAGATAATCTGTTAAGTATCCACCAAGTATATGTGAGTTGCCTACTTCAGTCCTTATTTATTTTCACAGAATAATCAAGTCTGACTAAAATTAATGAATTATGATTTTCCTTCTCAATAGAACTAAAAACAAAAACAAGTGTAATCTATCCTTTCAGTTCCGTTCAGTCACTCAGTCGTGTCCGACTCTTTGCCACACCATGGACTGCAGCACGCCAGGCCTCCCTGTCCATCACCAACTCCCAAAGTTTACTCAAACTCATGTCCACTGAGTCAGTGATGCCATCCAACCATTTCATCCTCTGTCGTCCCCTTCTCTTCCTGCCTGCAGTCTTGCCCAGCATCAGGGTCTTTTCCAATGAGTCAGTTCTTTGTATCAGGTGGCCCAAGTATTGGAGTTCAGCTTCAGCATCAGTCCTTCCAATAAATATTCAGGACTGATTCCTTTTAGGATGCACTGGTTGGATCCCCTTGCAGTCCAAGGGACTCTCAAGAGTCTTCTCCAACACCACAGTTCAAAAGCATCAATTCTTCCACACTCAGCTTTCTTTATAGTCCAACTCTCACATCCAAACATCACTACTGGAAAAACCATACCCTTGATTAGATGGACCTTCGTTGGCAAAGTAACGTCTCTGCTTTTTAAAATGCTGTCTAGGTTGGTCATAACTTTTCTTCCAAGGAGTAAGCGTCTTTTAATTTCATGGCTGCAGTCATCATCTGCAGTGATTTTGGAGCCCCCCCAAAATAAAATCTGCCACTGTTTCTCCATCTATTGCCATGAAGTGATGGAACCAGATGCCATGATCTATAGTTGTCCTCAGACTCAGAAAGGGTGTAGAATAGGATTATGATATGAAATTGGTCCTCAACTTATGGTAAAACACAATAATACATTACAACCTAAAATGTGAGGGTTGGGGTCCTAAGAGAGGGCTAAAAAAATCAGTGAAAAAAGCACTTAGGGTCTGTTTCCAGAGTGAAATGTTAACATTAACAGGGCCTGGAACACAGCCTTCACACAGAGGGTCAATGAATTTGTGTCCGTAACACGTCAAGCTACAGGATAAGAGTAAAATACAGTTACAATGCTCACATGAAAAACCGCTCAGAGCAATTGGAAGGCACTAGAATTCATCCTGGAGTGATCTGATCTATATGACTGCAAATAATCCTCTGCTAGATATCAGTGAAACTCTTAGTCGATTCAATTTCAAAACACCAAGAAGACGCGAAAAAAATATCAATATACGAAACAAGTGCTGTTTAGTCGCTAAATCCTTGTGACTCTTTTGCGGCCCCATGCAACCCCGTCAGGCTCTTCTGTCCATGGGATTTCCCAGGCAAGAATACTACAGTGGGTTGCCAGTTCCTTCTCCAAAGATCTTACCCACGCAGGGTACCATCCTGCATTGGGCGGGCTGGTTCTTTACCACTGAGCCACCAGGGAAGAACGAAACAAGTGCTAGAAAAGTCCAACTGTGCGGCCTCGCCCCCGGTTTCTCCCTTGGGCTGCCCACCGGCCTCGCCGCCCGCCTCTCCTCCGGGTTGCAGGTAGGAGCTGCCTCTCGGAAGACGAAGCCGAAGCGGCGGAGAGCATCTTCCATATTACCATTCTAAACGCCGCTGCCGGAGGCCCGTACATTACCTGCAGGGCTCGGCCACCAGGCCCGACGAGGCCCATCGGAGGCCTGTGGACGACATACGGCCACCTCCACTTGGCCCCGGAGGAGCAGCCTGGGTTCCAGCCCGAGTAGGGGCACCGCAGCCTCCCCGGCCCCGGTCCCGTCCCCGGGCGGAGAGCGCGCAGCAGCAGCCACGCCGCCGCCATGTTGACCCGGAAGCCGCGCCTGCGCTATTGGGGAGGGAGGCGGGAGGCGGGGGAGGTGGTCTCCGCGGGGCGCCTGCGCGGTCGGGCCTCTTCCAGTCAGGCCTGTCAAGCCTTGCTACTCCGCGATCGGGTTCCGTGACCAAGCGATCCGCTGCAACTCTAATCCGACTGGGATTCTTTAGCGGGTTTGAACTGCCACTTTGTACTGCGAGTACAAGCGCTGCGAGTAGAACTGCAGCCTGGCGGGCCCCGAGTCGGGGCATCAGACGCCGCTCCAAGTCGCGGCTCCCGGGAGGACTTGGCTCAGCGGGTCCAGGGGCTGCGGAGGGTGCCCGGGAGCCGGAAGGGAGCGGACGTGCGTAGATGGTGGGGCCCGCCTGAGGCCCTGACCCCGACTTCGGGCCCGAACCCTGATCCCCGACTCCCGCCTCAGATCCGGACTCTGAGTCCGACTCCCACCTAGACCCGGGCCCCTGACCCCTACCCTGCCGCAGTCTTGGCGCGAGGAGAATGCTGCGGAGGGCAGAGTTTCGCTCTCCTGGGCTCTAGCTGCAGAGCCTGCCCTGCTGGTGCCCCAAGGGCTCTGTGTACCGAGAGGAAAAGGAAAGGGCTTAGGGTAAGAGCAAAGACTTCAGGGTAGCTGAGCCAGCTCCCGGGCGCGAGCAGCCGGCAGTCTTGTCCTACAGATGCTTACTTTTGAAGAGGTAACCGTCGCCTCCACTATTCTTTTCTCCTGAAGACAGGCTGACTCCCTTTAGAAGTCATGCCTAGCTCTGGAGACCAGGATCATGGCCTAGGAGACTGTAGTCCACTCACTCCATCCCTGGGAGAAGGGGAGGAGTCTGTGGTTTTATCCCTGGGATTGCGGACCCCAGGCTCCCTTAGGTCTGGTGCTGGAGTGCTTAGAGTGCTTAGCCCTGAGACTGCTGACTGTATGGTGACTTAAGTTTGTTTCTGTGTTTTTCTGTATTCCCCAAATTCCTAAGGTCATTAGGCAATAACCGTTCTTATTGAGTGCTAGCTGGGGCTTGGCTCTGTAGCAGGCATTCTTTTAATCCTCACAAACGTAATAAGTAGATACTTTTACATCTGTTTTACAGATAAGGAAACAGACTCGGCACTTTAAAGTAACTTCTCCGAGGTCACAGCTAAGAACTGATGCACAGAGTTTCAGAGCTGGTCTGACTGGTTTCAGGGCCTGTGCTCTCCGCCCTATGGCTTTGTGTGTTACAGCAGTAACATGTATGATGTAAAAGTCCTGAAGCTCAGAAGGTTTAGGCACATTGTTTTAAATGCAGAGTCTTGATTATTGGTCCTCGGCTCCAGCAGCCAGGTTCTTGTGTGTGGAGAGGGGCTGACCCTGACCTGCACATCTGGACTGCTTCCCTTTCTCACTTTCTCTTTTCACAGTCCATCCATCCTCCCTGGTTTCCTCCTTCACTGTTTTTCTTTCTCTGGTTAAATTGTCCCACCCACATTCTGCCGTCCACTCCCCCTAGACCAGTCCCGTGACCATGATCATGACCAGGCTTCCGAGAGTGGTTTCTTGCACCCTTGCACCCTATTGAAGCTTCTGCAATGCCGCCCTAACAGGAAGTGACCCAGCCCCGCCCTACCCCGGTTCCCTCCTCACCAAGACCAGCGAATGCGTGACTCAGAGCCTCTAACAAATTTGAACGTGTTTGGGGATAGTGTAAGATGCAGTCTCATTAGCATTGCTTGAAATAAAAAGCATTATTGGAATCTAAGCTCTTTTCAGAAGATTCATCTGAAAGCAGTGCAGGGTGATGGCAGGAGTTGAGCTCTGGAGAAAGTGTGCTGGCTTTTGCCCTTCTGAGCCTCAATTTTCTCATCAGTAAAATGGAGATAAAATTATCTGCAGAGCCAGGCTGATATTGGGTGTCCCTCAAGTTTGCTGTAAAGATAAAATGCAACTGAAGTGAAAGCACCCAGGATGTCATGGGAAATGAGTTGCTGGGAAA
This sequence comes from Oryx dammah, assembly GCF_014754425.2. Classification (NCBI taxonomy): domain Eukaryota; kingdom Metazoa; phylum Chordata; class Mammalia; order Artiodactyla; family Bovidae; genus Oryx; species Oryx dammah. Next base: position 50,134,161 of record NW_024070197.1, read on the forward strand.
TATTAATTCACTCGTCTAAACACATTTACTGAACAACTGTGCTTTGAGAGCTGGCTGTGATCCAGCCTCAGGTAGGAGGTGGACCTTGACTCTGAACCCTGTTCCTGCTCAGTCCCACCTCTGCAGTGGCCTTGGGGACGGGTGTTTAGTTAGAGGACTCAGATGCCCTGTGGCCTGGACTCCGGAAGAGAAGGGGGTGGGGGTGGGGGTGGCTTCAGCTGATCTGGCTCCTCCCAGGCCCCACTCCTGAGGCACCGCCTTCATTTTCCTGAGCCCTTCCTGTTCTTCACCTGCTCTCTCTGTTCTTTCTGTACCTTGTGACTTCTGTTTACTCATTTCGACTTCCTCAGCCCTCTGAACCCTGTGCACATCAGGACCTTTGGGCTCAGCTCCCTTTAATTGTGTGAGAGGTGATCTCATGGTGAGCTGGCTCTGACCAGGGCATGTCGAGGTTGCTGTATCATCTCCCAGACACCTCGCACAAAGCAGGGCCTGGCGGGGGGGGGGGGGGGGGGGGGGG